>NW_022589712.1:41762666-42004445 GCF_004348235.1 Phoca vitulina
GGGTCAGAGGGAGAAGCAGACTCCCTGCCGAGCAGGGAGCCCGATGCGGGACTCGATCCAGGGACTCCAGGATCATGACCTGAGCCGAAGGCAGTCGCTTAACCAACTGAGCCAACCAGGCGCCCAAACCTTCCTCCTTTTCATCCAAGATTTATACTGTGTGCATGAGGGCTTTTATATCAGTTATTTACTTATTCAAGATTTGTGATAATTGGAGTGTTTTATTCCTGAGCTCAAATGTTAATCTTCCTATGCTCCAGTCAAAATCTAATCAGTTACTCTGATTATGCTGATATAATCACATACATATACACATAACACACACACACACACACACACACACACCTTACTGCATATTAAGATATATTTTCCATTTCAAGAAATTGCAAATCAAGCATATAAAAGTGAAAGGAGAAGAAAGAAATACATCAGTGTTGTAGTGAACAGAAGTAAAAGAAGAAAAATGAGTTATGGATGTCATTATATATCATTCATGTTTAAAAGAACTTTTTGTAACATGAATATTCAATTTACAAAGCCTTGTTATAAATCAGCCATCATTGATGAGAGATTTATCTTGCTTGCCTGTGTGATATCATAACTCAATGCTTCATGGGATGAAAACCATAGACTAAATTGCTAAATTCATTAAAAACTTATATATTACTGTCTGAGAAAAGACCAATTGATTGAAAACTGCTAAACCATCTAACACTTGATTCTTTTACATAGGAATACTTTAATGAGCCTTCATTAGAATAGGTATTTCAGGGACACCTGGGTGGCTCAGTCGGCTTTAGGCTCAGGTCGTGATCCCAGAGTCCTGGGATGGGGCCACATCAAGCTCCTTTCTCCGTGGGGAGCCTGCTTCTCCCTCTGCCTGCCACTCCCCTTGCTTGTTCTCTCTCTCTCTCTCTCTCTCTGACAAATAAATAAGTAAAATCTTTTAAAAAAAAAAAAAGAATAGGTATTTCAGATGTAGTTACAAGAGATAAAATTATGCCATGTCAGGTTAACAGTTTGTTACAATTAACAGCAAAAGTTTTTTGGGAGTTCAACATAAAAATGATTTTTTTTAGGGGCACCTGGGTGGCTCAGTTGGTTAAGTGGCCAACTCTTGATTTCGGCTTTGGTTCTGATCTTGGGGTCTTAGAATTGGCCCTGTGTCTGGCTCTGCACTCAGTGGGGAATCTTCCTGAGGATTCTCCCTCTCCCTCTGTCCGTCTCCCTGCTGGCTCGTTCTCTCTCTGTGTAAAATAAATAAATCTTTAAAAAAAATGATGTTTTTTAGAATTTGATGATGAAGATTTTTTATCCCATCCAAGCTGAGGGACTTTTTACCAGTGAGGAGATATAGAATATATAGGGAATATTCAGCACAAGCACTGAACCCCATGCTTACAACAGTTTCACATTTGGATTAGGCCTAATAACAGTGTATTTTAAGTTTTGCCCTTTGGTCTTCTGGGTTCAAGAAAACCTATTAATAACTTGATGTAGGAGGAGAGTAAAAAAAGCTATAGGGTGGGTTTCTATGTATTCATTCAGAGAAATGAATAGAATGCCCACCATGAAAACTTCCCCTCCCTCCCAGTTTACATAGTACAAATGGCATTTATAGGGAGATGTGTAACTCCGCAGGAATGTCAGTCCATCCCTAACAGATATTTTTAACATAGCCATTCACTTCATAACAGGTAGTCTTCTCTTCTAAACCATTAAAGAAAATGGTAAAAATTGACTTAGACTTCAGTATAAATGATTATTGTATGTTTAGTTGGAACTAAATCACCAGTACATGTGTGTTATCGCTACCTTTGCCTCTCCTGAAATCTAGGAATTGGGAAGAGGCCACTGGAAATGTACCTTCCGGGGTTAAATTAATAAAATACGGCTTTGTAATGTAGTAGAGAGTATCAGTGGGTCACTTGCTCTTTTGGGTAACAAGGTCAAGGTTTCCTTAGCATATGTATACAAATTTGTTAGGTGTATCCTGTAAGAGCAATTGGAAAGCAATTCAACTTTCAGTATTATGTAGTTTCAAAGACGGATTTTTTCCCCCAGAAGTTCCATCTTCCTTCTTTACCCACACCAGCACTTACACTTTGAAGGTGATATTTTTATTCTCAGAATCATTAAGAAATGAGCTGCTACTTGGATCTTCTTAACAATTCCTTATGAATTGTCTCATAGAGTTTACCTGCCCAAGCCATGGCAGGTACCTGAAACATTTTCAGTGGGTATCAGAGTCACAAGATGTATTCGTAGCTTTCTACTTAACTAGAGACATAGTACATTTCATTCTCCTTTCTCCCCCATCCTCTAAAAAGAGCAGCAAATTTCAATGGTCCAAATATGAGTATCATGTTACACTGTTTATAGTTCTCATACATTTTTCTATCACTTTATTTTACAGTTTTGCCCCCAAAATAATAGTTATGTAATTTTTTTGGTCCCATCCTCATGGAAAATACTGCTTTTTAAAAAAGATTTTATTTATTTATTTGGGAGCGGGGAAGCAAGAGGGAGAAGCAGACTCCCCGCTGAGCAGAGAGCCTGACCTGGGGGGTCAGTCCCAGGACCCTGAGATCATGACCTGAGCCGAAGACAAACACTTAACCAACTGAGCCACCCAAGTGACCCTGGAAAATACTGTTTTGAAGGGATGTTGTTGGGATAATATATACAGGGATAATAATATCATTGACAGTAACCTTTCTGGGCAGCCTACAAGCATTGAACTGGGAAGACACTAACCCTGCCACTTACCAGATTTAAAATGGACCACAAAGTCCACTGTGTCACCTGTCTTGGACAGGTTATGTTTGGCTATGGGCATTTGGATCATCTCCTATTCCTTCTGTCCTAAAATATCCCATCTATTCAAATGATTCATTAATTGAAACATCTTTGATGAACCTGAAATTTTTTTCTCCACATTTGGTCCCCTAAACTTTCCACTTTACTGCCCTATGCATTCAAGTTTCCAATGCCTCTGCCTGACAACCCACAAGATTCATTTTTATAACAAATTCTTCCTTATCCTCACTACATAATGACATTTCTTCAAATTAAGAAATACCTTCAAATTAAAGAAATAAAATGTGTGGGGCCCTTTATAGCCATATAACTTTATATCCCTAGACTCCTCCAGAGACCTGAGAAAACTGAGAGTTCAGATTTTAAAATAGACAAAAATACAATTTATTTGTTGGTGGGGGGCTGCTGGTCCAGATAATAGAGAAAATACCTAGAAGTATAACTACTCTACAGGTAAGATACAAAACAAGTTTTTCTTCTTATACTTCTTTACTAGACCATTTTAAAAATATATTTGACTTATTTATTTGAGAGAGAGAGAGTGAGCATGAGCAAGGGAGTGGAAGAGAGAGAAGGGGAAGCAGACTCCCAGCTGAGCAGGGAGCTTGACGCAGAGCTCAATCCTCGGACCCTGGGATCATGATTTAAGCTGAAGGCAGACACTTCACTGGCTGCATGACCTGAGCTGGAGGCAGACACTTACCCGGCTGAGCCACTCAGGGACCCCCTTTATTAGACCATTTTTAACATCACCTTTCACTTCTCAGACATTTCTGTTTAGGCATCTGATGGGGTAAAGTCAACATTATCAAGACAGAGTGATGGTTACTTCACACTCTCCTTTGAGCACACTGCAAACTACTTAAGGGTGAAGTCAGTGGCTTCCTCATATTTGTATCTTTATTACCTAGCACAGTGCTGGGCACCTGTCAAGCATTAATTAAATGTGAGCTGAATTGATAGCTATAAGACTAAATGAATGAATGAATTGCAATCAATGAATTTTAGGTGTTTTTTTTTAAATTTTTATTATTATTTTTTAAGTTTTTATTTAAATTCCTGTTAGTTGACACACAGTGGAATATTAGTTTCAAGTGTCAGGTGTTCTTAAGAATAGTGACTGAGCCTGGTGTTTCTAAAGTTGTGATGGCTAGTAAGACATGGCTAAATAATAGTTGCCCAGGTATTGCCATTTCAGGGATTTACTTTAAAAATAATTATGGTTTTTTATGTTTTATATCAGGGATATGTTCCTGATAAACCCACTTTCACTCCCATGTACTCTGATTTATTCCTGAGATTAGAAAACAAAACAAAACGAAACTGGAATTTAACATAGCGAAGAATGCCCAGTAATGTGTCAGACATGGTCATCTTCTGTCCTGGGTTATCTCACAGCAAACATCAAAAATCCCTGACCAGGGGATGAAAAACTCACACACCCCTACAAACAAGTGATAGAACAGTGGGTCTGAGAGGTAGCTAGCAAGAGGAGAGAAGGGAAAGGAGGGAGAGAAGGCCTCAACTGTGGTGCTAGACATATTCCTGGGCCTCACAGTTATATACCATTAGCTAAAAACTTTCCCTATAGGACTAATTAGAGCAGTTGGGTTACTATTCTAACGAATATAAAATGATCCTGTTGATGAGTCATATTTTACCTTCTTATTTTTTGCGTGAATTTTAAGTCAGCAACGGCATACAGCTCATTTAACTCTGGAATTTGCTTGCTGCTTTACTGTTTTTAGCTTGGTTAACTTTTACTCTTTGTTCTGGTTTAATTGTCTCCTCCCCTCAACCAAAAATATGCTGCAGTCCTAATCCCCAGTACCTCAGAATGTGACCAAATTTGGAAATAGGGTCTTTACAAAAGTGATCAAGTGAAAATGAGACCATTAAGGTGGACCTAATCCAATATGACCAATGTGTTTATGAAAAGGGGAAATCTGGACACAGACACACACAGAGGGAAGACAATGTGAAGAGACACGGAAATGATGGTCATGTGACTGGAGCTATGCATTCACAAGACAAGGAACGCCAGAGATTGCCTGCGAACAACAGATGTTAGAAGAGGCAAGGAAGATTCTCACGGCCCTACTGACACCCTGATTTCAGACTTCTAACCTCCAGACTGTGAAACAATACATTTCTGTTATTTCAATCCATCTGGTTTTTGGTACCTTGTTTTAGCAGCACTAGGAAGCTAATATACTCCTAGTTTCAACTTAAATGCTACATTCTCTGATTAAACTTCGCTGACAACATTTTACCCAAGTTATGGGCCTATATTGTTCTCTAGGGCATGATACTTACATGTGGTGTACAGGAGACACTCAATAAATATGAATTGAGTGAATGAATAAATGATTAGAAAATTAATATTGGTTAATTCTTGGAGAGGCTAGGAGTCCTTATGGAAAACATTTGTATATTAAGATTTATCCCTATCAGTCATTTCCAAGAAGTTAAGGACCGTGTAGCACATGAAGTAAAATGTACACTCCATTAAGTTAAACTATCATTTTAATAGTTACTTTTTATAAACTATATTTTATTTAAAAATAGAAGTAATTGTATTGCTATCACTCAGCTTTAAGCCTAATTTTAGGGGGAGGGATTTTTCTCAGGGCTAGTATTACAAGGTTTACCTTAATATACTGCAGGGCAATAAGTTGCAAAATGTAACAAAGATGTCTCCTGAAAACCAAATCTGAAGATATTATTGATATTTCAGGTAGTCTGAAAGAGTCAGTTTTCTAAATTATAATCAAAGGGTACTATAGACCCAAGTCCCTTTCAGAAAAAATAAGGAATAGTCTCATATCACATCAAAATTTGTATTTACTCAACATTGTCCCTATTTTCCTTTTGAGGAACTGAGGAAGAGAAAGCTTAAAAGATTTCCTCAGGGGACAAGTCAATAGGGGTCTCAGAGGTAGGACATGAGTCCTTCGAATTCAAAGAACTTATGTTTTCCATTTCAAGCTATTTCTTCTTCAAATGAAATTAGGAAGCAAACCTATTTTTGAAGGACTGAAAAGTAATCGTTAATTCCTAATATGTCTTGACAATGTTTACATCTGTTTACCTCTGGCTGTCCCCATAATCTGAGATATCATTAGTACTCACCTAACTTTCTGTACTAAGCTTCTCCCTGGCCATTCTGCTTTCACTTTTGTCCCTACCACAACCACCTTCCACCCAATCCTACTGAGTTTTCACACCGCACCCACTGTTCTTTCTAAAATCTAAATTTGATCATATGAATGTCTTGCTGAAAACCTTTAAAACCCTTACCATTATTTTTGGAATAACAATCAAAATCCTTAACTTGACTTTGAAAGCCTAAATGATTCCTCACTCCGCCCCATACACAACTCTGAACTAACTTTGCACAAATCTCTACTGATCCAGTCACAGGAGTCTCTAGATTTCTCAAAGCGCAAGTTAGCTTCCATTTATTTTTGTATGGTCCTTTCTTAAATGTCATTTCTCAAAAAAGCCTTTCTTGCCCTTTGAAAACTTTGGTTAGCCTCCTCATATTTTCTTTGTTAGCATTTATCACTCCCAATTATATTTTTCCTGTCATCTCCCTAAGGGTAAACACCAGGGCTGTTTTGTTCACTGATACCCCCCTCGCACCTTGCAAGTGCTATACTGGAGAAGTATATATTGAATTAACTGGTGGCTTTCATATTAGCATGAGAATTACCGGATGCCTGGCTAGTTTATTGACTCAGATTCCCTGGCACATGGCCTTGCATCAAATACGTGATTCTGATCTGCTGCTTAGTTTATGGACTCACTCAACTAAGCAATGTTCTCAGCAGTCACATGTGAAACTATAAGCTAAATTCAATCTCTTTAAGTATAAAAGTTATCCAGAGGCTCCTGGGTGACTCAGTCAGTTAAGCCTCCAACTCTTGATTTTGGCTCCAGTCACGATCTCAGGGTCTTGGGAGTGCAGTGCAGAATCTACTTACCCTCTCCCTCTGTTCCTTCTCCTGCTCTCTCTCTCTCAAATAAATAAATAAATAAATAAATAAAATATATTTTTAATTATCCAGGCAGCCTCTATGAATGTATAAAGAATTAATAGTCTAGGGGTGCCTGGGAGGCTCAGTTGTCAAACGTCTGCCTTGGGCTCAGGTCATGGTCCCAGGGTCCTGGCATCGAGCCCCCCTTCAGGCTCCCAGCTCCGCAGGAAGCCTGCTTCTCCCTCTCCCACTCCCCCTGCTTGTGTTCCCTCTCTCGCTGTGTCTCTCTCTGTCAAATAAATAAATAAAATCTTAAAAAAAAAAAGAATTAATAGTCTAGGTTTACATGATGTAAAAAGGAATAAGATAGAACTGATTTACTTACAGGAAATCACATAGTAGTATATCAGATAGATTTATAATCAGACAAATCACAATATATTGAAATACATTTTTTCATATATATTGAGATGTGACCTTTAGTTCTGATTAGAAAGCATGAAGTAAAAGACTTTGGGGTGTTAAGATCCCAATTTGAATTGAGTCTTAATAGATGAGAAGGGATGAACGAAGGGTATTTCCAGAAGATAAAATAGTTCGTAGGTATGGAAGCATGAAAGGGCATGGCTGCCTCAGGCACTAGAGTTAGAATGCGTGAGAAATTAGTTTGTAAAGGGCATTGTAGGCCAAACCAAAGAACTTACATATAAAAATTTTAATCAATATAGTAACATTTACAAAGACAAAGACATTGCCTTTTAGGACCCTGATGAACAAATAGATCTCTTAGCTGATTTCAGGAACTTAGTTGTTTTCCTTGCCAACTCTGAGGGAAGTTACCATCTAAATTGAAAGCATTATGTTTGCCAATAAGAACATTGTTTATTACTATATATATATGAAACTGAAAGCTTCAGGTTTCTAAATTCCCTGTGTGAAATGTCATGTTGGAATTTAAATTGATACTTAAAGACATTTATACAAAAACATGCCTTGTAGTCTTAAAATTATAATTTATTTTATATGGACTGCTATCTAGCTATAGGAAATGCACATTTGGTATCATTGACATAGAAACGTATCAAAATTGTTAACTGGAAAAGATTCTATAAATAATAGAATGAGAATCCTCTAATTCAATAGTTCTCAGCCCTAGCTATACCTTGAAACACCTAGGAAGTGTTTTAATTAATTGATATTAGGCACTCAATATATGTTCCTTGTGTTGATTTACAGTTCCTTTATTAATTTAAGAGAATAACAGTACATAATAATATCTGTACTAACTATGATAATCTGCTAACATCAAGGGGGAGAGAAAGATATCAGAAAGGAAATTTATGCTAATAGTCTCTGAAACCTAAGCTTTCTCTAAAAGCACACTCCTTGTTGTACATTGTTAGCCAGCTTCTTTCAGATGACTAAAAGATCTGCTTAAGGCACCTCCATGATAATGTTTCTAGTTCTTATCTCTTAGGGAGAAATATTTGTGGTTATTTCAAGGATTATAAAGAAAATTATTTTGTATAAAGAAAATTATTTTGTATACTGTATTTTGCTCTAGCCAAATTATATTGATTGTTGGATTAATCTTTAACATTTTTCTTTTCTTTATATTTGCTGTGCAAATTTAGTATTAAAATAGGGGAAAAAAAAAAAAGAAGAGTGTTGTCTGAATGAATTTGTTTCTGTGAGTACCATGAAGTTCAAGCTTGACACACATTAGTGGTTCTGCCTTGATGTGATATGTGAGCAGATTACTGTGTGCTAGATTAATATTCACCCCTGAAGAACAGAATCTAGAGAAGCTTTCCTACCCAACTGAACTGCGTTCTAAAAGCGATTACATCTTACATTTAATCCTTTGAGCTTTATCTCCCTCCAAAATTGCAAGCAGTTTTCCTGCCTCTGACAGTGTTGGGGCATATTAATTAGAACGTTGAAAAGCCACAGTTGTAATGGCAGACACGTATTTCCAGGTATAGAAAGAAAGCATGGAATGAGTCAGGAAGCTTATTTAAATTCTAAGTGATAATAAAGAGCTATATATTTATATATATAATATAAATATTATATAAATAATACATTATAAATATATATAATGATATGAATATATTTATATATATGCAGTATGTATTTTTATACAGTTCAGCTCTTGATTTTCCTCTTCTGCCTAATGAGAATAATAATTTTGTTATACTTAATTCACAGAATTATAGTAAGAATAGAATACTCTGTACATATACAGTAATTTTCTTTTTTTAAAAAAGATTTTATTTATTTATCTGACAGAGAGAGCATAAGTAGGCAGAGCAGCAGACAGAAGGAGAGGGAGAAGCAGGCTCCCCGCTGAGCAGACAGCCCAACAAGGGGCTTGATCCCAGGAACCTGGGATCATGACCTGAGCTGAAGACAGACACTTAACAGACTGAACCACCCAGGTGCCCCAGTAATTTTCAATAATACAGTAATGTCGGCCCCAATTCTCTTGGCATCCACTCATTCAGGAAATATTTCCTGAAGCTATAACATATGGATATATTGTAATAATTAAAATCTGGCTCTGAAATCAAACCTGCTACCTCTTTCTAGTCATATGAACTTTTGAAATTAATTTTGTCTCTCTAGTACTTGCTTCAGCAGCACATATACTAATTTTGTTTCTTCAATTCTCAGTTTTTTAATCAGAAAAGTGGAAGGAATAGTAATACACACCTCAAAGAATTATTGGGAGAATTTAATGGGGCAACATGTATTAACGACTTAGCACTAAATAGTGGGTGGGAATTGAGTAATGACAGCATGGGAAAATGTTCAGGACACAGCATAGCAGGTCTAATCCTTAGAAGGCCCTGTTTGCAGAGCCCTTGGGTGGCTTTAGGAAACTTACCTTTAGGGCATTCTGTAGACTGATTAGGTCTTTGTACCATCCTATCTAGACCATTTGTACCGACATTGTGATTTATGGTAAACTTCCACTTTCATTCTGAGAATCTTAAATTTTGCTAGCTATGGCTAGGCAGAGTACCTATGTGACCCCCCAATAGAACCTCAGGCTCTGAGACTTAAAGTGGCTTTCCTGTGCAGAAGTAATATACAATTTACTGGTGGAGGAAGGAGTGTGCTATGTGAGGTCTCTTTGAGGAGCATATAGAAAACTTGTGGTGGGATTCCTCCAGACTCTGCCAAATGTGTCTTTTCCCCCTTGCTGATCCTGTTGTGTATCCTTTCTCTATAATAACTGACAACCATGAGTATAAAAGCCTCCAAGTCCTAACAAATCAACAATTATGTGAGTGGACCTGGGACCCCTTCAACCCAAGGAGTAACAATGATGGAATTTTTTAGATTATCTCCATTCATAGAAATATGACTAATGTGTTATTTGGGGAAAAGAGAGGGAGAGGTGGGGATTCTGAAGCCCTGATGCCTGGATTTCTATGGAATCACCCATATACGAAATAGAAGCTGGGCTGTGATTCCTTATGAGACGTGAAATTTACCAATGGAACTGAAAAATGATAAACCTAATCCCAGGAGAGCTGGCTCAGTGGATCCCTGGGTTTCTTTTTGCTATGATAGCTAAGGTGGCAAAAGGTAAAACAAGAAAAAGAAAAGAACAGAAAGGGCCCCCAAGTCCCCAAGATTATACTTTTTAAGGTGGAAATTTGGGGGTTGCCTACAATGCCTCTATATTTACCAGAACTGACTTAGTATTAATCTGGACTAGAATTTTGAGGAACAAATGCATATTATAATCTCCACAGCAACCAGTAAGATAATAACTTAAAAACGTGGGAAAAAATCAACAACAGAATTTAAATGATATATTAGATATCTGCTTAATAATAAAAAATAACCGGAATGCCTGAGTGGCTCAGTTGGTTAAGCATCTACCTTCGGCTCATGTCATGATCCCAGGGTCCTGAGATTGAGTCCCACATTGGGCTTCTTGCTCAGTAGGGAGTCTGCTTCTCCCTTTGCCTGCCACTCTCCCTGCTTGTTCTCTCTCTCTCTCTCTCTCTGACAATTATATAAATAAAATCTTTAAAAAATAATAATACAAAAATAAGCTACTCTCTGGGAGATATGACTGAATGTAACTATTCTTCTAAGCCTTTCAAATTATAAAAATATTAATATAAAATTGAATTGTATGAATAAAGATAATTTAATTAAAATTCAAGTATAATAGGTATGGACGATATAAAAAATTCATCAGTTTTTCAACATTCACATCACATTCAAGCAAGATATAAATTTATATTCATTCATACCATATATATGAATTAAGAATATTGAAATTTCTATTTAATAAATAAAACTGATTTTATAACTAGACCAGACCTTAACAACAAGTTCTTTATTTGAAAATAAGGACTTTCAAGTCAGATACTATTAGAGCATTTGTAATTTGCTAAAATTAGTTTGTCCCATTCTACTGCATTTTCCAGAAAAATATGTACTTCTTCTTTCATAATAAACAAATACTTCAAAATGTGTGTATCTAACTTATTTTTAAATATTTTAAATAGTTTTATAAGGTTAATATTTCAGTATTAACATCCTCCTTAATATGATTAATCATATGCAAGCACGCTCACCACTAAAAATCTGCTTTCAAATAATCCTAAGAAATTTTTCATGTTGAAAATAATAAAACCTTATGTACTTGTTGCATAAGTTCATATTTTATGAATTAGACTGAAATAATCTGTATTTAAAACTAAGAAAATGCT
Source organism: Phoca vitulina (assembly GCF_004348235.1). NCBI lineage: Eukaryota > Metazoa > Chordata > Mammalia > Carnivora > Phocidae > Phoca > Phoca vitulina. The sequence goes on from NW_022589712.1 coordinate 41,774,206, forward strand.
AAATACTGGCTGCAACTCTTTAATAACTAACATTAATGTAGAATTCATCAAATTACCTCCAACAATTTATAGCATTTTCACCTTTAAGACTTTTTGAGAACATTAATTAAAATATAAATTGCCCTTTTGAGCTGCAACTATATATGAACATTCATGACTTGAACTCCATGAGGCAGAATAATTTGGGATTGGTGTGAGAAGAGTGGTATGCGTGTAGATATACTCTGGCTCAGACTCATAATGAAACACCATTTAGAATGTGACAATTTCTTCCCTTACAAATCATGCAATTTCCAGTGTCATCCTTCAGGTGGATGACACTGCTCAACTGGATTATCACTCATGCAGCTTTCTGCCAAAAAAAGATTGGTTCTTGAGAGTTGTAAAGTTTAAGAGGCTGAACAAAATATAAAGGAGGAAAAGAGGAGAAAGGAAAAATTTTAGAGTATTTGTGAAGCCCTCTTTAAGCTGTTTGGATGTAATTAGAATGAGAACCAATATATTCTACTGTGCCTGAGGATGGAAGATGAGTCGGTGGTCACTAGAAAATGCACGCATGGGTGGGGTGGAGTGCTGCTCATTCATGCTGTGATTATTAATTCTTTAATTTGTCTTAAGTTTTTGTTTTTAACAGTAAACAGAGATTGTTGTATTATATTTGTATCAAATAGGTTAAAATTCATGTTTGAAATCTTTAGAATCTGGTCGACTTCAAAATACCAAATAGATAAAGTATATAAAGCCATGCACAAAGAGAAATTTGTAGCTTTTAAATATTTACGATTTATTTATTTGTTTTTAGAGGGAGAGAGAGAGAGATTGAGAGCAAGCGAGTGAGCTAGGGGGATGAGAGGGAAGGGGCAGAGAGAGAAGGAGAAAGAGTCACAAGCAGACTCTGCCCTAATCTTGGAGCCTGATGCAGGTCTCCTTCCCACAACCCTGAAATCACAACCTGAGCTAAAATCAAAAGTCAGATGCTTAACCAACTGTGCCACCCAGATGCCTTGCTTTTAAATACTTACATTAAAAAAATTATCTTAAATCAGTAACCTAAAATTCTCTATTTAGAAATAAGAACAAAAGAGAAAATTTAGCCAAGAGCATACAGAAGAATTAAACACAAAAGTGGAAATCAATGAAAAAAAAGAAAAAGAAAAATCAGTGAAACCAATATTTGGTCCCCTGAATGATCAACAGAATTTGTAAAACTTTATCTGTATTGTGCAAGAGAGAAGACACATATTATCAAGATCAGGAACAGAAGAGTCAAGTTCCCATCATTTTTAAGAGCTTTGTATTTCAAAAGGTAAGCTCAATCATAAGGTGTATACCAGTGGAACAGAGAGAAATTAGAGAAATAAAATGGAGGATATTTAGATCAATACTAGCCGCTTGTGAGCACTCTTTTTCCCTCGTTGGAGTGGTTTATGGCAACAACTGATAGTCAGTCAGAGGAAAATTACAAGTGCATTTAGTATATGCCACTAATTTAGTTAAGATTATATTATATACATACATTTTAGGTGTATGTTTGCACATATTTCTTGTTTTCAATAAGAAATTGTTGAAAAAAAGAGGTATAAAACAGCATGATTCAGTTAGCTAAACAATTTAATCAATATATTGTTGATATTCCTATTGATATTGGCATTACATTGTTATTCTTTAAATCTTTTATTTTCTGAGGAAAGAAACTCAACTTGAAGTTAAGTTGTAAAGAATATTAAATCATGATCTCTCTCTTTTTTATTATTATGTTAATCACCATACATTACATCATTAGTTTTTGATGTAGTGTTTCATGATTCATTGTTTGCGTATAACACCCAGTGCTCCATGCCAAATGTGCCCTCTTTAATACCCATCACCAGGCTAACCCATCCCCTCACCCCCCTCCCCTCTAGAACCCTCAGTTTATGTTTCTCAGAGTCCATAGTCTCTCATGGTTCGTCTCCCCCTCTGATTTCCCCCCTTCATTCTTCCCCTCCTGCTATCTTCTTCTTCTTCTTCTTTTTTTTAACATATAATGTATTATTTGTTTCAGAAGTACAGGTCTGTGATTCAACAGTCTTACACAATTCACAGCGCTCACCATAGCACATGATCTCTTTACATTACCCAGAAAGGGTTTCCAGGAGAACAGAAAGATAAACTGTGATAAGTAATTTAAAACAACTTAGACAATCAGGAAGAGAAAAACTTAAAAAATGTTAATACAAATCATGTAGGAACCTCAAAGCAGTGGTCCTGCTTAACGGAAATCTCCTGTTTAATGTGTTTTTTTCCCCTTTCCACAGGAGGTTAAGAGGAATCTATTAAGTGGCAGGAGGTAATTAATTTCTAGGCTCGGATCTGGATCCCCATGAAGGTCCAGGCTCCTCTCCAGAATCTGTGTAGTAGCCAAATGATGAGAAAGAGATAAGGATAAAATTAAAGACTTACTAAGTTTTTCCACGAGTTCTCTAAAGTTTTGTATTCAAATGAATTTGTTTCACTGTGCGATGTGTTATTGTGTGAGTATAATAATGGTAACACGATCTGTTATGTACTGGATAAATGGAAGGACATTGTTGAGAAACAAATAGGTGACACCGCGGCTACACTATTTGAATTTCACACCCAGGATCATGATTGGCTCAAAATCGAAAGTTCTTATCAGCCACAGAGAACTTACTTTCCAAATTTAAAGACATCCCTGATTTCACTAATTGAAAATACACTTGCCACTAGAAAGAAGACAAGGATAGTCCAGGCTTTATGAAGATTGTGAGCAACTCAAACACAGGATTAATATTATGTTGGCTTTTGTAACCTAGCTTTCAAATATTACTTGACTGAATGAGTAAACAGATGAATATATAAATGAATAAATTAAAGAGAAGGATCATTCTTTAGGGAACACAATTTTATTTTGTCTTGATTTATTTTCAGAGGGTTTTTAACAAAATTTTAAAATTTATCTTCCTCTAATTTTATCTCATTAGTTTCAAGTGATCTTCATACCACTTTAAATACATATATGCACATATAAATGCATATGTGTTCTTTTTTTGCATGTATGTTTCTAATAAGCATGCCTCATAATTATTTTTCTATACATGTGTTTGCACATTTTTATTACACTAGATATCCATATGAAAAATGAAAAATTCTTTTTGAATGTTCAAATGTTACCAAACTCAAGCTTCTGCTTAGATTGCTCAAGAATATTAAAATTTGGAACTTAATCCTTGGCTCAGATTTCTGTATTTAATATCTTTGATTCAGTCAACTGAACAAGTTCTTGCTGCACTTGTGGTTAACTTTCTTAAGCTAGCTGGAGGCACCTTTTTGCATTGATATGGTCTTTTATACTTGGCACCTTCAAAATATCACAAATTTGGCTGTTATTGATAAAGAAAAAAGAGCCTAACCATTTAAAATATCCATTTATATGATCCATTCTGATGCTCAATTTGGAATTTTGTGGCACTTTACTTAAGGTAAAGACTTGAGGATTCCTTATTCTTAGTTTCTAATATAAATCTGCAAGTCAGATCCATAATCATTAAATATAATGTAATCAAAATTCAAAAATCAAAAAGTTCTAAGACCAAATTAAAAAAAAAAAAAACAATTATAGCAAATGTGACCTCAACTGATACGTGGCTATTAGTTTGAGCAGTTGAGTTTGAGCAAATGTTGTGTTTGATTATGGGACACTGTACCAAATTTCACAGGGTGTGTTTCATAATATATGCATATGTAATGTATCATCTTCATAAAATTATAAAGCATACTCTAAGTTCTAAAATACAACTAGTGCCAAGAGTTTTGGATAAATCATAATAAAACTACAGACCATATAACAGCTCCTCCTATTTTGCTTGCTGATATCCAAGTAAAGACCCATTTTGATGAGCCTGGAAGCCTGACCACAGCTTTGGATTCCCGGGATCATTATGATTGAATTTTTTATTTTTTATTTTATTTATTTATTTATTTATTTATTTATATTTATTTATTTATTTTTAAACATTTTATTTATTTATTCGACAGAGAGAGAGATAGCGAGAGCAGGAACACAAGCAGGGGGAGTGGGAGAGGGAGAAGCAGGCTTCCCGCCGAGCATGGAGCCCGATGCGGGGCTCGATCCCAGGATCCTGGGATCATGACCTGAGCGAAAGGCAGACGCTTAACAACTGAGCCACCCAGGCGCCCATGATTGAATTTTTTAATCAGATCTGATGTTTTAGGATTATATACACAAGGGCTTGAAATATATGGATAGAGATTAGATTGGAAATTTGTATTTTTATTTCCCTAAGGGCCCAAAGGGAGAATCTGTACCTAAGATCAACTTTCCAAGAGACTGGATAATGTGTGGGACATGGAGAAACTCCCTTTGCTTACAAGCCCGATTTCAACTTCACCCAAAGTCATCATATTTAAGCTCAAAATCATCCAAGATACCCAACATCTTTAGGCATACATGGCCTTCACCCCCAGATACCTTGGTGTCTAAACCTTCCTCTGCATAATTCATATTATGCATAATTCATTAGGCATTTCCAACACTTGTATTATAAGAAGATAGAATGCGAGGAAGAAAGAGTCCCTGTCACTGGGACTCAAAATCTAAGCAATTACATATTCAGCAGCATAGATCTGACCCATTTTCATTCCAAGAACTAGAAAAAGGAGTAGCTGGATCCTTTTATCTGCTCTAGAATGCTCATAGGAACCCCAACTAATCATCACGTTGGATCAATTGACCACACGTAGATATATTTTTACTTCCTTGTTATTTTTGCCTTATCTACACTGTCCTATTTAGAAATTTGGAGGGAACCAAGAATAAAAAAAACCCATGCCAGTGCCAACATGTGCTCATAGCTAAGGATCTAGACACAAAATGGACAGCAAGAACTTCTTATTCAGTTGACATAGTCAAAGATACTAAATACCAAGTAGCCATGTGCTTCTCTTTCCACTATGTCTTTTCTCCCAGTAAAACCTGTGTAATCACAGAGTATATACTGTGTCTTATTAGACCTGTGTAGGTTTATTAAATCAAACCAAGACATATAACCCCTTTTGTATTCTTCCATAAGTCATAATTTAGTTAATAAATGTATAATTAATAAATGAATCTACATAATTATATATATATAAATTTTGTTAACAAAACTACCATTTATCATTATATCTATATTTTCAAATAAATGGTAACTTTCAAAGAGATCAAGTTTGGAATTAATTCTGCTCCTATATAAAACTTTGTCTTTGTTAAAGAAATGCCTACAGCATTATTTTATAAACTACAGAGCTTTAGTACAATTACTTCATAGTTATACTTACTTTTGTAATAGTATTACCAATTTTAATTACTCATATTGTGATTCATTCGTTAATTTTGGTGAAAAATCAACTTTCCTACAAGGTGAAGAATTTACCCACATTAAGAATATGCCTAAGAAGACTTAGGACATTTACAAATTAGACCAATATCAATACTTCTGTAGCAATTCTGTGAATATTCTCCTTATGAACCATCTAAATGCAATAATAGATATTTCTTTATTACTGCTTCTGCTTTGGGAATTTTTGCCATGCAAGACAGAACCAGGAACCTACCTACTACCTTACAACAAAAAATAAGTTCCTTACTTTTCACTCATTGCAGTCCCCTGCCAGAAACTGTGGGAACAGCCTTGCTATTAGGCCAAAGTCTAGACCTATCCATCCAATGTCTTCCTTCCTTTCTTGCGCTTGTCTCTGCCAGTCTTAGAAGGTTTGTCAAACTACATTTGCTGATGTAAGATGCAACTCATACTTGGTCACATTTTATCATCTAACTCTCTACACCAAGTATATTTGAATCTTAGATCTGATCCAACTGTAAATCCTAAAGCACATACATTGATATAAGAAACATTAATCCTATCAACAATGACATCACAGTGATGTGACTTTAAGGCATTATATTGAGCTTATATGCCAAAATTATAACAATTCCCCTGCTAGTTACTGTTCTAAGGGTTTTACACATATTACCATATTTAATATTCACAACACTTTATGGAAAATATCAATATAGCTAGATGAGAAAACTAAATAACAAAGAATTTAAGTAACTCACTCAACTCACGCTAATTGTCACAGCCAAGACTTAAAACAGCATTCTAGTTCTAGAATGTGTACTTTTTGTCACTGCACTATACAAACTTATGATATATGTAAATTGTTATTACAACAAAAAATATAATGAATAATGTAACAGCCATTTCACTGCTCAAAAAGTGTCAGCTCTATATCTTTCAGAAAACATGTTAGGATTGTGTTTTTCTGGTTCTTTTCTAAGTATTTGATGCTTCCATGTAGTCCAGGTAAATAAGTTCTGTGTATCATTCAGGACTAATATTTAATTGCCTTTGTGGGACTCTGACACAGAGAGGGAAACACTCAATATGGTGGATCCTCCATCTGTCTATATTCCTTAGTAACTACAATGAGTAGAGGTTCCTGTCAATCTGTGAGGAAATATAATTAAACAAAAATCAAAATTATATTGTTTTAAGGAACATAAACTCGGGAATTGCTTGTTAACAACAGTAAAATCTTAATACAGTACATGTTTCTGATATGAGTATAACAAAAATTATAAACTAAACATCTTAAGCAAAAAATGTTAATCATTCTAAAACTTTTGTCAGAATTAGAAATTGACAAATATTTTTATTATACACAATTTTATATTTATTTCATTATTTCATGTGCCTTAGTACCTTGCTAGCAAATGATTTCTTGCTTTCATCACCATTGTTGAATAAAACTTAAATGTGTAATGGCAAAAAAAACTAAGAACATGGAGTTAATAAATGGTTTATTGTCAAAAGACTGTCTTACTTAAAATGCAATAAAATTTTTGTACTGTAATGATATAACTTAATCCATCAACAAATATGGATTAGCCACCTAATATATGTCCATTATTGCTGATGTAAGAATTAGAACAGATTAAAAAATAAATTTTAGAAAAGTAACTAAATACTCATAAGACTTTCAAGTCATACTTTATAAATAAATGTTAAATATGATTCATCTAAGTTTGAAACAACAGCTTCTAGAACAAAGAAATTTATCAATAATTCAGTATTGTCTTTTGAAATCTTCTATTATATAGTGGTTTTAAAGAATTTTAAAATTCAATATTTGTTTCTTTAATTTTAATATGTTAGCTTTAGAGGAAGATGGCGGTGGAGTAGGAAGACTTTAGGCTCACCTTGTCGTACAAATACGACTAGACAACTACCAAATCATCTTAAATACACCAGAAATCAACAAAATGAGAAGGCAGAGGAATTTATCCCAAATTAAAGAACAAGATAAGGGCGTGGCCAGAGATCTAAGTGAAATAGATATAAATAACATGCCTGATGGAGAATTTAAAGCAATGATCAAAAGGATACTCACTGGGCTTGAGAAAAGAATTGAAGACATCAATGAGACCCTTACTCCAGAGATAAAAGAGTTAAAAAAAAGAATCAATCAGGGTGCAATAAACGAGATTATAACCATGCTTGATGCAATGAACAGCAGGCTGAAAAGGGCAGAGGAACAAATTAATGACCCAGAAGACAAAGTAATGGAAAGCAAGTAGCTAAAAGAGAGAGAGAGAGAGAGAGAAGAATTATGCAAATCGAGAATAGACTTATGGAACTTAGTGACTCCATCAAATGTCATAGCACTCATATTATAGGAGTCCTAGAAAAAGAAGAGAAAGAAAAGTGAATAGAAAATTTTTGAAAAAATAATAGCTGAAAACTTCACTAATCTGGGAAAGGAAACAGACATCCAGATCCAGGAGGCACAGAGATCTCCCATCAAAATCAACAAAAGCAGGCAGATAACAAGAAATTCTATAATTAAATTTGTGAAATATAGTGATAAAGAAAAATCTTAAAAGCAGCAAGACAAAAGAAGTCATTAACTTAAAAAGGAAAACCCATAAAGCTAGCAGGAGCATATATATTCAAAGTGCTGAATGGCAAAAATCTGCATCCAAGAATACTTTATCCAGCAAGGCTGTCATTCAGAATATAAGGAGAGATAAAGAGTTTCCCAGACAAACAAAAACTAAAGGAGTTCATGACCACTAAACCAACCCTACAAGAAATATTAAAGGGACTCTTTGAGTGGAAAGGAGAGACCAAAACTGAAAGTATAAAGGCAGGAAACACAAAAGCAGTAAAAGTGAATATTTCTGCAAAAAATCAGCCAAGAAGTTCACACACAAAAAGAGGATATAAAACATAATAACATATACCTAAAACATGGGGAGGAGAGGAGAAAAGAATGTGTTCAAACTTAAACAACTGTCAACTTAATATAGACTGCTTTTTGCAGAAGAGGTTATATACAAACCTAATGGTAACCATGTATCAAAAACCACTAATAAACGTGCAAAGAATAGAGAGAAAGAAGTCCAATCACATCACTAAAGAAAATCAGCAAAACATGAAAGGGAAGAAAACAAGAAAGGATCAGAAAAAATTTCCAGAAACAACCAAAGAACAAGTAATAAACTGGCAATAAATACATCTATCAATAATTACTTTGTGTTTTTTTTTCGATAATTGCTTTGAATATAAATGGACTGAATGCTCCAATCAAAAAACATAGGGTGTCAGAATTGATAAAAAAAAAAATAAGGGCCATCGATATGCTGCCTACAAGGGACTCATTTTAGACCTAAACACCTTCAGATTGAAAGTGAGGGATTGGAAAAGCATTTATCATGCAAATGGATGTCAAAAAAAGCCAGAGTAGCAATACCTTTATCAGACAAACTAGACTTTAAAACAAAGACTAACAAGAGACAAAGAAGGTCACTATATAATAATAAAGGGGACAATCCAACAGATTGAAGATGCAGAAGATGCAACAAATGTAAATCTTTATGCATTCAGCATGGGAACTCCCAAATATATAAAACAATTAGTAACAAACATAAAGGAACTCATTATTATCAATGATATAGTAGGGGACTTTAACATCCCACTTACATTACTGGACAGATCATCTAAACAGAAAATCAAGAAGGAAATAATGGCTTTGAATGACACACTGGATCAGATAGACTCAACGGACATATTCAGAACACTCCAACCTAAAACAGCAGAATACACATTCTTTCCAAGTGCACATGGGACATTCTCCAGAATAGATCACATATTAGGCCACAAAGAGGCCTCAAGAAATACACAAAGACTGAAGTCATGCTATGCACCTTTTCTGACAACAATTCTATGAAACTAAAAGTCAACCACAAGAAAAAAGTCTGGAAAGACCACAAATACATGGAAGATAAATAACATGCTACTAAACAATGAATGGGTGAACCCAGAAATAAAAGAAGAAATAAAAAATACATGGATACAAATGCAAATGAAAACATAACAATCTGAAACCTTTGGGATGCAGCAAAGTGGTCATAAGAGGGAAGTATATATCAATATAGGCCTACCTCTAGAAGCAAGAAAAATATCAAATAAACCTAAAATTACACCTAAAGGAGTTAGAAAAAGAATAACAAATAAAACCTAAAGCCAACAGAAGAAGGGAAATAATAAAGATTGAAGCAGAAATAAATGATACAGAAATAAAACAAACAAACAAACAGTAGAACAGATCAATGAAACCAGAAGCTGGTTCTTTGAAAAAAATAATAAAATTGATAACCCTCTAAACAGACTTATCAAAAAGAAAAGAGAAGTGAACTAAATAAATAAAGCACAAATGAAAGAGGAGAAATAAATAACATCACAGAAATACAAAAAAATCATAAGAGAATATGCTAACAAATTGGACAACCTAGAAAAAAAAATGGGTAAATTCCTACAAACATATAAACAACCCAGACTCAAACAGGAAGAATTAGAAAACTTGAACAGACTGATAACCAGCAAAGAAATTGAATCAGTAATCAAAAAACTCCCAGCAAGCAAAAGTCCAGGACCAGATGGCTTCACAGGCAAATTTTACCAAACATTTAAATAAGAGTTAATACCTATTCCTCTCAAACTATTCAAAAAAATAGAAAAGAAAACTTCCAAATTCATTCTATGAGGTCAGCATTACCCTGACACCAAAACCAGATAAAGGCACCATAAAAAAAGAGAACCAGGGGCGCCTGGGTGGCTCAGTCGTTAAGCATCTGCCTTCGGCTCAGGTCATGATCCCAGGGTCCTGGGATCGAGCCCCACATCAGGCTCCCTGCTCCACGGGAAGCCTGCTTCTCCCTCTCCCACTCCCCCTGCTTGTGTTCCCTCTCTCGCTGTGTCTCTCTCTGTCAAATAAATAAAATCTTTAAAAAAAAAAAAAAAAAAGAGAACCACAGGCCAATATCTCTGATGAACATAGATACAAAAATCCTCAACAAAATATTAGCAAACCAAATCCAACAATACATTAAAAAAATTATTCACCACTATCAAGTGGGATTTATTCCTGGGTTGCAAGAGTGGGTTCAATATTCACAAATCAATCGATGCAATATTATCACATTAATAAAAAAAGGATAAGAACCATATGATCAGTTTAATAGATGCAGAAAAAGCAGACAAAATACAACATCTATTCATGATAAAAATCTTCAACAAAGTAAGTTTAGAGGGAACATACCTCAACATAATAAAGGCCACATATGAAAAACCCACAGCTAAGATCACCCTCAATGGGGAAAAATAGCATTTCTCCCAAGGTCAGGAATAGGACAAGGATGTTCACTCTTACTATTGTTATTCAACATAGTACTGGAAATCCTAGCCACAGCAATCAGACAACAAATAGAAATAAAAGGTACCCAAATCTGCAAGGAAGAAGTAAAACATTCACAATTTGCAGATGACACGATACTATATATAGAAAACCTAAAATATCCCACCAAAAAACTGCTGGGACTGATAAATGAATTCAGTAAAGGATACAAAATCAACATACAGAAATCTGTTGCATATCTATACACCAATAATGAAGCAGCAGAAAGAGAAATTAAGGAATCAATCCTATTTACAATTGTACCAAAAAAAATAAGATACCGAGGAGTAAACCTAACCAAAGAGGTGAAAGACTTGTACTCTGAAAACTATAAAACACTGATGAAAGAAATTGAAGGTGACACAAACAAATGGAAAGACATTCCGTGCTCATGGATTGGAAAAACAAATATTGTTAAAATGTCCACACTACCCAAAGCAAACTACACTAATTTAATGCAATCCCTATCAAAATACCAACCACATATTTCACAGAGCTAGAATCATCCTCAAATTTGCATGGAACCACAAAGGACCCCAAATAGCCAAAACAACCTTGAAAAAGAAAAGCAAAGCTGCAGGCATCACAATTCCATTCTTCAAGTTATATTACGAAGCTATAGTGATTAAAACATTATGGTACTGGCACAAAAATAGACACATAGATCAATAGAACAGAATAAAAAACCCAGAAATGAACCCACAATTATATGGTCAATCTTTGACAAAGCAGGAAAGACTATCCAATGGAGAAAAGACAATGTCTTCAACACATGGTGTTGGGAAAACTGAACAGCAACATGCAAAAGAATGAAACTGGACCACCCTCTTATGCCATACACAAAAATAAACTCAAAATGGATCAAAAAAAACTAAATCTGCACTGGCTATTATATGACTGATGAATCACAGACCTGTACCCCTGAAACAAATAAGACATTATATGTTAATTAATTGAATTTAAATTAAAAAAATATAAAAGATAAATTAATTAAATTAAAAAAAAAAAAAAACCAACACCTAAATGTGAGACCTGAAACCATAATACTCCTTGAAGAGAATACAGGCAGTAACTTCTTTTACATCAGTTGTTGCAACTTCTTACTGGATATTTCTCATCTCCAGAGGCAAGGGAAACAAAAGCAGAAATAAACAATTGGGACTACATCAAAACAAAAAATTTCTGCATAGTGAAGGAAGCAATCAACAAAAGTAAAAGGCAACCTATGGAATGGGAGAAGATATTTGCAAATGACATATTCAATAAAGGGTAATATCCAAAATACATAGAGAATTTATAAAACTCAATACCCAAAATGTGAATAATCCAATTAAAAATGGGCAGAAGACATGAATAGACATTATTCCAAAGAAGACATACAGATGGCCAACAGACACATGAAAAGATGCTTAACTGATCATCAGGAAATGCAAATCAAAACTACAATGAGATATCACCTCATACCTATCAGAATGGCTAAAATCAACAACACAAAAAACAACAGGTGTTGGCAAGGATGTGAAAAAAGAGGAACCCTCCTGCACTGTTGGTGGGAATGCAAATTGGTGCATCCCCTGTGGAAAACAATATGCAGATTCCTCAAAAAGTTAAAAATAGAGCTACCCTCTGATCCAGCAATTGCACTACTAGGTAAATACCCAGGTAAATACCCTTTGGGTAAATATTTACCCAAAGAATACAAAAATACTAATTCAAAGGGATACATGCCCCCAGCTATTTATAGAAGCATTATCTATGGAAATAGCCAAATTATGGAAACAGCCCTAGTGTCCCTCAATTAATGAATGGATAAAGAGGTGATACACACACACACTTGCACACATACACTGGAATTTTACTCAGCCATAAAAAATAATGAAATCTTGCTATTTGCAACAACATGGATGGAGCTATAGAGTATAAGTCAGTCAGTAAAAGACAAAATACTATATGATTTCACTTATGTGGAATTCATGAAACAAAACAAACTAGCAAAGGGAAAAAAAAGAGATAGAGAGGCGAGCCAAGAAACAGACTCTTAAGGATAGAGGACAAACTGTAGGTTATCAGAGGGGAGGTAGGTGGGGGGATGGGTTAAATAGGTGACGGGGATTAAAGAGCGCATTTGTTGTGATGAGCACAGGGTGTTCTATGGAAATGTTGGATCCTGAAACTAGTATTACACTATATGTTAACTAACTGGAATTTAAATAAAAAACTTTAAAAAATGTTAGCGTTATATGAGTTATAGAACAGATAATTTTTCCATAATGACATAAAAAAGATGGATTCCCCCCAAGAGGACTGTAATTCACAAATGTCTATATTGTATCATTAAGGATGAATAATTAGAAATATGTCAATATTCCTTTGGCTGCTTAAACACTTATTTCATGGGAAAATATTTATGTAGAGTTTTAAAATATTGTTGAAAAAATAAATTTCTTCATGACATAGTTTATGTAGTCATATTTCTCACCTTCTGAGGATAACTGTTAACTAATAGTTTTTATGGACAGGTATTATTCAAGTCACTGGAAAATTCTGGACTTATGAGATAATAAACAGTTTTCTAAGAGAAAACTGTTGGCAAATAAACATATTTATCAGGCTTTCCAATCTTACAGGGAAAACAATTACTGTTTGTTGTGCAAATAAGAGCACCCCTCCAATTGACCCACAGCTCTTTGTCGTTTAGAAATAAGAGCTTTGTGTGTGCTATCAAAGCCAGTTCCTTAAATTCTTTTATAACACTCTTAGAGACAATGAAATCTATTCTACTTTTTCCCTTTTTGAAGAAAAATATATGGTAACAAGAGTAAAGTTGATGAAACTGGAATTAGTAGAATTAAAGAGGAGAGAAGATTGTCTTGAAGGAAGTTATAGAAATGTGAATGTTGAGTTTCTCTTATTAGTGGAAATTAAAATAAATAAGTGTATTTATTATTAGATACTCATACAATGGAAAGAAAAGTATTTATGAAGAAGTTGAAAACAAAGTTTGAGAAAGAGGAAATACCTTCCCAAGACCTTTTGCTTGGAGAGGTTTAATTTTATTTTTTTGTGTTAATAGTAAGTGAAAAGCCTCATTTCTTTTATTGTCTCCTCTCCTTCTCTGACCTAATTTGTTTTTGTACATAAGCATTGTAGGTAAAAAAAAAAAAAAATTAAATTTGGGCGGGGAGACAGAAAACTGTGTTAAAAGGTAAAGTGAAGCACTTACAATTTTTAAGAGTTTATTTAAGTATATACATCGGTCTGAACCAGGCTGCACCAAACCCAAAGTGGTTAGGAGCGCCCTACTGCCCAGAGCCAGGGGCAGTGTTTTTTATAAAGAAAACACTGAAGCAAACACTTTCTCAGATTTTAGTGTATTGACTGGAGTAGATTTTGGTTTGCTTAGGTAGCCTACCAAGACATTAGAGCCACCACCGTGTAATGGCCTCTTTGTTTAAATGCTTTAACAATTGCTATTTAAATTATAAACACGGGTTGTTTATAAAGAGAAAAACAGCAGGGAAAAAAATCATTCCACTATGGATCCTCTTCCCCAATCCTGAAGAAATTTTATTTTGAAAATTGCTGTTGTATAATCGATGTATTCATCCACTTCGTTTGGATTTTCACCTAACTTTTAATATAGGTTAAAACAATAACGTGGGCACACTTCTTTATTAAATATTATAAAATAAAAATTTACAGATGGAACAGCCAGACCCTGTTGCCTCCCAGCTGTGTTAGCCCATTTAGGGAATAAAGGGAATGATGTCCACTTTCTACCCTAGAGGGAGCTTCAGTAGTTTTGGACAAATAAAAACATCCTAGATATTACCCAACCAAGGATTAAAATGTGTTGCTCACTGAATACAATGGCAACAACACATCATGTTCTCTTAAAAGGCTGTTCTCTTGAGTCTGTCTCAATCTAATATTCAAACAGTAGAGTATACTGATTAAAAGAATAGGCTTTAGAGTCACCCAGACCTGAATTTAAAAACCAACAATACTGCTTTCAGGATATGTAAACTTGGACAAGTTACTTAGCATCTTTAAATTTGAGTTGTCTCATCTATAAAATGTAAATAAGAATAATACTTCACTGGAGTTGTGCAGAATAAAATACAGTAATTATAAAACTGTTTAGCTCAGAGCCTCATGCACAGTAAATATTCAAATAACTATTAATTTTTGTTGTCATAATTAATAAAGGATGAGTCTTTTATTTACTGCCAGAATTGATTCCATTCTATATAAGCCTGTACTGTTTATGGGGAGAAATAGATTTATGTATATTGGATCACCAGGAACTGCATAATGGTTTAGATACCTATGCTTAACTCAGTGATGGCTCTTCAAGGAACAATTAATTGTCCATATTCAGTTTTCTTCTCCCAGAGATATGCTGTCACACTAGCCAATGCTGGTCAACCTATCATATATATGGTACCTGGAAAGCCTGTATTTCCTGCTCTTTGCTTCTTTTTTTCCCTGGCTTCTATAATGAGGGCTTACTTCTAATAAGAAATGAATCAGTCTGAGATAGTCACTGTCATGTTTATTCTACTTGTGTTATGCTCATGTTAAATTCTTCATAGTATTCTATCCAGTATCTCTGTGGCATCTAAATCATGGGCTAATTATTTTATGAAACAATTTTTAATTAGATATTTATTTGCACTGGATATTCTTTGTATCAGTAAAATAGGACTTCAGATATAAAAAATTTTAACATATTAGAAAAAACAGAGTCTGGAGATTTTGGCTATTCTGATTATCTACAAAGTATTCACCCTTGGTCTTTCTGAAAAAAAATTATGTGTGCCAAATAGTTGGCTTTTAAGTTATCAGATATGAAGATTAGAAATGAGCCTGCAATAGATATAAATGAGTGAAAATATAGCTAATCCAAAATTTGTGGATTAAATTCAAATATGTTCTTATTTGCAAAATGAGAGCAGTAGTTTCTTTCAATTCAAAATACATATATCTTTAAGTATTAACAGACACTTTTAGGTTCACACAATTTTAAAGCTGGCTTACAAGGAACTTCAGGGACAACCTAATTTAATCCATTCATTTTGCAATAACATAGGTAAATCCAAGAGATTTATGAGAGATACCCAAGGTTACACAATGACTTTGAGGCAAAGCCGGAAATGTAATCAAGATCACCCAATTCTCAATTCTGTGTTTTTCCCATTATGCAATACTCACGCTGAGAGGACAGAGATGGATGATCAAGATGTGTCAGAAAGGCCAGCGATTTCAAGAGTTTCATGGTTCTCAGTCATCAATCTCACTTATTGCCAAACTTTTCAGGGGAGCTGGTACTATAGAAGCAGCATTTATACTCAAAAATGCCAACTGTAACCACAATTGCTTTTCAGAAGGAATAGAAATAAAGATTACCCCCTGAATTATGCAGCCATTATCTAAGATTATTTAATATAATTTCAGTATTACCAGAACATGCCTTGGGTTACCAGAAAAGCTTGAGATCTAAATAAATTTTCTGTTAATCATATTATTTATCATCTTTTTCTCTTGAGACATTTACCTGAAAAAGTCAATGCTGTCAATATGAGAGAGCCATTATCTAATTAGCATGTGATCACTCAGATAATCAGACACTATAATAGTTTTTTCTGTGTTCACTAGCTATGAACTAAAAATGGTCCACCTTTTCTATCCATTATCTTAGAAAATAAAAATTCGGGTATTTGATTTCTTTTTTTGATGTAAAATATTTCTTATTCTTTTGAAGAGCTATTTTGGGTTCATTCATGACTTTATAAAGAATACATATGGAAATTTGCATTTTAATTGAAGTTGATAGTTAAAATATAATTATCTTTACCCAAATATTGTGTCTTTCTAATCCTTATTGTGCAACACAATACTCCATTAACTTAAATATATTTATGAAAATGCCATTCAGTTAAAAATATCCTGATTTGTAGTGTTTATAGAGAAAGATTCCTATAACCTAGAATACTCATTTCCTAAAATTCTGCATATCAGCCAGCCCTTCTGCATAGAATCTATATATTGATACATACATAGGTATATAGGTTTGCTTTTTTCCATAATTGTTAGTCCAATACCTCTTCAAATTATGTTTAAGAAATATTCCCCAATATTGGGGCGCCTGGGTGGCTCAGTCGTTAAGCGTCTGCCTTCGGCTCAGGTCATGATCCTAGGGTCCTGGGATCGAGCCCCGCGTCGGGCTCCCTGCTCAGAAGCCTGCTTCTCCCTCTCCCACTCCCCCTGCTTGTGTTCCCTCTCTCGCTGTGTCTCTATCAAATAAATAAATAAAATCTTAAAAAAAAAATATTCCCCAATATCAATGTAAAAAAGAGAATAAAAGGACTAAATGAAAACTGATTTACAATGGAGTGGTCAAACTTAATCTAAAAGATTAATAGAGAAATGAGAAATGGCCCTAGTTGAACAGAATGTACAAAACAAGAGAGAGACTGAAGCTCAGAAATAAATCATAGCTTATTTGTAGCTCAGAAAAAGCCCACCCGGGGTCTCAAAGCATCCAACTAGCACAATTTAGAACAGAACAGTTTTCAATCCTTTTCCATATTTTCATTTATAGGAGACCTAGTTTAAGTTTTTTATTTCTAATATTTATCAATCTCTATTATAAGGAAAATGTTACTATTAACCTAACTCACATGAATTTATTATTTTTTCTGCTTTTTCGGCATTTCAATGAAAAATCTAATCACATTATTCATCTATATGATAACAGATAACTGAAAATCTTCCCTGTATTTAACTTGCCTAAAGAAAACTTTGTTAATTAATCTTTATCTCAAACCCACTGAATGCAAGCATCTTTATGGAGGATGCTTCTCATTTATTAAAACTAAATGAATTTTTCTATAACTTATGAGATCCAACTGCTTTTATTTCACAGTATTAACATGTTAATCCTTCCAATAAGGCAAATATTTAAATAAGACCCTACTTAATGGCTGGGAATAATTGGAGACCTTTATCTGGATTCATTCATTTATTGCTTTATTTGAAAATATTTACTGAAGGTCTACTATATACAGAATACTGTGGAAAAATATGGAGGTTGCAAATAGTAAAATATATTTCTTTGTATAATAAGCTAACAAATTAAAAAAATTCAAGTATGTACACAGAGAAGGAACTGAAGTGATTACAGCAGGAAAAGCAATCCTTCCTGAGATGACCAGTGAGCATCTTAAATACAGAGGAAGTTTAGGGAGAATTTCACAAAGTGGAAGTAAATGTTCCAGGTATACTAGGACAAAATGTGTAAGTTTAAACATATAGACAGGAATGATTACAGTTTGTATAGGTATAGATTACAGAGGAGGTAGGTTATAGAAAAAAGAAATTAGTCTGTTAGATTTCTATAAAAACATGAAAGGGTCTTCACCGACTATGATTTATCTAAATGTGAATTTTGTTGTTTTGTTTGTTTAAAACAATGTTCAGTTTTGATGAATTTTTTCAGTATCAATACTGAGATATTTCTTTAGTTCTTGAAAAATTTCAAGTATTATCTCTGATATTTCCTATAGTTTCCTATAGCTGTTCCTCCTCGAAATCCTCTTAGATAAAACTGAAGCTTCTCATTCTGTTCTCTAGTTCTTTCCACTTTCAAAACATGTCATCTCTTTATTTCTCTCTGATATGTTCTGTGGTACATCTTCATTCCCAAATTCTAGTAATTAATTTTCTCTTCAGGATTGTCTACTTGTCTACTACTTATTTCCTATAATGACATCTTTTTTTCAGACATTTTGTTTTCATTTCCAAGATTTTCAAAAGGAAAAGATTGTGTGTGCTTTGTCTTTACTGTCTTTACTAGAACCTCTAATTGACATTTAAAATAAATTGTAAATTTGCCCTAGCCACTCTTATTTGGTCATTTCAAACGCTATAAAATTTACCTGGTTTTCATATCATAGTGATTCAAATCACTATGAATTATTGCCCTGTCCTCTGATGTGTCACCAGCTATCTTCCTCATTAGTTTTCTTTATACATTGATGAGGCATGTTCTTTTTTTTTAATATATGAGAACATAACAATATCTAATAAACTGATTATATTAAGTTTTTCAGCATGCCCCTATACCACCCTGAACGCGCCCGATCTCGTCTGATTTCGGAAGCTAAGCAGGGTCGGGCCTGGTTAGTACTTGGATGGGAGGCTGACATTTTAAAAGGCATTATACCTATGTGTCTTTATTGAGTTTGTGTAGA
The DNA here is from genome assembly GCF_004348235.1 of Phoca vitulina. NCBI lineage: Eukaryota > Metazoa > Chordata > Mammalia > Carnivora > Phocidae > Phoca > Phoca vitulina. The sequence continues at coordinate 41,793,261 of NW_022589712.1, forward strand.
AAATTAAATTAGAAAAGAAAAAACATCTAGACATCTTTACAGAGATTTCTTCTTCTCCAAAAAGATTAATTATATGCTAGACACTGAACTCAAAAGCAGAGTTTAAAGAAAATGACATTGTATAAAATTTGCTTCAGTACAATCATATTCAGTGACTCATACTGTTGTGCCTTCTAACCTCTGCTCTTAAAAACAAGCCCTTAGAAGGTCACTGCAACCTTAAATGATGTTGATTTTCTTCAGATTATGCTGTAACTTGACAGGAGCCATAAGAAGGCCACACTGTAAATATATGTTGGTTACTAATGTCCTTTTCTGCTGGCATTCAGACACTTCTTGTCAAAGCTCTTAGACCAGATAATGCTTCCCTACTCCTTTAAAGAATAATCTGAAAACACTACCCAGAGTGCTATAGAAATCCCAGAATTGTTTATCTGTAGATAGGTCATGTCTTAGGGGAAAAACAAAACAAAACAAAAAACCAACAGTCTCTAGAAAGTTTTCTTTTTTAGTGTTTTGGTACTATAGTGTATACACACACACACACACACACGTATTAAGTTAAGAAATTTAAATCTCATAACTTTTTTTTTTTGGTTGAGGAGTTTTTATTTATTTATTTGCTGGTTTTTACCTATGAAGTTTAAACTAATGCAAGCATACCAGAAGACCTGGTACTAGTTTTCTTTCTGTAAATTAAGATATAGCCAAAAAAAAAAAAAAAAGTTGGGTGGTGCAGGCGAGAAGGTAAGTTTCTCTCTAGTCCATGGGAAACATTTAAAAACACTGGCACATATATTAATGTGTCAGGTTAATCATGTGTCCTTATTCTTGGTGTATGTTGAGATTTTAGCATTTATATCTACAGACTTTAATAAGCAAAATAGTCAGAAAAAACAATAATTTTTAAACAAATGATTATTTAAAACTTCTTTACTACAAAAAGCCCTTACTTTCTAAGCTGACAGGACACATCTTTGATATTATAAAATTTTTTATAATATCAAAGATGAGAATTTGTTATTCAAAACTTCAAGCTTTCATAATGTTTTTAGCGTTAAAAATGTAAAATCTTTGATGGCAGTGCTACTCTCATTTATTTTGTATACCCAGCACACAGCTAGGGAAAGTTGGTGCAAAATAAGTGCCATTTGATAAATTGAATGAGGGCAATAAGCTTTTAGCTTTGCTTCATTATTCAAACATAAGTAAAAATGTTTAACGCTTATGTGTAATTTTAAGAAAAAGGCAAAAAAACACATGCCTGTATCATTCTAAGAGAGAATTAAGAAAACAGAAATAAAATTAATTGCCAAAGAACTGGTACAAACTGAATTTTTCAGAAGGAATAATTAACTTACAGAAAGCTTACAGACATTTAAAAGAACATGCCACAAAACTGCATGTCATAGGATTATAAAAATAATAACATTTTATAGACAAATGAGCCTATAAGGAACTTTAGATATCTTCTAGTTCTGTTTCAAGCACCTGGAAGACATTTGAACCGTCACATAAATTGAGCATTGCTGAGAGGTCAAATTACACTTTGGGGAAGATAGAAGGAGTGATGAATAATAATAATGATTGCACGTTACATTTATATAGCAATATATACCATTTAATCTACTTTTATATCCATAGCTCTAGAGCAGAATGCAAAGATTTCATAATATCAAAATTATGATCTAGCTTACATCTATCTACACTTTGCAGCTTATATGCTTTCCATACTTGAGTACCTCCTTTTCCTGGAAATCCCAGGAATTTTCAATACTCAAACTAATGCATTACTCAAAAATCAGATCTGTGGTATAGACAGTAACATCTCTGTAACTAAATATCATTTCTCAATATAAGCAGTGATCTCCAGATTGAAGTAGACATATTTGTACTGATTTTTTATAGTGATGGAAAACCAAAGCAAGTACCATTCAAAATTTCATGTCAAATATATTCCCTAATGTAGCTGAAAAGTCTGTATGATAATATAAAGATATTACTTTAAGACTTTTTTTCTGAAGCTAGAAATACAATAGCAATTATTCTAATGCCTCTTTGCTTCTGCCCACTGTCAATATTCAAGCAATGTCTGCATGGTGACCACTCTGCATGCGGTGGTAAAAGTTCCAGAAAGGAAAAGTTTGGGAGTTGGAAAGACTGACAAATAGTACTCTTCAATTTTAAGAATTTATCATTCCAGTAATTTTATACTGCTAACATGTAGAAAATATTTTTCACCATGGAACACATTCATGATTACAAATAAAGTATCTACTATGTTGTTTTCACAAGACTTTCATTCCAATTAATGTGAAACACTTGGATATAAGTTAGTGAGACAGATTCTAAGCCTTCATGAAATTATTTTCAGTATTATCATTACTAATAACTACATTAAGTCTCTTTAATGCATATTTATTTAAAATATTTTCCTCACCAGTTTCCAGGATAGTCAATGATCTGAAAAAATATCATTTAAGACAATTTTGGTAGAAACAGAAAGTCTAAGAGAGTAAAAGGAGCATCCTCTATGACAGAAGATCAATGGCTATTACAAATTTTATTTAATTGGATGCCATGCTTTTTGGAAAATAGGTAACTAGGGCAATGTATCAAGTTGCATAATTTCCTTTTTTTCCAGTGAAACCAGACCATGAAAACTTATTCTGTGGGGTGGGGAGAATGGAGACAGAAGGGCCTTCTGCATTGCTGAAGACAAGGGTGGCTGAGGATAATGATAGCTGCCCAATGAGTCTTCATATATCCACCAAAACAATCCACAGCTACCACCCCCATTTCTTTCTTTTTTTTCTTTTTTTATTATTTTGTAAAGTTAACCAACATATAGTACGTCATTAGTTTTTGATGTAGTGCTCAACAATTCATTAATAGCATATAACACCCAGTGCACCAGCACCATTTAAATAAAAAAAAAAAACCCACAAAAAACTAACAAAACATATTCTTAGCATGGCTAAAAGCCAAAGCACACCTAAAACTACAAATCAAATGTAATTGTTAAAACAAACATTAAAGCCCTATAGGGTCCCTTTCATGATCTTGCCACAGACCTTTGCATTTAGTATACCAGACACTCTCCTTCCCACCAGAGACACCAGAGAGATTTCGGGATCACTGGTGGGAAGATCCTGCCACAATAAAAATCCATTCAGGGAAGCTTCTTTGTTCCCAGGCACTAAGGGGACTCTCTTCTCATAACGGAAGGCACCAAGGTAGACAGGTGGCATAGGCGCTGGCAGCCTCTTCATTACTCTGGATCTGAGTCTCCACTCCCCTGCCAAGAGACAAGGCACTCTGTGGCTCTGCCTGGAAAACCCCTCCTGTCCTCTCAGGTAAAGCTAGCAGAGACCAGTGGAAGCCACAATAGCACCACATAAATAAACCAGCAGATCAAAATAATACTGCAAATGTCTGAAAATTAAATTGTAATTAGAACCGCAATCCAAAATGTAACTCAGGACCATGTGCTAAACCTAACCAGGGTGACTTTTCGCTAAAATAAAACATGAACTTATGACCCAGAGCCTCTTAACATAAGACAAAATGTTCGGGATACAATTAAAAATCACTTATCATACCACAATCAAGAAAACCACAACTTTAATGAGAAAAGACAATCAAATGATACCAACACCAAGATGAATCAGATGTTGGAATTATCTGAAAAGGATTTTAAATCAGCTGCCATAAAATGTTTTGGCAATCAATTACAAATTCTCTTTAAATAGATGAAAAATTAAAAACAACCTCAGCAAAGAAGTAGAAGTTATTTTTAAAAAGAACCAAATGGGAATTATAGAACAGAGAAATATAATAAATGAAATTTGTAAAAGACTTGCTGAATGGATTTAATAGTAGAGTGAAGATGACAGGACAGAATCAGTGAATTTGAGAACAGATCAGAAGAATATAACCAATCTGAACAACAAAGAGAAAATGGACTGAAAAAAAAAAAAACAAACCAACCTCAGGGACCTATAGAACAATAATAAAAGTTCAACATTCCTATTATTAAAGGAGAGAAAAAGAATAGGCTGAAAGAATACAGGTGAAATATCCCCAAATTTGGAATCTACCTGTTTTCAAATTTTCATATACTTATTGGCTATTTGTAAGTCTTCGGAAAAAAAAGTCTATTTCAGATCCTTTGCTCATTTTTAATCAGTTATTTATTAATTTTTTTGTTAGTGAGTTGTATGTGTTCCTTATATATTTTGGATATTAACTCCTTGTCAGATATGATGTTTGCAGATGTTTTCTCCCAATCACAATACACAGATTAAGCACACTGCCTTTCAAAATTGCCATGGTGTTTTTTCACTGAAATAGAAAAAATGATTGTAGGATTTACATGGACCCACAAAAGACCCTGAATAGACAAAGCAAATTGAAAAAGAACAAAGTTGAAGGCAACATACTTCCTGATTTCAAATTATATTGCAAATCTATGATAATCAAATCAGTATGGTATTGGCATAACAATGGACTCATAGACCAATAGAACAGAATAGAACAGAAATAAATCCAAACATAAACAGTCAACTAATTTTTTAAAACTTTTTAAAAGATTTTATTTATTTATTTGTGAGAGAACATGTGCATGCACATGAGCAGTGGAGGGGAGAGGTAGGGGGAGAGGGACAAGCACATTCCCCGCTGAGCAGGGAGCCCCATTCAGAGCTCCATACCAGGATCCCAAGGTCATGACCTGAGCTGAAGGAAGACGCCTAACCGACTGAGCTACCCAGGCACCCCAACAGTCAACTAATTTTTGACAAGAGTACCAAGAATACACAATAGGGAAAGGATAAATAAATGGTCCTGGGAAAACTGGATATCCAGATTTAAAAGAATGAAATTGGACCCTTATCTTACACTATATACAAAAATTAACTCAAAGTGGATTAGACTCAAATATAAGACCTGAAACTGTAAAACTCCTAGAAAAAAACATACAACAAAACCTCCTTGACATTGGCCTTGTCAATTATGTTTTAGATATGACACCAAAAGCTTAGGTAACAAAAACAAAAATGAACAAGTGGGGCTACATCGAAGTAAAAGCTTCTGCACAGCAAAGGAAACAAAATGAAAAGGTAACCTATGGATTGAATAGACATTTCACCATAGGGAATAGAAAGATGTCTAAATAAGTACATAAAAAGATGTTCAACATCATTAGCCATTAGGAAATACAAATTAATACATGATTAGGTAACTCTATATACCTGTGAGAATGGTTAAAATAAAATTTAAAAAATACTAACAATACGTAATATTGGCAAAATTCAGAGCAACTGGAACTATCACACATGGCAATACAAAATGGTACAGGCACTCTGAAAAACAGTTCAGCAGTTTCCTGTAAAGTTGAGCATACCCTTAACCACGTGACTGAGCAAGCACTCCTGGGTATTTACTCTAGATAAATGAAAATTTATATGCACAGTAAAACCATACACAAGTGTTCATAGAAGCATTATTTGTGATAGCCAAAAGCTAGAAATAACTGAAATATCCTTCAAAAGGTGAATGGATAAGTTATGACATATCCACACAATGGAATACTACTCAGAAGTAAAGAGGAAAACTATTGATATAAACAATGACTTAGATGAATTTCAAAGATGTCATGCTGAATGATTACATGTCTCAAAAATTGTATGCTGTGCTTCCATTTACTTGACATTTTAAAAAAACCCAAAACTATAGTAATGGTTATCCAGAGTATGGGAGGATGTGACGCTGTCACTATGAAGTGAAAACATGAGAGGCCTTTTTGGCCTTATGGAGAACTCTGTATCTTCATTGTGGTGGTGATACAGACCACCATGTGGTGGTACCCAAATGTGTACATGTGTTAAAACTCCTAGAACTGTGGGGCGCCTGGGTGGCTCAGTCGTTAAAGCGTCTGCCTTTGGCTCAGGTCCTGATCCCAGGGTCCTGGGATCAAGCTCCGGAGCCTGCTTTTCCCTCTCCTACTCCCCCTGCTTGTGCTCTCTCTCTTTCTTTCTCTGTCAAATAAATAAATAAAATTAAGAAAAAAAAACCTCCTAGCACTGAGAAAAACATCAATTTTACTATATGATAATTACAAAATACATGGTGGAGGAATAAACAAAGATAAAGTCATTATCTCAAAAATCAGAGTAGTAACTACTTCCAGGAAAATATGGAAATGTGATTAACATGGATTTCAAAGGAGATCCTAAGGTCCTGATAACATTCTTTACCTTAACCTGGGCATTTGCATTTGGCATGTCTTAAATGTTATATATATATATGTACATATATATATATATACACACACACACATACATATATGTATAAAATAAACATAATATTTTATCTATATAAACACATTTCAACAATTTGGTATGTCTTAAATATATAAATATATATATTTCGACAATTGTAAATGATAATTTGAAATTGACTAGTAAGATTGAAGAAGCATGTATACATCGCCACAATCATTCCATATATTCTTTTAAATAAACTTTGGTACATTTCTCCAAGGAATCATATATAAGTGTGCTTATTACAGCACCTTCTGGTGAAGAAAATATTTAGACATGACCTATCCATAAAAAGGAAAATTGATTAATAAAATGTGTTTATTCATAGGATTAAATAGCATACATATCATTGAAAATAAATAAGTGTATGTATCAACATGGATATATCTCAAGAACTTAATACAAGTAATAAAGGTAGGTTGTGAGATATTGCATACCAGTTATTATTGTTTATTACTAAAAAAGTTAAGCTAGTATATAAAACATGCATATGTTTTATGGATATAAAATACATGATAGTGCTTGTTTCTTTGGTAAGAAGGAGAGTAAAATGAAGGAAACAGAGGAAACTATAAATTCCCCTGTAATATTTTACTAAAAAGAAGAAAACGACTGCATCAACTATGGTGACATTTGATAACCTTGCTGGTGTGTGAGAGGTATTAATGACAGCATTAATATCTGTATATTTGAACTATTTTATAATTTAAGGGCAGACTGATTATATTTTTATCAATTGATTTTTTTTAAATGTGGGCCTTGAACTCAGAATCCCAAGATCAAGAGTTGCATGCTCTACTGAGTAAGCCAGCTAGGTACCTCCTAGACTTTCTTTTTTTTCTTTTTTATAATGTCCTTTTAAAATTAATTAATCGGTTTATTTATTTATCAGACAGAGCACAAGCAGAGGGAGAAGCGGGCAGAGGGACAAGCAGTCTCCCTGCTGAGCAGGGAGCTGGAAGCGGGACTCAATTGCCCAGGACCCTGGGATCGTGCCCTGAGCCAAAGGCAGATGCTTAACCGACTGAGCCACCCAGGTGTCCCACCCCCCATAGATTTTTCTTAAATGTGAATTGCTTCTGTCATTTATGTTACTTTCCTGGCCCCTTGTGCATTTGCATTTGTAATTCCTGCACTTCACTGAGAGGCTAAAAACATTCCTTAGGCCTGTGACAACTGACAATCTTTGTAAACACTTGACTGCTTGGACCTGGAACCCTTTTACTTTTAATTTTTTCACTCTTAGTTTACTACCACTATGGTTACCAACACTGCTCCTATTCTCTCACACTCAAGACCTGTTGTTCTAGGTCATCCAGACTCTGAACAGGACAACTCTTTTCTTTGGGGCTGCTTTCCTTGAGATGCTGCTTCTCCACTCCTTTCTAAGTCTCTGTGAGAAAGATTGGGAACGTCACTACTGGGGCAAATTAAGGAGGTAGATATTGTCTCTTGTTGCTCTGTTTTCCCACAAATTAGAAAGAAGCCCCATCTTTGGAGAGGAGTAAGCTGGAGTGGTTTTTGATAGTTCGCAAGTGAGGCTGTTCCTGACAGACCCTGGAAGCCTACAGGACCCCCTATCCATCAAACTATATTTTTCCTGTACTCTCCCTAGGAAATCTTGGATTTTTCTAAAGTCATCCTTAAAAAAGCAAAGCAAATTCCTGCCCTATGGAAATGAGGCTGGATCCTTACCAAACTACTAAGATTCTGGTAACATATCCACGTCTACAACATATCTCTTTTTAACATTTGTGCAAAACAAAAATATATAAAATTTCTAATCTAATCTTATAATCTATAAAATTCCCCCCTGAGGGACTGAGGTAAAGTAATTGGTTGTTTAAACAAAATGAAACACATTTCTTGACTTATGAGTCTGAAATGATCAGTTTTTTTAAATTACCTTTCACTTTATACAAAGTAGGTACATTTAATTAGTTCATCAATATGAAGTTCACTTAACAAGTTCACTGTTGGTAATAGATCCTAATATTAAGTTGATAGAGTATCAGTGTATGTTGGTAAAATGGGAATCTATTCACTTATGCCAGAAACACTTATGAAAATGTGTTTGAAAGATATTTCAGAGTTTGGGTGAAGGTAATTAGCATCTAAGCACCACTTAATAAAATACTTCCTTACAAGAGGCTACTTCTATATGACAGCTCAAGAAATTTAGAATAAGGAAAGATCCAGATTGCACCTGTCATTCAGCCCATCAAGTCTAAAAGAAATGGCCTTCCCTTCCTTTCAAAAAAAGGAGATGGCTTACCACTTAGAAAACACTTTATTTTTTAAACTCCTCTGATAAAGGCTATTTTTTTTCTTAAGTATTTTTAAATACAACATGCAAGTGTTAATAATTTATCTTGTAAAAAATAAACTATATACTCTGTAATATATATAACCCTGGGGTGTGTGTGGGGGGGTTGTTTCTTGCTTGTCATGTACTTATGTCTTCATGTGTTCATTGTATGGTCCTTCTACGTTATATAGATGTGTGTGTGTGTGTGTGTGTGTGTGTGTCTCTGTGTGTGTGTGTCTGTGTATAAAGCCTTTATATGACCATGTTACTGTCTCTGCCTGAAGGAACTGTGATTCTTCAGGTGAAGAATTTTGCATCCCATAGTACATAGCACAGCACCACACATAAGACGCCTTTAATAAGATTTAGGGGTAAATTTTGTTTTCTCAATGAGGCCAATTGAAGATAATACTTTACATGTGCTTGGAAGTCTGTGGTATAGAAAGCCCTTCCCACACACATTAGCTCAAAAAACACTATTACCCTGAAGCAATGCCTTATAATGTAAACTGCTTTGGATACTTACCTTCCAATCTCTTCCTCTACTGTGCTAGCTCTGTGATCTTAAAGGACACAGAACTCTTGATTCCCCTACTCTGTGCTCAAGCCCTAGGCAACCATTAGTCTACTTTCTATATATAGATCTGCCATTCTGGACATTTCCTATAAATAGAATCATGATGAGTTTTGTGAGTTTTGTGACCGCCTTCTTTAACTTAGGATGTTTTTGAGGTTCACCTATCAGTATTTCATTCTTTTATATTGCCAAATAATATTCCATTTATATTGCCAAAAAATATACCACATTTTTTATCAGTTTATCAGTTAATGGAAGTTTGAGTTGGTTTTACTTTTGGCTATTATGAATAATCTTGATAAGAACATTCAGGTGCAAGTTTATTTGTGGACAGATAATTCATTTCTCTTTGGTAAACATCAAAAAGAATTGCTGATTCATTTGACCATTATTTATTAACATTTTGAGACACTGCCAAATTGTTTTCCAAAGTATTTGCACCATTATACATCCCAACCAGCAGTGTGTGAGGGTTCCAGTTTCTACACATCCTTACCAACTCATTATTTCCTACCCTTTTTATTATAGTCATCCTAATGTTTTTACTATGGTCATCCTGTTGTTATTAATTATTATTATTACTACTAGTATTGTGGATGTGAAATAATTTTGATTTCCATTTCCCTAATGATTAAAGACTGTTGACATCCTTTCATATGCCTATTTCCAATTTGAATTTCTTTTTTGGAAAACTGACTATTTGACTATACTGTTGACCATGTTTTGATTTATTTTTCTTTCTATTATTGAGATCTAAGAGCTCTTTATGTATTCTAAATACAAGTGTCTTATCATATATAATTAGCAAATACTGTCAGCAGTCTGTGAATTGTCTTTTCATCTTCTTGATTGTATCATTTGCATCACAAAAGATTTGAATATTAATAAAACAGTCTACTTTTCTTTACTCCTGTTTTCTTCTAAGAGTTTTGTAGCTTTAGCTCTAAATTTACATCTATGATACATTTTTAGTTAATTTTTGTGGACCGTAAGAAGACATACAACTTCATTTACACATAGGTGTCCATTGTCTCAGCATCATTTTTTGAAGAGATTTTTCTTTATTAAATGGGCTTGGTACCTTTGTACCATAAAAGTGAGAATTCATTTTTGAACTCCCAATTATATTTCACTGATCTATAGATTTAGACTTACGTCAGTACCACATTGTCATGAGTACTGTAGCTTTGTAGTGAGTTTTGAAATTGAGAATGTTGACTTCTCCTAATCCTTCTACTTCTGCAAAATTGTTTTGGTTATTTTGTATCTCCATATTAATTTCAAGATCAGTTCTCCAATTTTTGGGGGAAAAAAAGCCACCTGGGATTTTGATAGGGGTTTCATTGAATCTGTAGGTCGATTTAATGAGTATTAACAGTATTGTCTTCCATCCAAAAACATGGAATGCCGTTTCATTTATTAGGTCTTATAAATTCTGTTCAACAATATTTTTAGTTTTGTAGAGTATAAATTTTGCACTTCTTTTGTTAAATTTATTATTAAGTAATTTTTTTTTCTTTTTGATACCATTCTAATCTTATCTTCTTAATTTTATTTTTGGATTGTGCATTGCTTGTGTGCAGAAATGCAGCTGACATTTGTATATAAATCTTATATTCCGCAAGGATACTCACTAATACTCATTTACTGAATTCATTAATTACTTCTAATAGTTGTTTGTGAATCTCTTAGGATTTTCTAAATATGAAGACCACATAATCTTCAGATAATTATAGTTTTATATAGTATTTTCCAGTCTGGATGTCTTTTGTTTCTTAATTTCCTCTTCATATTTAAAAAATAATTGTGCTATACAGAGAGATCACAATTGATAGTCTTTTTCTTCAGGTACTTTAAATATATTATGTACTCTCTTCCAGCCTCTATTACTTCCATGAAAAGTCAGCTGTGAATCCTATTGAGGACCCTTTGTATGTAATAGGTATTTTTCTCTTGCTGTTTTCAGGATTTGTTTTTTGTCCTTGCATTTCAAAAGTTGGACTATGATATATCTAGGTTGGATCTCCTTGATTGATCCTACTTGGTTTATGCTGTTTCTGGAATATGTGGATTAATGCTTGGTTTTTATCAAATCCTGACAGTTTTTGTTTTTAATCAAATTTTGATAATTTTCACCCATTATTTCTCCAAAGATTTGTTCTTCCTTTTTCTCTCTGCTTGTGAACACCATTATGCATATGTGGGTATGGTTGATGGTATTGTACAGATCAGTGAGGCTCTGTTCTTTTTTCTTTATTCTCTTTCCTTTCTGTTCCTCGGACTGGGTCATTTCATCTATCATTCAGTTCACTAATTTTTTTTCTGCAATCTCAAATCTGCTATTGAGCATCTCAAGTGAATATTTCATTTCTGTTATTGTAATTGTCAAGCACAGAATTTCTATTTGGTTCTTTTAAAAATAATTTCTATCACTTTATTGATATTCCCTATATGGTGAGACACATTATAGTGTGTGTGGGCCTCATACAATCACTTGAGCACCTAAATAGAAAAAAGACTGAACTTCCCTCAGCAAGAGAGAATTCTGCCATTCTTCCAGTAGACAACTTTTGGACTTGAATTGTAACATTGACTTTAAAGACTTTGAACTTGTCAGCCTCCATAATTGTGTGAGCCAATTCCATGAAGATTTATCTCTTTACGCATACACATATCCTATCTGTTCTGTGTCTTTGGAGAACCCTGACTAATACAAAGGTAAACAGGCATTTCAGAATTTCAGGAATTTCAGTACCTAATGAAGGATACAGTTTTTCTCCTGTGTTTTACTCCAGCAAGGTAAGTGATGCCAATACCTTGCACACCTAGAATCCTGTAGGTCTGCCTCATTCGAGGGAGGTAATAAATATGAGATACAAGGATGCTGAACTGTTCCTAGTCATATATTTGGAAAGAAGATGACATTTTGACCCCTTTATATCCATACATGACACAGATGATAGCCCAAAGCATTCCAACTTCAGACACCCAGATTTACTCCCGTGATTGTAGGCTAAGTCACTGAGAACCTCCTCAGTGTATCCACATCCCCTTTTAGTTCATGCCAAAGCTTGCTACCTGCCCATGAATTATGAAGGAGACACACAAACTGAATTATTGGCAACATAAGCACTTTTTGAGAGGATTAAAAAAGATGATTGGACCTACTGACTGTGGTCCTTGTATATTTTCCACTATAAAACAGGGACTAAAACCAATCTTATCCACAACTTAAAGACTCACCTAAAGAAAGTGATGTAGAAAAGGTTGAAAAATACAGAGAATACAGTTTTTATTATCTCTGCAAATATAAAGATGATAAAGCCTGGGAGGGAATATAATAATTTACTGATTACTTCATTTGTAATAAAGAGGAGTCAAACATGTTGTAAGTTGAAGCTGACACAAAGATGGGGCTTAGGATGCAAGATAGAGGTTTTCGTTTGCTTATTTGTTTGTTTGTTTTCAGGATCAGCATGTGTGAAGGAAATGGGGAAGAACACTATTGAGCAGAAGGCCTGAAAATCCTCAGTTGGCTGGGTGAAGACATCTGGAATGAATATTGCCCATTAGAATTGTCCTGTATCAGGATGATATAGCTTAGACTATATACCTCACCTTGCCCAGTAACAGGATGTAAGCTTCCCTGGAAAAGGTTTGGTCTCCAGCAGCGCAATTCTCTGCAGCTCAGATATGTTCAAGAGCCTCTAGCTGTCTGAAAATTGTATTTTCTGCATCTGGGCAGCAAGTCTTATGGCTACATACCATGTACCGAAGGTCATATAAATCTGCTCTAATAAAGCCAACACATCTGACTCAGGAGCTATGATTGGAGGTACAATTTGTTTTTTACTTTGGTGGTTTACATTCATCCTTCAGGACCTATCTGATTTTTGCAGGAGGCAGACTGGAAAATTAAACAGTACTGTAATGAGTATGACCAACCTGGCATCTTTTATATCTTTCATAGCGTCACTGATGTCTGTCATCACTACCCCACCCCTTTGCCCGGTTGCCAGCACACATAGGATGCAGTATTGTTCCTGATTTACTAACATGATGGCGTAAGGTGGGATAGTTTCAGAGACTTTACTCAGCCTACCTTAGTATGATAGCTCTTACCTCACTGACCTGGGAAGATGGAGGCTGCATCAAGTGTTAAGCATCTAAATCCAAACTATGACTACAGAGACTAGGAAAATGATCACCAGGGGTCTGTGGATCCGTTGGCTCACTATATGGTCAACTTTGGCCATTCATTATTTGCCCCCATATATTCATATTCTAACAGGGGTACCATGGTCTTTAGTAGCAATGTCAACTCAGAATTTTTATTCAACATCCTCAAAATGTCTGGATATTCATCTTTCCCCTCTGCACTATAACCCAAATAAATGGTCAGAGGCCCCTTTGGGGAAGAACTGGAATAATCTTATACCATATGATTATGCCATGTATAATCACCATGGTTTTACAGATATATTTTCTGCTAAGTAGATTCCAGGTCTAAAAATTAGCCCACATCCAAAAATTGATATGGAAAATATAAATTTTTTTTGAGACACTTGCCTTCAGATTCCTTGTTATCCATCCTTTATGTTTTCTTCTTATATAAGTTTAGTGATACTGTTTTTGTTTGTCCATCTTTCTCCTGGGAATGCTATGTTCCAGGATCTTTCTGCATAACTCTCCGCAGCTCAGACTTGCTTGACTGATAATATGACCTTTTCAATATTATACCAATTGTCACTCCTAGCTTCTGACAGTTAGATTCTGACACTTTGTCCTCTATTGTTTTAGAGTCCTATGACCCCTATTGCCGTCAATAAACTAAGTTCTAGAATAGCCTCTTCTACCATCAGCTATGACAGGCAGAGGAAAGCCATCACCAAATGTTCAGTGTTGCCGGAGCTCCCTCATCACCTATTCTTTATTACTTCCATAACGGGTGTAATTGTTGGGCCCTACTGTAGCACAGAGTCACCTGGAGAATTTTCCTGACTAAGCTGCCCACTTCTCTGAGCAATTTAATTCATACCTCCACCACATGCCACAGTAATTCTAACATCTCAACTTCTCTCATCATGGACAATCATTTTTCCTTACTTCTAGGATCCATTCTAGTAGTGAATTTGCATAAAAATACTTTTAAGATTACATTAATTTCTTTTACCATATTAACACAACCACTTTTCTGACATTTCTATCCTTCTTTAAATAGAGGGAATAATGAATGGCAAGCCTGGTAGATTTAAAGACCTTTCCTTTTTTAAGTTTGTCTATTTTTTATAACAAGAAGTTCTTAAATATTCTCACTTACCTTAAATTTCATATTTTTTAATGTGTCTCTCAGGACCTTTTGACACTGCTTTCCCGTATCTAAGCATACTGCCTGCCAATTTCATTTACTTAATCATAGTTTGTGGTTACTTATCTTTCCTTTGAATAAAGCTGTTCAAATTGCCCATCCTTCTCTACCATTTATTCTCTCAAACATACAAAAGAGATTATGTACATAATATAGTTTTTGAAAAATAAGCAAAAAATTGAAGACAATTCTTAAAAGACAATGATGATTTAAGTTTTCAACAATCTTCCTTCATATATATATTACTCTTTGCTTCTTTCATTACTTAAAGGATAACACATATTTAATAAGATAAAGTGCAAACTAATTTCTACTAACTTTTTTTTAAATTCTTTTTTTATTTGACATAGAGAGAGAGAGAGCAAGCACACAAGCAAGGGGAACAGCAGAGGGAGAGGGAGAAGCAGGCTCTCCACTGAGCAAGGAGCCCCATGCGGAGCTCAATCACAGGACCCTGTGATCACAACCTGAGCCGAAAGTAGATGCTTAACCAACTGAGCCACCGAGGCACCCCTACTTTTTACTAACTTTTAAAATTAAGGAGGGCACATGATGTGATGAGCACTGGGTGTTATATGCAACTGATAAATTACTGAACATTACATCTGAAACTAA
Organism: Phoca vitulina; assembly: GCF_004348235.1. NCBI lineage: Eukaryota > Metazoa > Chordata > Mammalia > Carnivora > Phocidae > Phoca > Phoca vitulina. Next base: position 41,808,452 of record NW_022589712.1, read on the forward strand.
TGATGTACTATAAGTTGGCTAATGGAATTTAAATTTTAAAAAATAAGATAAAATAGACTAAGAACCACTTGGGCAAACTCCAAATGCATAAAGTTTTAAGAGGCATGGTTAGCCTTTTATTTTCTAAGGCTGATATTTTTTCAGAAAATGCTTGATACCTATTTTTTTGTCCTCATTTATTATAGTATGTTGTTCTAATTTGTATTCAATAACTATTTGTTGAATTGAACTTAATTGAACTACATCTTTTAAAAAGCAAAACCATTTTTCCTCATCCTTTATTTCCTTCTTTCTTTACAGTTATAGTTTTCAGAAAATTTCTATAATTTGAAAGATTTTTTAAATTCTTTATACCAGTTGAAGAAAAAAATTATGTTTCAAGTCCTTTTATATGAAAGCAATTATTTATCATGGTTGCTTTTCTCTATTTGGTATCCTGGGGATATAGTTCAATAGAGTTTTGGAAAATTCTCATTACTCTTCCTGGCAATATTCTGGTGATTCTTTGTACTTGCTGACTTAATTTTCTGTCTCTTCATTGAGTTTATGGCTTTGGCCACTGTGATGAGGAGCAAAGGAATAGGAAAGGATTCAACAGATTTTATAAAGGTTAAAGAAGTCCACCATTCATTTCAACTGCCAGTTATATACTGTACTCCATCAGGCATGCTAATTCAGAAATCCTTACCTTAATGCCAGACAGTTAAAATGAATATATTATCATGAATATTCATGATTGTATTGAAAATAGAAAATTGCATAATGTTCAACTTCTTCTAGTTGCTTTTCAAAAATTGTATTTGGATGGCCCTCCTTAGGTGTCATTACTTAAAAGGCAAAATTTGAATGGTCCACCATCATTTTTTAAAGGTTTATGCAGTGAGTTTAGTAGGTGTGCTAATGTAGGTGATTTGATATTTTCACTGGTACTGCAACTTACAAAAGAGTTTCCTCTCATTTAAACCTTTCAGGATGAAGTCAAAACATACTTTTATATAGACAGACAATAAGCACTTGACAACTTCGTAAGTGAAATAAATTACTCCGTTTTGCTTCATTCTCAATATTTGCTTTAGGATAAAGTATGTAAGACAAACTCTTGTGGTAAAGTAAAAATAAGTCACTGCTCTTTGGCAGCTTGAAGGAGGTAGTTGAGATCTCATATTCTTTTTCCTCCTGGTTTCATACTATTTTAGGCCAATGGTTGTCAGCTATGTAGATTCAATGTAATATCTTTGAATTATAGTAAGGCCAACATGAAGGGATTTACCATTTATGTGCTTCCATTTGACTCATCGCCATTGTTGAAGATAACTGTTTATTCACTTTCTTTGTGGAATAGAATTCATATGCCTCATAACATAAGAAACAAGCGTATCTATTTATGTATATATCTACATATATATATATATCTTATGTCACACGGCCTTCTTCTTGAGTGCCATTTAACTCGTTTAACTAAAGAACAAAAATTCCTTCTTAATGTATATGAAGTTATTTTTTCAAAGAAATCTACAAAAAAAGACAAAAATAATCCTTTTATCATATTTCTCTGTTAAGTAGATGTTAGGTAGTGATAAGGCAACCTTTGATGGGGCATTACTAAGGCTGTTTATGATATGTCCCAAATTTTTTCAATAATGGAAGATAGAAAAACAATCACCCTATCTGAGTATCTTACTATTTTACTGTTAGGTCAAAATACTTTACTTGTGAAGTAAGTTATTAGTAGAATGGGCAAAGACAAACTCAAATATAGACTTACCAACTAACATTTTTATAAGTAAATTTTAGATATTCAGAACTAGAATGACAGAGAAAAATCATACCACATTCAGTTAATACAGTTAAAATAAATTGAGGTAGCAGTCGATAATATATTTTGCACTAAGTTATTGGTTATGCAGTTTAAAATTTTCAAAAATGAAAATTAAAAGGGCATAACTAAATTTGGATATTAAATATGGATTTCTGCTTTAAAACTTGTAAAGCTTAATCAGCAGGTCTTCTTTCTTGGAACCATATTTGACTACTCAAATTTTTAATTTTTTTTTAAAAGTGGGTTTCATATAAATATTTAGCACGTCATTTCCTTCTAGATCTTCCTTAATCTTTTCTTCCCAGTTCAAGTTAAGGTGCTCTGTTTAAGTTAGTTTATCAAGTCCACTTCCATAGTCATTAATTAACTAAATATAAAGACTATGTTGTATGACTCAGAGACTTCTGCTGTCTAGGAAAAATGTTTAGTATCTATTTTTTTGAGATTGATTGGTGATAAGATGACATTTGGAAGTTAACAAGAAACTATTTCTTAACAGGACTTTTCTTTTCTTTTTTTGAAACTAAGTACCACAAAACATTACATTAAAACTTGTGGGACTAGCAAAATAAAAGGAAGCTAATTTGTGAGAAGACACTTTTAGTAAAACCTAAAGCTCTTAACCTGATTTACATAAACACCTTATTTTTCTACTGGTTGAGCACCAGCACATTTCCTTAAGGGGTCTAGCTATAGCTCTTCTTTATTGCTAGATATGGTTATATAAAAGTGGGAATCAGGTGGCTCTTCCATTGTTTGTCTTAGTTTAGTAAAGTACTTAAAAGATTATTAGCTTAGTATTTTCCTGATTTTCTTTAAACTCAAACATTTCAGTGTCTTTAGCAAGGAGAATTCCAAATACTGTATGAAACCTAGAGATTAGAACTATAGTATGTTCTTATGTAAATAAATCAATTCCAGATTTTCCTGTGTTAAACTCTACAGTTGGTAAATATTCAATAATGGAAAATCAGAATTATGATCTAATGTAATAGGAAAATCCTTTGACATTATTAGTCATCTCTAGTTATGTAGGTTATATATGGCACTAATTTTTGGTTCTGGAAGCAGCGGCTTCAAAAATTAAAGCGATATTTATCATACAAAGGGAAAAAGGGTGAATGTAATGCCTTTCTCTGTGCTGTTTCTTAAATAAGGACTCTAACACACTGATTCCCCCTTTTTCTTTTATTCTCACTGCTGCCCTAATTTTCATCTATACCCTCTATATGTTTATTTTATTTTCCTGTTTCTCACCAATTCTTATCATTTCCTTACCACAAGTATATCTTTATTCATATACCCTTTTATCTTCCCTTTGGTTGCCTACTGCTGATTACATCTCCCCAGAAAATGATTATGTTCATTGAGTCAATATTAATGAAAATAATAGGATTATCTTTGTTTTGATCACCGATTTTTTGTTTGTTTTTGTTTTGTTTTGTTTAATTTTCTTATCTACTCACTAGCCCACAATTATAAGCCAAAGACTCAGTATAGAAAGAGGTTTAAAATGGTTTCAATGGGCCTTGGTTTCTCATCTATTTTGAGATTTTACTACTTGTTTCTCTGATGTATTTGATTGAGCCAGCTTGTTTCAGCATGCTAATGAGTGCCTAAGCTCCTTGGAGGGTCTTAAGAGCCCTCAGACCAACTCTCATCGAGGAACAGTCCATTGCAAAGAGTAATTATTTTTCCCCTCAAAGTTTTGTGGCTCTTCCTAATGTAGAGGTATATGGGTGTGCTGGAGCAGAAGGAAGATGTAGGAGACAGGCTGAAAGATGTATTTGTGTGAAGTACAGAATAGCAATGAATAAGGGAGAGAATGAAAACATAGTACTTATATTCTCTGTCTGATGATCAAGGTTAGTTTAGCAACAAAGAATGCCAAATAAATGTTAAGTGAATATGTGATTTTTTTTCCTCAATTCCCTTCTTATTTGTCAACATTTTGGCTGTAAAAAACACTGAATTAGATATATCTCTATGATATCTCTTCTAAATTCATGTAACTAATGTTTGTATTAAACACTTTACATATGTATTGCCTATGTTCACAGTGCAATTGGGCTGTCCATGATCTGCTTTATGATACTTTGTACACCACCACCCTCTTTATCACCAGAATTCAAACCAGCACCAGGTAATGAGCAGATAAAAACATCTTGTCTGACGAATGAGTAAATTTTTCTTGACAACTAAGTGAAATATAAACACAGCTTGTGATTTTGTTTCTTTTTTCTTTTGATTATTTTGTATTATGTAGTTGTAACTTACATCTATATGATGCCAGGTTTTTGAAAAACCCTACTAATATGCTTGATATAGTTGAAAAATGGGTCTTTGCTTTAACTTTATCTTAAGTTAGCCTAAGTTAAGCTGTTGACCTTTGAGTCTTTTGAGTATTGAGACTTTTGAGTATTAGTAGTTATAAGTTAAGCTGTTGACCTTTGAGTCTTTTGAGTATTGAGACTTTTGAGTATTAGTAGTTATGCACTTTGTGTGGCACAAAGTGCATAACTACTAATACTCAAAATAGGTAACAAAAATGTAATAATTTAGTAAATTTAATCTTCAAGGCAATACACTAACAATAATAATACATGTAGTATAGAAAACAGGTTCCTTTTTCCAGTTTATTAAGAAATAATTGACATACATCATTGTATAAGTTTAAAATTTTAGTATCTTAATTGCTGACAAATGGTTTAATATTGTCTTAGAGCTTAGCAAAAGAACACTATTTAAGCAACACTTAGCAACAAGAGTGGAAGGTGCTTCAATATGTAAGAGATTCAAGCTTGTTGATATCTCTGGCATCAAAAAGATTTAAAAATGTTTTTTATTTATGCTCAACCAGCACAATAGGCAAACTCAGTTTTAATCAAATTTGCTGTAACTAAATATTACATATCACGGTGTGTTGAAAATTTTAGAGTAAATTAAATACTGTCTTTATTCTGATTTAGAAATAATCTGCATTAGGCTAAGAAAATATTAATGCAATCAGTATAGTAGGCAAAACAGGAAGAATAAATTGCTATTAAAATAATGCATGTGTGATTTTTAAATTTTTAACTATGTTGTTTCAAGTATATGCAATCCAGTAGATAAAGAAGTGAAGAATCTTATTATAATATCTCTTAAAATTTATCTCAACAAAATAAAACATACAACCCAATTATCTATGAAAATTACATACTAAGCTTTGAGTACAAAAGACTAGTACAAAATGAAGCTGCCAATGTCCTCGGTCAATATAAATCATCTACAAATTGGAAAATAATTTTATTTATTTTTCCCTTACAAAATAATGATCTTTTTAATTATTAAAAAATTGTGATGTGTCTACCTGAAACATCTATATACTACCCACTAGGCTACAGTATTATAGAACTTATTTATTTATTTTAAGAACTTTAAAATTACAATCATGTCTTGCAAATTTTAAATTTGCTAGTATCTCTATAGTTAGATTTTTATTCCATCTCTATGATAATTTTATAGTTCTTAACTTTAGAGGACATTCTTAGTTGAAGTTAGTGCTAACCACATCCATCACCTTATCGAGATGCCTGTGTGTAAAAATCCATTATATAGTTTAAGAGGAATCTAGCTGCCTTTCCTAAGAATTCATTTCACATATGATTTCATTTAAAATTGCATTGCAGTGATTCCACCTCCAAATTTGTCTCAAATGTTTGGGTCATTAAAATAGATTTAGCATCCAGTAAAAAAAAAAAAAAAAAAAATCAGTACTTTTTTTCTTATGAATCTTAATTGTAATTGTTCTGTTGTAAGAGTAAATAAAAATGAGCTTACTGTATTATAATAAATAGACTATACATGGGTAATATATTTTGATTTATACAGTTAAAATGCTACCTATCAATATTGTAGAAACTTTTTTTTTTTAATATTGTAGAAACTTAAAGAAGTTTATATAAAGACACAAATTCAGCTTTTTAAAAGATGGTGAAGAAAGAAAAGTTTAAATTGTTTACAATTTAGGTTTTTGAGTTATTATTAAATGTTAAGTTTGAATAACTAAGTATGAGTCATTATACATTTCCCCTAAATACAGTAGGGGTTAAGTTTAGATATTGTATTTTAACAATTAATGGTTCAAGTTGTAGAACATTTTTCCAAAACATGAGAATTAGGAAAATTCTACAATGTGTCTTTCCATTTCTAAATTATGTTGATGCCATCTTTTTGTTTAGTGTGATGTGTGATCAGGTCACTATGTTACTTTTCATTCTTTACTGTTAAAATGCTTATTTTAAAAATTTATTTCATATCTAGCCTAAATAGCCCATTCTTACTCATGTAAGCATGATAAAAATACAAAATTCTTGAGATTGTATAGTCTTAAATAAAATTGCTCTGATATACATATATATCAGATACATATAAATCTATTAGTAAATTCAGTAATAGTTGTCCAAAATGCGAATGTAATAAAATATCCTAACAAATTTGTGAAATGATATTCTAACTCTGAATACTGCTAGTTACATGATACATCCCTGGGCTTTTGAGTCACTTAATAAATGCCCCTGGGAAGCTTACCACCAACCATAATGCCGCCCCATGTAAAGTTTTTCTGGATAACTGGACACTTAACCACAGAGGAAATTAAGCAAGAGCAAATAATAATTAACTTGGTCTATCATTTATAAATGTACAAATATTAATATATTGTTGATAAGAATACACTATACAACCATTATAATGAAGTACGAATGGTAGTATTGGGTTGACTGAAATAGCAGACATAGAAACCACTGTGGTAAATCACGTAGCTTTTATGCATTTAAAGAATTCAAAATAAAGTCAGTACTGTCAGAGTGTCAGCAACATTATCTCATATGAAGTAAGCTACACAACTCTACAGCTCACTATGTAAGACTTGGGACCAGGGACTATGGGGACAATGAAAAAGGAAATTCTTCTCAAAAAGCAGAATTGAGGGCTATCTGATTGACTAATCATGGCATATACCCAATGTAATGGAATGACGTCTTCCCAGTTCTTATCTAATAGGATTTGGTGTGCTATGAACCAAGTTTTGCTGAGTTTTTCACACTCCCCCTTGTTTCTGAGTGAGAGTTTTTACTCTGTATGTACTGTTTCGGCTCAACCTCTGTATTTGGGGGATTGTGCAGAAGATAAATCCTATACTAGTTTATGTGTCACTTAGAGGGCCAAACTCTAGACATACAGACAAGCCCGAGCACTCCATAGAGATCCTAAGCTTGAGTTGGATGTAGTATTTTAGAGATAACTTCAAGCAAATTGTCATGTGGCAATTTCTTGGAATATTCCTTAGGAGGCAACCCATGCATGCCTCATGCCCATCCTTTTGCGATGCCTTAATCCTTATCTTTGGACTGTAAATATTAGTCTTGGAGCCCAATATTTCATGAAGATAAAGGGTATAATAGGAGATTGTGGCATAGAAAGAGGTTTTGATCTCTGGGGAATTGGTGGAACAGATTTTTCATATCAGCCTATTTCCAAATTGTTACATAAAAGAGAAATAAACTTCTATGAGCTTAAGCCAATGTTATTTTCATTCCCACTGCTCATATCTAAATCTAATCATAACTGATAACATCAATCATGTAATAGAAAACAAAGAATATCACAACTACAATAAAATCAATACCATATAAACAATATTCACTTAGCATGTGCAATTAAATTATAAATCAAAATAAAAAGTTAATTTAAAAAATTCTTAATATGTTAATTTTAATATATACTTCCTTATAATTTGTGGGTAAAAGAAGATATGAAAATAGGAAATTAAAAAAGTGAAATGACTGATAATGAGAGTGCTATTATTAAAAATCTGGGATTTAGTCAAAGTAGTTCTGAGGGAGTAATTTATAGAAGTAAATTCACTTATTAAAAAATGAGAAAGATTAAGAGTACATTAACTTAGACTTTAATTCAAGAAGCTAAAGAAAGAATAATCAAATAAACTCCAATTAAATAGAAGTAAAGCATTTATAAAGATACAGACAAGAAGATAGTAAAACATAGAAGAGCGAGAAATGATCAAGAAAACACAAAACTATTTCTCTGAAACATACAATATATTAAAAAAAACTCTCACTAGTAAATCCTGAAACATTAGAGAATGGATAAATAAGCAACTTTAAGATTGAATAATAAGCCATAATTAAAAATAAGATTTTTAAATATAGAAAATTATGAGATGTTATTTTAAGGAAATATGAGGTACCAAATTGGCCCATAGTTATAAGAAAACCTGCAAAAACAATAACAAAGGAAAAGAATAAAAACCATTCAAATATCTGCCTCTCAAAAGACAATAAGAAAAATGTTTTAAAGGCAATTTCTACTATATTAATACAGATAACCTTTGGTACGTAACTAATGCCTTTCACACTTCCACACATATGCAAAATATTGCAATGTAGAAATAATCCAAGAGGATCAATAAATACAAATTTCTTATGGTGATGGACTGCATCTTATGATATCTTTTAAAAAATTATGAGAACAAAGATGTTTTATTTTTAGCTCTACTACACATTACATTGCAAATCATAGAGTATACTTTAATGAAGAAATAGATCATAACATTATGTCTTATTAATTTAAGAGAAAAGCTTTTTTTAAAAGAATGAAGAATAAACTAATTTAGTATCTAAAACCTCTAGGATTTTATAGATATTTACAAATAATTTTGTATAGAAGTAGACATTTTGCTAATTGTTGAAAAATTAGTCAACTTTCAAAATGAGTCTTTCTGCTGACTTGATGCTATAAAACCCAAGTTTCATGATGACATTTATAATCATGATTTATAGGAGAACACACTTTTTCTTAAACTAAGCTCCACTAATTTGCTCTCATGATTGACTGCCATGTTATATCTCAAGGTTATCCTTTCTCAAGGATAAGACTGGTAGGATGTCAGAGGAAGAGTGCAAACATTCTGATTCTCCTTATCACTCTTGGTATAATTCAGTGTTGAGAAAACCAAACTTTGTTTCAGGGAAGATCCAGTAGAGAATTCTGAGTATTATTTTGACCACTCTTGATGTATTCACTTAGGAAGACCACATATAAATGTTCCCTTTCCTCATTCTTTTTTGTTTATTTCTTTATGATCAAAATGATATTCTTCCACTAAACATCTTCTCTAATGAATTAGTTATTGGTCCAGAGAAGAGAGACCTGATGCTGGTAGGCAGACAGCTCTTTTGAAGACAATATTATCTGAAAGATTGTAATTGTTATATAGTTCAATATGGAGCCCTTGGTTTTTACTTCAAGTAGACAGACACATGAGAGCTTGCTGTTGTGCACAGCATTGATGTTATATGAAAATTTAAAAATAACAAAAACATTTAAGTGCACCTTTTTGAATTAATTTAATGTGCTTGTCATGTGGAAATACCTCACAGTTCACATGAACTTTATATTACTGCAAAACTGTCAGAATTTATTTGAAGAAAATGTGTATTAGCAAATAACAGGTTTAGAATAATTACAGCCAAGTGATAATTATACACAATATTAAAGGTTTTTAAAAAATGTGTTTTTTTTTTTTAAGATTTTATTTATTTATTTGACAGAGAGAGTGAGAGAGCACAAGCAGGGAGAACAGTAGAGGGAGAGGGAGAAGCAGACTCCCTGCGAAGCAGGGAGCGCGATGGAGGCTCGATCCCAGGACCCTGAGGTCATGACCTGAGCCAAAGGCAGACGCTTAACCATCTGAGCCACCCAGGTGCCCTAAAAAATGTTTTTTAAAGTAGTATTACATAAACTCAGCTCTCTATAGTCATCAAGTATATCTCTATATAGGAGAATAAAATCTGCTTAGTTTTATAGAAGATAAATTTTAATATATGAGAAATATCTGGAAAATTATATTTATCTTTGTAACTATTTAGCTTTCAGTATTATTCAAAATCTATTCCTATCACAATCTGTATGCCTTGGTTGATAAGTTAGATGCTTTCCTTGGATATCAAGTTGGATAATTTGCTAGTAAAAAGCCAGTGAATAGTAGTATCTATGTGCTGCCCACAACAAGTTATTTGAACCTCAACCTCAAACACACTGTGTTAGAATAATAGGTTTTTCACATGGTTCTTTTTTATGTATTAATTTTCACATATTAATTTGCAAATAACCTATTCTAAGATTTGAATTACATGCATTATATGTTATTATCATTGATCCTATTATTATTATTATTATTATCATTATTATTATGGGAGTTTCAAAGGTACATTCTAGTGCAGATGCAGGTATAAAGTCTTTCCAAGATATTCAGTGAAATGAATGAAAGAAGCAAAAAATAGAGATATGTAAACCTCATCAATGTTAAAGCTAGCAAATAGATATAGCATCATTTTACAAAGAATGAGGATTAACTCCAATATCTAGTGAAATTAAAATCAGATGGGAAAAAGAAATTGTGGCTTGACAATTTCTCTACTCAAAGGAGGATGCACTATAATATAGAGCAATCATATGCATTTATGAAGCACCCTTTAGTATCCTTTTGTTACGATTCATGAGTCAGAGGACTTGTCAAAACAAGAGAATATGGAAATCACCCTGTATGTACCCCATTACCAAATTATGAATCAGCACTGGCATCAAGGATAAAAAAGAAACTATACAATTATACTTAGCCATATATTCTTGCCCCTGCCCTCTTGTAAAACTGAAGAGTGAAGATGAGGGAAGATGAAAGGAGAGTCGAAGAATAAACTATGACTCAACTTTATAGTTGCAGAGCAACTATCAAACATAAATGCATATGCACAGAAAAATATATTCTAATCCACAAAATAAGAGCACATAGTGCAGCACTTCACTCTAATTCAATTTCTCACCTAAGTAGCTAGTTCACTCAAAACCAGCGACAAAAACAAAAAGAAGGAAAAAAAACTCAAATGGGGTATGAGTTATAGGGACAGAGTAGGACACAGCAGGCAGAGAAACAAAGGAGAAGTGATTTCAGTATATAGAGGAATCATATAGAAGCAAAGTATACTGAATGTAATGGAGTTTAGACAATATTTCTCCTTCCTTGTAGAATACTGAATAACAGAAATCACTTAAATCTTTAATACCGAAAAAACAGGGTTAATTTTAAAAAACAAGCTAATGGGGCTAATAGGATCTAGATACATTTTCCCTCATTCAAATATCATGAAAAATATGCAAGGAATAAAGTATGCAAAAAAAATAAGCAAACATATATTATGTAGAAATTGATAGTGACCAGAATTTTTTTAAGATTAATTTATTTATTTTAGAGAGAGAGAGTGCGAGTGAGCAGGGGTTGCTGGGGGATAAGGGTAGAGGGAGAGAGAGAATCCTCAAGCAGACTCCATGCTGAACACAGAACCTAACTCAGGGCTTGATCCCAGGACCCTGAGATCCTGACCTGAGCCAAAATCAAGAGTAGGCACTTAATGGATTGAGCCACCTAGGCGTCCCGTGACCAGACTTTTTTAAATTGCATATCTGAAGTAAATATTTCTACATTTCAAATTCTTATTCACTCATTTATTTCATTTGGTTATTTCATGTATATTTTTAGCATATTCTGGCATAGTGATAGGATCTGGTCATCATATAAGGAGCAAAATCAGACATAGGCTTTGCCTACATGTAACTTTACCTCTAGACAAATACACAAATGTAAAGAACAACTGAAACAAGTCAATAAAGGAGAAATACTATTCTAAGTGCATAAAAGGGGGATTTAGCCTTTTTTGGGGATGAGGAAGCTTCCCTAAGTTTGAGTTTCAAGCTGAAACTTGAAACTCAAGTTTCTGGGGGAAGGAAAGAAAATTCCAGACATAAACAAAACCATGTAGTAGAGGGGGATATGAAATAATAGTAAAAAGAGCGGTATAGCTGAAGCCTAATGTGGAAGAGAGTTAATGGTAACCTTTAAATAACAGCTTCAAACTCTTAAAAAAGTATTGAAAATATGAATTCTTTAGTAAATGTGGGCTAGTTTACATAGAAGCATCTTCTTGTTGGAAAAACAAAACATACTTAATTCTAAATTATAGATATAATAAGAAAAAATGATCTTCAAAAATTAATCAAAGATCTGAAAGATAAATTAGCAGGATAAATAGGAGAGAGAGCAAGAGGGGATGTAAACAAAGCACTCAAAGTAAGGGTTTCTCTAGATCAAATCAAGATGTGATATTGAAATGTGATTGTGATGGACTTGAAAAGAGGAGAATGGGATTTAGCATCCTATTAATGTTTATCCACAAGTGGTTCCACCTTCAAGGTAGAAATGAACCAGAAGTAAACCACTAGCACTCCTATCTTCCCAAAAGCACTATGAGGAGACCTGATAGGCCACTAAATAGAATAGTGTGGAACAATTTTTTTTTTTTTTTTTGAGAGAGGGATAGAGATGACAAGTTGGGGGTTTGGGGGCAAAGGGAGAGGGAGAGAGAGAATCTTAAGCAGGCTCCACACCCAGCCCCCATGACCCTGAGATCATGACCTGAGCCCAAATCAAGATGCAGTCGCCTAACTGACTCAGCCACACAGGCGCCCCTGGAACAAATTTTTAAAAGCCTAAGAGGGCGCCTGGGTGTCTCAGTTGGTTAGGCAACTGCCTTCAGCTCGGGTCATGGTCCCAGGGTCCTGGGATCCAGTCCCACATCGGGCTCCCCCTGCTCTGCGGGGAGCCTGCTTCTCCCTCTGCCTCTGCCTGCCACTCCCCCTGCTTGTGCTCTCTGTCTGTCAAATAAATAAAATCTTTAAAAAAAAAAAGTTTTAAAAGCCTAAGAGACGTAACAATTTTAAACTACTATGTGTCCCAAAATAAAACCTCCATATATTTAAAGTAAAAAATTTGCAACTCTTGGAACTCTCTTTCCAGGAATTTTAGCATATCTCCTTTTTCAAGACAAACACTTATTTTAAAAAATCATACTATGCTGTTTGGCCAGTGAGCAAATTCTAACAAATTCTAATAAATTTGAAGCAATTGAAGTCATATAAAGCTTGTTCTCTGACCATAATGGAATTAAGCTAAAAGTCAACTGCAAAATAAATAATAAACTATTCTGAAAATTAACTAAGGTCTTTAGAAACTTGAAGTTGAGGGGCACCTGGGTGGCTCAGTTGGTTAAGTATCTCAGTCTTGGTTTCAGCTCAGGTCATGATCTCATAAGTCGTGAGATCAAGCCCTGCTTTGGGCTCCATGCTGGGTGTGAAGCTTACTTAAAAAAAAAAAAAATCAAAAACAAAAACAAAGAGGTAAAAAAATAAGGCATAAGAAACTGGAAACACATACAGAACTATCTCAGGTAATTATTACTCCCCACTGGGTTTTATGGCCCTCATACCTAAGAGCCATGGTTGTCAAAATGTTTGATTTTTCCTGATGCTCAAATTCTTAAAAACTAGTATCTGAGTTAATATCTGAGTAAGATAAATGATTAATTCTTTATTCTAACAACTGTAAATAAGAATGAAACAAATCTTAGAGTTCCTCAAAGTGTAAGATTCCCTTTCTTCATATATTGGAGGGACCCACCCCTCCAATGAAAATCAAAACATAATTTTCAATAATGTTCAATTCCAGTAGCACCAAAGATAAGTGCTAAGAATCTGTCCCTCCCCCTACTCACACTCTCACACACACACATACATCTCTAAAACATATTAATAAAATCTTTAAAAATAAAAAAAAACCTTGAAGTTGGGGGACATCAGCAAGACGATGAAACAGGAAGCCCAGCCCTCCTTCCCCTCATTGACACAATTATTCAACACCAATTTCTCCTTTGGGAGAAATCCAGAGATCAGTGGAGAGGCTCCTACACCCCTAAGCAAGCATGGAAACAGGCACATTTAAGCTGATAGGAAAATTTATGGGACATTCTCTCCATAATTCCTTTCCCAGGCACAACACCACATAATCAGGAGGAAACTGAGCTCTAGCTTCTCCCAAAGGAGGGAGAGGACTGGATAACACACCCAACATTCTGACTTTTCAGGGGACTGTCCAAGTAACTGGTTTCTGTCATGCCTGAATCTGAGCACCGACAAGAAAGGGCCCCTTGCTAGGAGCTGCTGAAAACAAAGGAGACCATTTGGACTATAGCCACACTTACTGGCTATATCACCTCCCTCCAATTTATTGCAGAAAACATCAGGCAAATATTCCCAATCTTTGTTCGCCCCTGAGAAAAGAAAGCATTGGAATATGCATCTGACATTCCAGCTTTCTAAGGAGGTGCCAAAGGGACAAGATTTGGAATCACCTATCTTAGAGCATTCACAGGACTTGGCATGCCACTGAGAACAAAGGGGGCAGTTTGGCATAGTCACCACCTGATTCCCGTCCCTGGCTCAGTGTGACATGATCAAGAAAATTCAATGTCTGGCATATCTCTAGGCAGGGAAAGAGAACACTGAAACATACATCTAACATCTAGTTTTTACTGGGGGCTGCCCACGGGACTGGTTTCTTTCTGATCTGTCTCAGAGTGCCGATGGGAAATAAAGAAATCTAGATGCCTGGGGGCTGCTGAGAGTTGAGCAGTATGCTGCTGCTTCAGAGGGTCCACACTACAGCGGACAGACATGGGAAAGGTTATGTACTCCTTAAAAAGAAACCAGAAAATCCCTTTAATCAGGAATTTATATGTGTAAATCTAGACAAGACATGGCCCCAGAAAAGATATGAGAGACTGTAAGAATCTCTAATGGGGCTGTTTGGCAAAAGGCTTTCCTTGTATGAAGCTAGTCCCCAGAGACTGGGGAAAATGGCTGTTTTTTCAAATGTGCAAACACCAATACAAAGTGTCAGGAAAATGAAGAAACAGAGAAACATAGTCCAAATAAAGGAACAACAACAACAACAACAAAAATCTACAAAAGCTGACCCTAAAGAAATGAATCTATATTAATTGCTCGACAAAGAACTCAAAATAACTCCCATAAAATGCTCACTGAAATCAGGAAAATGATGTATGAAAAAAAATTAGAATTTCAACAAAGAGATAGAAAATATTTTTTAAAAAGCCAAAGAGAAATTCTGGAGCTGAAGAATAAAACTGCCCTGAAAAAATATCACTAAAGAGTTAAACCATGAACAAGAGTAAGCAAAAAAATCAGTGAATTCAAATAAAAGCCATTTGAAATGATCCAGTCACAGAGGAGCAAAAAGAAAAAGAATGAGAAATAGTAAAGAAAACCTACAGAATTAATAGGACGCCATCAAGTGGACCAATATATACATTATAGGAACCCAAAAAGAAGAGATAGAGGAAGGAGAAGAAAATTTATTTAAAGAAATAATGTCCAAACTTCCTATTACCTGGGGAAGAAAATGGACACTCAGATTCAAGAAGGCCAGAAACTCTCTAAAGAGGAACTCAAAGAAGTCCACATGGAGACACATTTTTCTCAGTGTCGAAATTCAAAGAAAAAGAATTTTGGAAGCCTCAAGGGTAAAGTGACTCCAAAAATTAAAAATACAACTACCATATGATGCAGTAATTCCATTTGTGGGTATTTATCCAAATTTAAATTAGGATCTTGAAGAGATATTTGCATCTAAGATGTAGAAACAACCTTAATGTCCTTAATGGATGAATAAAGGAAGTGTGGTATATACATATAATTTAATATAAATCAGCCTTAAAAAAAAAAAGAAGGAAATCTTGTCATATGCAACCATATGGTTAAACAATTTGTTAAGGTGTGTTTTATGTCCCAGAATGTGGTCTATCATGGTGAATGTTCCCAGTGAGCTTGAGAAGAATGTGTATGCTGCAGTTGTTGGATGAAGTAGTCTATAAATGTCAATTCTATCCAGTTGACTGATAGTATTACTGAGTTCAACGATATCCTTACTGATTTTTCTGCCCATTAGAGTTGATAAAGGGATGTCTGCCATTTCTGATAATGTTGGGTGTTGAAATCTCCCAATTGTCATAGTTAACTTAGGCTCCTATAGCAAAATACCACTCTGGGTAGCTTAGAAACAATAGAAATATATTTCTTACAGTTCTGGAGGCTGGATGTCCAAGATCAAGGCACCAGTATAGTCATGTTCTCCAGTGAGGGCCATCTTTCTGGTTCATAGCCAGTGTCTTCTTGCTATGTCCTCACAAAGTAGAAGGGGCTAGCGAGCTCTCTGGAGGACCTTTTATAAGCACTAATTGCATTCATGAGAGCTCCAACCCCCATGACTAAGCACCTCCCAGTGGCCTCACCTACTAACACCATCATGCAGCTGTTAGGAGTTCAAAATGTGAATGGGGGGGGCAGGGGGACACACAAAAAATTCAGACCATAGCACCAAATATGATAGTGGTTTCATCTATTCCTCTTTGCAATTCTGCTAATTTTTGCCTTACAAAAGTTAGTTTTGATTTGTTAATCAAATTTGTTATTTTGATTTGTTAAGTGTGCAAATATTAAAGATTATTAAGTCTTCTTGGAAAGTTGAACTTATTTATCATTATGTAGTGCCCTTCTTTACCCCTTATAACTTCCCCTGCTTTGACATTTGTTCTGTCTGAAATTAATATAGCTATGCCTGTTTTCTCTGATTAGTGTCAGCAGGTATATATTCCTTCATCCATTTACTTTTAATCTACATGTGTCCTTATATTTAAAGTGGGTCTCTTATAGACAACTATAGTTAGGTCTTGTTTTTTGGTCCACTGTGACAATCTCTGCCTTTTAATTGGTGCATTTAGACCATTGACTTTCAAAGTGATTATTGATAGATTTAGATTAATATCTATCATATTCACATACTGTTTTCTATTTATTGCCCTTGTTCTTGATTCCTATTTAATCTTCTACTCTTTTGTTACCTTTTGTGGTTTCAGTTGAGCATTTTATATGATTTCAGTTTTTCTTAATTCTTAGCATAGTGCTTATATTTATTTTTAATTTTTTTAGTCTTTGCCAGTGTATGTCTATTTATAATTGTTATATCTTTCCATTGAATCGACTCTTTTATCATTATGTAAAGACTTTCTTTGACTCTTGGACAATTTTTACTTAATCTGTTTCTTCTGATATAAGTGTAGATACCAATACTTCTGATTACCATTTGTATGGAATATCTTCATCCATCCCTTCACTTTTAATCTGTGTGTTCTTAAATCTAAAATGGTATCTTGTAAACAGCATATTGTTGGATTTTTAAAAACCCATCCTACCAGTCTATATCTTCATTGGTATCTATTTATATTTAAGTAATTATTGACTAACATTTGTTGATTTATGTTTAGTGATTACTTAAAGAGTTATCATTGTTTTCTGTATGATTTGTAGCTCTTTTGTTTCTCTCTTCCTCTCTTATATAAGTCTTCCTTTATGATTTGAGATTTTTTACATGTGTGTGATATACATTAATTATTTTTTCTTTATCTTTTTTGTATCCGCTAGGATTTTTTTTCTCTTTGTGGTTACTATTAGGGGTGCATAACACTTTCTATTGTAACAGTCTTTCTGAACTAATAACAATTTAAGTTCAACCACACAAAAAAAGTCTATACTTTTATTCCCCCACATACTTTATTTAAATAATATCAGAATTTACTTCATTTTAGATTGTGTATCCAATAACCATTTTTGTGTTAATGGTTATTCTTAATTCTTTTGTCTCTTACCTTTTATACTAGGATTAAAACTGATTTATGAGCCACCCTTACATTATTACATTATTCTGTATTTGTCTATGTATTTACTTTTATGTGAGATTTAAACTTTCATATACTTTTATGTTGCTGCTTAGCATATTTTCATTTCAACTTAAAGAACTCCTTTAAGCACTTTTTGTAAGGCAGAACCTGTAGTAATGAACTCCCTCAGTTTTTGTTTGGGAAAGTCTTTATTTCTCCTTTATTTTTTAAAGGACAATTTTGCTGGGTATAATATTTTTGTTTGGTAGGGTTTTTTTTTCTTTCAGTACTTTTAATATATCATTACATTCTTTCCCAGCCTGCAGTACATTTGCTGTGAAGTCAACTATAGTTTTTTCGGGGTTCCCTTGTATGTAATGAATCACTCTTCTCTGTCTGCTCTCAAAATTCTCTTTGTCTTTGACTTTTGACAATGTAAGTATAATGTACCTTGCTGTAGACCTCTTTAGATTTAATCTATTTGGGGACTCTTGGGCTTTATGAATTTGGAGGTCCATCTCCCTCTCTATATTTTATTTTGGGCCACTATCTCTTTAAATATGCTTTATGCCCCTTTCTGTTGCCTTTTTGTCTTATATAATTTGTATATCGGTTTATTTGTTGGAATTCTGTAAGTCCCATAGACTTTCTTCACTCTTTTTCATTCTCTTTTTTTCTTTTTGTTCTTATGACTAGGTAATTTCAAATGACCTCTTTTTAGCTTATTAATTCTAATGATTGATTGAGTCTACTGTTGAAGATGTCTAATTGTATTTTTTCAGTGTAGTCATTGTGTTCTTTAGCTCCAAAATTTCTATTAGTTCTTTCTTAATGGTTTATGTCTCATTTTATTCATGTATTGTTTTCCTGATTTCATTTAGCTGTGTACATGTCTTGTAGATCTGGGCACCTTTGAGATGATCATTTTGAATTTTTTGTCAAGCAGTTCATAGATCTCCATTTCCTTCAGGTTAGTTACTAGAGCTTTATTTTGTTCTTTGGTAGTGTTATGTTTGCCCAGTTCTTTTTGATATTTATAGTATTTTGATGGTGTCTATACACTTGAAGAACTAACCACTTCTTCAAGTCTTTATAGACTGGCTTCAGCAGGCAAAACTCTTCAGTCAGCATGCCCAGATATTCTGAGTGAATCACCTGGGAAAGTCTGTAGGTTTTCTTGTTTGTAAGGTCCACAGGCAGTTAGGCTTGATTCTTAAATTTTTGGTGGGAAGGCCTGGTATCTGGTCTACTGGACCGACCTGGAGCCAGCATCCACAGGGGTGGGCCTGGGGTTAAGGTCCATGGCAAAGTCATACAGTCACTTGGCTCTTTTTCCCCATAGATGAACTTCTTGATGGAGGGGATCTTTTTTAGCATTACACTATATGAGCTCTAAAGTGAAACTGTCCTTCTTATTCTCTTCAGTGTGCTTTTCCTCATTTCTGTGCCCCACCTGGTTGCTGTAATCACTCACCTGGATTCTTAGGCTTTTGTGAAGGTATTTTTGCCCATTGACGCTTTTTAAATTGGTGTTTCTATGGGGGGAATGAGGGCTGGAATCTTCTATTTGGCAACATCCTGAAGTCACTCCTTACTGTTTTTCTTATCTTTGTCAAAATAATGGGGATGTGAGAATAAAGAATCAGTATACTTAAAGAAAGATTAGTAAAAATTACCCAATCTAGGGGCACGTGGGTGACTCAGTTGGTTAAGCATCTGCCTTTGGCTCAGGTCATGATCCCAGGATCCTGGGATTGAGCCCCGCATTGAGCTCCATGCTCAGCAGGGAGCCTGCTTCTCCCTCTCCCTTTGCCTGCTGCTCCTCCTGCTGTGCACTTTCTCTCTCTCTGTCAAATAAATAAATAAATAAATCTAAAAAAAATTTACCCAATCCTTCCAAAAAGAAAGACAGATAATGAACAAAGTCTCAGAAGTTTGTTAGACAATATCAAATGATACAATTTGTGTAATTGAAAACTCAGAAGGAGTAATAAAAAATGAACAGAATATATACTTAATGAAATAATGACTATAAACTTTTAGTGAAAACATTATTTGAAGAAACAAAAATCTTTATTTTTATAATTCCACTTAGTTAAATAATTATTTTAAATTTAACTAAATAGATAAGCAAACATAAATAAATAAAACATGCTAACTAATCAATAATATCAAAAAGCAGAATAAAGGTTTACTTCATAAAGAAATGGCAAAGTGGCATGAGGATTCTTTGGGGAGAGTAACAGAATTGTTCTTGATCACATTGGTGGTTTCACAGGTATGTGTTTCTGTCAATATTAATTGAATTATATATTTTAAATGTGCACGACCTATTGTATAAAAAGTATACTTCAATAAATTGCAGAAAATAAAAGTGAGTAACTATTAGGAGTATGAGTAGTTTATCCACAACAGAATTATTTATTTATTTATTTATTTATTTATTTATTTTTAAAGATTTTATTTATTTATTTGAGAGAGAGAATGAGATAGAGAGAGCATGAGAGGGGGGAGGGTCAGAGGGAGAAGCAGACTCCCTGCTGAGCAGGGAGTCCAATGCGGGACTAGATCCCGGGACTCCAGGATCATGACCTGAGCCGAAGGCAGTCGCTTAACCAACTGAGCCACCCAGGCGCCCCACAACAGAATTATTTAAACAGCCAAATAAAATATAAGACTTCCAATTTCACAAATAATTTAAGAAATTCAATTTTATGAAATAATCACATGTATTTTTTCACTGAGTAGGCTTTCAAAATTAAAATATGATAATACATGGTTATGGAGTATGATAAAAAGATGCTGCAATAAAGTGTTATTTGTATTTTTAACTTGCATATTACCTTAAGTTAAAAAGATTTACAAGGATACATACAGTTATTCATTGGGTTCTCTGTAAAAGAAAAACCTAAATGCACACTAGTAGAACATTGATTAAATACATTATAGTTTATAAAGTGTGAAACAGTGAAAGCATGGGTAAGAAGTTTACATTGCATGCATTTGTTCTTCCATTAGAATGTGTATAGTGTAAACAAATTATGTAAACTTTCTATTTCAGCCTTTGTAAAATGGGAATGACAGTACCTACTTATAGAATAGCTACATAAGTGCTCAATATTGATCCTATTCTTCTTCTTCTTCCTCCCCTCCTCCTCCTCCTCCTCTTCTTCTTCTCCTTCTTTTAATCATCATCATCATCATCATCACTATTATTATTTTACATGGTATGGCTTGCAGTCAGTGAGTTAAAAATATATTAGGACATGTAAATATTGTGTCAAACAATTATGGTATATAAAGAAGTATGAAAATAAAGAGATGTGCTAATATATATAAAGAAATAAAAAGACAGTCTCTTCAGCAAATGGTGTTGGGAAAATTAGACAGCCACATGCAGAAGAATGAAACTGGACCATTTCCTCACACCACACACAAAAATAGACTCAAAATGGATGAAAAACCTAAATGTGAGACAGGAGTCCATCAAAATCCTAGAGGAGAACACAGGGAGCAACCTCTTCGACCTCAGCCGCAGCAGCTTCTTTCTAGAAACATTGCCAAAGGAAAGGGAAGCAAGGGCAAAAATGAACTATTGGGACTTCATCAAGATAAAAAGCTTTTGCACAGCAAAGGAAATAGTCAACAAAACCAAAAGACAACTGACAGAATGGGAGAAGATATTTGCAAATGACATAGCAGATAAAGGGCTAGTATCCAAAATCTATAAAGAACTCACCAAACTCAACACCCAAAGAACAACTAATCCAATCAAGAAATGGGCAGAAGACACAGACATTTTTCCAAAGAAGACATCCAAATGGCCAACAGACACATGAAAAAGTGCTCAACATCGCTCAGCATCAGGGAAATCCAAATCAAAACCTCAATGAGATACCACCTCACACCAGTCAGAATGGTTAAAATTAACAAGTCAGGAAACAACAGATGTTGGCAGGGATGTGGAGAAAGGGGAACCCTCCTATACTCTTGGTGGGAATGCAAGGTGGCGCAGCCACTCTGGAAAACAGTATGGAGGCTCCTCAAAAAGGTGAAAATAGAGCTACCGTATAACCCAGCAATTGCACTACTGGGTATTTGCCCCAAAGATACAAATGTAGTGATCTGAAGGGGTACGTGCACCCCAATGTTTATAGCAGTAATGTCCACAATAGCCAAATTATGGAAAGAGCCAAGATGTCAATCAACAGATGAATGGATAAAGAAGAGGTGGTACACATATACAATGGAATATTATGCAGCCATCAATAAAACCCAAAAAACAATGAAATCTTGCCATTTGCAAGGACATGGATGGAACAAGATGATATTATGCTAAGTGAAATGAGTCAATCAGAGAAAGACACGTATCATATGATCTCACTGATATGAGGAATTCTTTTTTTTTTTTTTAAAGATTTTATTTATTTATTCATGAGAGACAGAGAGAGAGAGAGAGAGAGGCAGAGGGAGAAGCAGGCTCCCAAGGAGCAGAGAGCCCGATGCGGGACTCGATCCCAGGACCCTGGGATCATGACCTGAGCCGAAGGCAGACACTTAACCATCTGAGCCACCCAGGCGCCCGATAGGAGGAACTCTTAATCTCAGGAAACAAGCTGAGGGTTGCTGGAATGGTGGGGGGTGGGAGGGATGGGTAGCTGGGTGATAGACATTGGGGAGGGTATGTGCTATGGTGAGTGCTGTGAATTGTATAAGACTGATGAATCAAGACCTGTACCTCTGAAACAAATAATACATTTTATGTTAAAAAAAAAAAAGAAGATAGTAGGAAGGAAAAAATGAAGGGGGGAATCGGAGGGGGAGACGAACCATGAGAGACTATGGACTCTGAGAAACAAACTGAGGGTTCTAGAGGGGAGGGGGTGGGGGGATGGGTTAGCCTGGTGATGGGTATTAAAGAGGGCATGTATTGAATGGAGCACTGGGTGTTATACGTAAACAATGAATCATGGAACACTACATCAAAAACTAATGATGTAATGTATGGCGATTAACATAACATAATAAAATAAAATAAAAAAGAAATAAAAGTTATCTCCAATAGGAATATCAAGTTAAAATACTTGGATAAATAATTTTGCAACTTTGCAAAATTCCTCATCAATAAAGTAATTCATTAGTAAGTAAATGACAGCTCTTGTCTGCTCCTTGATTCCTGACATGCATTCTGACAGCATTTAGAATAACAAAAGAAAAGATATGCTTTACATGACTATGTCACTAAAGCAGGACAAGGAGTTATTTAAATAAGACACCTTAAATATGTAAACTATTCACAACCATGAGTGAAGAGATTTAAAGAACCCCAGAGGTTATCTAGTTAAATCTTATTTTACAGATGAGCAAAGTAAAGTTCAAGACTTTAAATAATTTCAACTAGGTAAATCGCAATGGACTTCCAGCTCAGTGCTGTTTTAATTATATCAATCTTCTTTTATAATTGGTTATAAAATATTGGCCATAATTTAAAATGGCATCATATG
Source organism: Phoca vitulina (assembly GCF_004348235.1). NCBI lineage: Eukaryota > Metazoa > Chordata > Mammalia > Carnivora > Phocidae > Phoca > Phoca vitulina. Next base: position 41,831,464 of record NW_022589712.1, read on the forward strand.
TCAACACACATTCTATTTTGAAATATAATGTAAACACACAAAAGTACTCAACAGTATTCTAGGAGTCCATGATATTAAAGCACCTAATAAGAATAAACCATTTTTTACACATTAGCAATCATTATCTCTGGATGAGATCAAAGGCAGTTCTATTTTACAGTAAAACAAAAATTCTTAAGTTTATCTTAGCATAAGTTATATATAGCACTTCCTTGAGTTAGACATTATAGTTCTTATCTGTACTATCTATATGATTCCTATTTATAGATAAGGGAAGCAAAACAGAGAGGTTAAGTAACTTGTCCAACATTGCATAAACTAGAAATCCAAGATTACAACAAGGTAGTGCTCATAAAAGAATTAAACTAGAAATTAACTATCATAAATACAATTTTAAAAGTCTCTAAACACATGGCAATCAAACAAGATACTTCTAAATAAATCATGGACCAATAAAGAAAGCCCAGGATGTATATACAATGTATATATGAAAGTGAATGAAACTAAAGGTACAATAATCAAAATTCATGGCATGCAGATAAGACAGCATTAAAAGGGAAATATGTTGCATTAAATGTCATAAATTCCTCATTTAAAATGAGGACACATTCTAATCAATAATCTATGTTCCTATCTCAAGAGACTAGAAAAAACAAAACCAAGTAGAAGGAAGAAAATCATGAAGAGCAGAAATCAACAAAATTGAAACTAAACAAAAAAAAAAGATGATCAGTGAAACAGTAGGTCATCTTTACAAAACTCAACAAAATTGGTGAATATCTACCAAAACTGACAAAAATAAAGGGAAAGATACAAATCAGTATTATCTGGAATGAGAGAGAGGATATATAGATCCTGCAGGTGTTAAAAAAATAATAAGGAATATTGTGAAAAAATGTATACTTATAATCTTAGAATTAATAGAATAATACTTGAAAAATCATAAAGTACAAAATACATCCAAGATGAAATAGATAATATGAATAGCTTTATAAATGTGGAAGAAATTTAATTTACAATTTAAAAGCTTCATATATTGAGGCTCAGATAATTTCACTGGAGAATTTTACCAAACATTTAAAGAAAAATTAAGAGCAGTTTCACAGATTTTGTTCAGGAAGAGGAAGAAACACTTTCCATTTGATGAGTGTAACTCTGATACCAAGGTAGAATAAAAAAAACAAAAAACCGGGCGCCTGGGTGGCTCAGTTGGTTAAGCGACTGCCTTCGGCTCAGGTCATGATCCGGAGTCCCGGGATCGAGTCCCACATTGGGCTCCCTGCTCGGCGGGGAGTCTGCTTCTCCCTCTAACCCTACCCCCTCTTGTGCTCTCTTTCTCACTCTCTCTCTCTCTCTCAAATAAATAAATAAATAAAATCTTTAAAAAAACAAAAAACAAAAAACCAAAAAACACTACAGATATATCTCTCATGATTTTAGATGCAAAGATTCTCAATAACATATTAGCAATCCAAATGCAACAACATTAAAAACAGTATACATCATGACAAAGTAGAGTATATTCCAGGTATGGAAAGCTGTTCCAACAATTTAGAGATCAATTTAATCTACCATATCAACGCACTAAACTGGAAAACAAAAACAAAAACAAACCAAACACATGAATAGATTGATTGACACAGAAAAAAGCATTTAACAAAATCCAAGCCGTATTCACTTACCAAGTTAGGAATAAAGGAAATTGAAGAGTAGGAATACAGTATACTTGGCTCAATTTGATAAATAGTATCTATTAAAACTTACATCTAACGTCATACTTAGTCATGAAGCACTGAATGATCTCCCCTAAGATTCACAACAAGACAAGAATGTCTGCTCTCACCTCTCTTATTCATAGTATTGGAAAATCTAGACACTACAATAAGGCAAGAAAAAGAAATCGAGACAGTGTGGCATTGGTGGAGACACAGACTTGTGGAAAAGAACACAGAAACTAGAAATACACTAGCATAAATGCATCCAATTGATTTTTGACATGGGTGCAAAAGCAATGAAATAGAGGGGAAATAAGTATTTTCACCAAATGATGCTGGAACAGTTAGACATCCAAAAGAGGAGAAAAATAACTTTCACCTAAACCTCACACCTTTTATATAAAATAACTCAAGATGAGTTACAGAGCTAAATGTAAAAGCTAAAACTATAAATCTTGAAGAAGGGATAGGAGGGGAGAATTTCTGGGATTGACTGATTGATTTTGAATTTCTGGAAATATGGGTAGGCAAAGAGTTCTTAGATTTGACACTGATAGGACAATGGTAAAAGGAAAAAATCATTAATTAGCTATCATCAAAATTAAAGTCTTTACATTTGCAGAAGTCTAAATGAAGTGGATGAAAAGTCAAGCTATAACCTGGGAGAAAGTATTTGCAAACCACATATCCAAAAAGGACTATTATTTAGAATATATAAAATTCCCTAATACTGAATAGTATAAAACATAAAATCTAATTAGAAAATTGAGAAAAGGCATTAGCACACATTTCCCCATGAAGGATATACAGGTGGTAAATAGCATATAAAAAGATAGTCAACATAACTAGTTATGAAGGAAATGTGAATAAAAATTATAATCAGATACCACTACACATCTATCTGGCTAAAATTAAAAAAAGAATGATAGCATCAAATTCTGACAAGAATGTGGAGAAACTGAATCATTCATATATTGAAGGTGGGAATGTAAAATAATACAACCACACTGGGAAAACTGTTTTATAGTTTCTATTAAAATTAATCCATGCAACAATGATATGACCCAGCAATTGTACCCTTGGACATTTTCCAGAGTAATGAAATCTTATGTTTACACAAAAATTTCTTTTTTTTTCTATGCAAATGTCTATGCAAATGTTCATAAAAGCTTTATTTGTAATAGCCAAAACTGGAAGGAACCTAGATGTCCTCCAACAGGTGAATGGTTAAACAAACAGTATTACATATCATGGAATACTATTCTGTAATCAAAACTAATGAACTATTGATGCATTCAACTTTGTGGAATCTCTGGGGAATGATGCTGAGCTAAAAGAGACTATCCTAAAAGTTACATACTGTATTCTTTCATTCATATAACATTTTTTTTTAAGTGTTTAAAATTTATTTAAGTAATCTCTACCTCAACGTGGTCCTTGAACTCACTATCCCAAGATAAGGAGTCGCAGCCAGGTGCCCCTCATTTATATAACATTTTTAAATGGAGATCAGATTGATGGTTACCAGGGCCAGGGTTATGGGAGGGAAGAATGTTAGGAGGGATGTTGCCATAATTATAAAAGGGCAACAGGCGGGGTCCTTGTGGTGATGGAACTATTGAGATTCTTGACTGTGTTTGTGGATACAAAAACCTATACATGTAATGAAATTGTATAGCATTAAGCAAAAATATACAAATGGAGCACAAGTAGAAGTTGGAAAATCTAAATAAAATCAGTGCTTTGGATCAATGCTGACATCCTAGTTGTGGTGGTCTTATACTATATTTTTGCAAAATGATGTCTGGGGAGAAAGTAGATAAAGTATACAAGGAACCTCTCTGTGTCATTTCTTACAACTATGTATCAATCTACAATTATTTCAATAAACATTTCAGTTTTAAAAAGGAATGATATACTGCTGCAACATGGATGAAACTTAAAAACTTTATGCTAAGTGGAAGAAGTTACTAATAAAAAGATATAGTAGATATATATTTGCCTAATGTTAGGGGAGGGGAAGAAGGAAAAGTGATTGCTAATGGTAGTGGTTTTTTTCTGGGATGATTAAAATGTTCTAAAGCTAGATTGTGGTAAAATACTAAAAACCACTGAATTGTACACTTTGAATAGGTGAATTTTGTGATAATCATAGATCTCAATAAACCTATTTAAAAAAAGAAAAAGAATCAGAGAAAATTATAGCATTTAATTTGTATCAATATTTTTTTTCTTCTCCCAAATCTGTAGAGGTTTCCCAAATCCAACTGAGATTTTTGCCTCCATTTTAACTGACTTTTCACATTTAAGCATGTGTCTGAACAATCTTTAACTTTACTGAGTAAACTGAACTGAATAAACCTCTTAGAGCGAATTATGAAGCTAGCTGCTCAATGTATGAGAAACTGAAATGGCTTACATATTAACACACTTTGATTCACAGCTCCACGATAGGCCCATGTTTTTATCAGTCTCTGGTAGGACAATGTGTAAAAGGAGTGTTGAGGCTGTATTGTTTATTCCTGTCAACTTTCTTTTCAGGTAGATTCTTATTGATCTGCTCTTTTGTCAGTCTGACCCTGTCTGTTTCATAGCTCCAGAAATTTCTAAACATTTTTCTTCTGTTAGATCTTCTCCCCTGTTTTCCAAAATAAAAGTGTTTTCTTATTAATTAGACATCCAAAAGGAAATATTGAGCAGGAAGGTAGATATATGAAATCTAATCTTGATTTGAGAGTTCTCATGGTATCAGTGGCATTTAGTTGTCCAAAAACTTTTCTCTGGATACTCCATCTGTTAAAGGTATGGGAGAATGGTGGAAACATTTAAAGAAGATTGAGGAGTCACCAATGAATTAAAGGGAAAACAAATGTACTTGTTGTCTTTGAATCAAACTGAAGTTTTTTCTTCAGAAGAAAGGTGATAGTTGAGTCAAAGGATGACGATAGGTTGTACAAAATGAGCATTAGTATACAAATTACCTTCACGTGGGAATTGTGGTTGAGAATGTGATCACTACTAGCACAGTCTAGTGTTATTGCCTTATTTCCTGCTAAGGCACCTGTAATTTTACTATCAGTTATTTTGCACCAGCAAGTACAAGTACTAACACAGTGAAAAAGGCAAATATGAAATGATGCCTGGTACTCTTTTTGAAAACAATTTTGAACTCACAACCACTTGAAAGGGTGTAGACAACTCTGAGGAGTCTATAAAACACAATTTAGAAACAACTCCCTTAATAATATGGGATTCTATTCACATAGTTAGATAAATATAGCATAAATATTTTCAAAAAGCAAATAACTGTTGACTTTTATGCAGTGAGATTGCTTTTTATACCAGTAAAAATGAACTATAATGCATTCCTATTCCTAAACTATGTTATAAGGACAGGTTTATTTTTTCAATGTAAAATGTATAATTATTTTTCAGGAGTTCATGTTAGTATGGAGAGCAATATCTTAACATTCACTTCTTCAAATGCTTTTTGATCCATAGCAACTGAATATTTTTATATCATTCTTCCTATTGTATTGAAAATTAATGAGGGTTTATTCTATTATAAATAAAATAATGTGTAGTAATAATTTACTATTTAAAATTTACCTACTAAATTTTTTAAAAACTGTATTATAAAATGTGCCTGAAGATTTTGAGCAATGACAATTTGGTATAATTTAAATTTAAGCTCAGTGTTACAGATTTTCAGAATTTAATGTTATCAATAAGAAATATAAAATTAAAAATAATTTCAGTTATTTAGCCTAACTTTAATTTTGCTTTACATTGGAAATGGACATTTAATTAACATTTACATAATAATGAATATCTTAAAACCTTAATCACCTTAAACTTTAGTTACAGATAATCCATGCATAGATAAATCTAATAGGTTGATGTGCATTTAAGATGATTCTAATAAACTAAATAATAATAATATGTTTGAAATCATGGTAAGAATAATTTGTTTGGTTGCTGTGCTCCCAAACTGATTATTTCAAGCAGAGGTAGCTTCTCTTTAGAAGCACAATGAAGCAATCTCCAGCTAGAAAAAGAGCTGTCGCTTACTGGGTTCATGAAGTAGATACAGAGCCAAAGGATGCTTTCAGGTGGAGATGAGAGTCATAAAGTGTGTGAATTAAAAAGAACAGATTCATTTATCTTTGTCTTTTACACCTGGAAAGAATGCTAAGAGCCATCTGTCAAAATTGCATTCAATGCAATAAAGGGCATTTTGTTTATCTGTGAATAAATTAAATGGACCTGGATGGGATTTTAATGGAAATATGTACGGTTGAGATTTCCAAACAATCAAGCTTGGCATTTCTTACAACAAGCTTTTGATGGGTCTCTTTAGAGGGCAATTCTCAAGGATAATTCCCCTTTCCTCTTTTTCTTCTGGAAATATGGATATTAAATTTTTTTTCTTTTTAATATTGATACATTTTTGATCAGTAGAAAAATTAGAAAAAAAGAGTTCCAAACAGTCTCCACCAGGAAACTTTTCCTTTGGATGGATAAATAAATGAAGTGAAAAAATATTATTTTATTTAGAATGCTAAATGGGTTTTCACCAAAATTGATGAAAATATTGTATCTTTTATAGATTGACACATTGTTTAAGTAAATAACTCATTCACAGAAGAATATTACTATACAAATTTTTGACACTTTTTATTTTTCCTTCCAAAGAATAAGGCTCCATATTGGGAATAGGGGAAGAATCACATTTTTCAATCTTTTTAGTCTCTTTCTTTCTTTTTGCTTTTTTAAGAATTTTTGATTAAGAATGAACTAGAGGTATATAGAATGACAAACATTAAAATAAATAACATAGAAGAATCTATGGAAAACTGAAATAAAATTTGTAAATATTATTTTTCTTTAGAAATAGCAATATAATATCTTAAAAGTTAAAGTCCATGAAAATCAAAATTGATGTTAAATTGTCCAGTTTTCATGTAGGTAGCTGTGACAATCTTCTTGGCAAAGCTGAAGATATTTCACATAAATAATATGTTTTGGTTAAATATTTCTTTAAAATACATCAATTTTTGTAATTTATATATATTTGGACTCTTCAAAAGAGCAGCTCCCATAATAATGTAATTTGTACTAAAGAAAACCACACAAAGTAGAGAAGTTCAATGTTCAGAATAGTACTGTACTCTGAGGTAACTTTAAAAAAAAAAATCAATAGGAAGATATAGAATTAACACCTCTTATCTCCCTAAGATATCTTCAAACATTAAAAACATATTTGTGAGGGTTGGGATCTCCTCAATGGTAATGTAAGAACCTCAATTTTAAAGTGCCAAAATTAAAATCATGCCTTATTACACACAGAGGACCCCTTGGCAAATAGGTATTTTGGTGCAAGGCATTTAAGGAAACCTTTGCCCAGTCATTAACTGATTACTAAACTAACCAAGCAGAGACCTTAGTGGCTATTCAGTATAGGTAATACAGACTATGTCATTAGCCCAGGAAACTCACAATATTTTTTTTAGTAAAAAAAATATGAAACCTGTAAAGAAACAGGGAAACATGGCCCATGCATGGGGGGAAAATGCAGTCAATAGAAACTGTTCTTTAGGAGCCTGATTTTAGACCCAGTAGACAAAGACTTAGCATCAGCAATTAAAAACACAGTTAAAAAAAAAGCTAAAGGAAGTCATGTTTAAAACATTAACAAATGTATAAGAATGATGTCTCACCAAATAGAGAGGATGAATTAATAGATAATGATGATAAAAGTAATAATAAATGGAAATTCTGTGGATAAGCAAAATTACTGGAATCAAAATTTCTCTAGAGGGACTCAACAGATATGAATTGGCAGAAGAAAGAATCAATCAGCTTGAAGATAGTTCAATTGAAAATATCCAGTCTGAGGAATAGGAAGAAAAAAATAATGAAGAAAAATAAATAAAGTTTCATTGACCTGTGAGACACCATCATTATACCAACATATGCATAATAATAATCTCATAAGGAGGAGAGAGGAAAAAGGCAAACCAAAACAAAACAAAACTCTTTGCATAAATAAGTGACAAAAAATTTTCCAGATTTTATTAAAACAAGAAAACAAATAGCAATCTACACATGCCAGCAACTCAACATAAATCAAGTAGGACCAAATCAAGGAGTACCACACCTAGATACATTCAAACTGTTTAAAGACAAAGAGAAAATATTAACAGCAGCAAGAGCAAAGTGTCATAGCATACAAGAGAATCTCAATAAAATAAACATCTGACTTCTTATCACAAACCATGGAGGCCAGGAGTTGTTGGCATAACATATCCAAAGGGCTGAAAGAAAAATATTGCCAACCAAGAATTCTATATTCAGCAAAACTATCCTACAAAGAAGGAAAAATTAAGACATTCCCAGATAAACAAAAGCTGAAAGAATTTATCACTAACAATTCTTCCCTTTAGGAAACACTAAAGGGGATCTTTAGGTTGAAATGAAAGGATACTACACAGTAATTTGAATCCATACAAGGAAATAAAGAACACTGGTAAAGCTAATTGAGAGGTAAATACAAAATTACAATATATGTATTTTGTTTGTGGCCTTTTTTCCCTCTTATCTGATTTAAAAGACAACTGCATAAACAATTACTACAAAATAGTACTGATGTGTATATAATGTATAAAGATGTAATTTGACAACAATAGCACAAAGGTGGGAGAAAGAAATGAAACTATATTGGACCAAAGTTTTTGTATACTATTAAATCTAAGCTGATATTAATCTAAATTAGACTATTTTTAGTTAAGATGTTAATTGTAATACCTAGGGCAACCACTATAAAAATAACTAAAATGTGGTACAGGAAACCATCAAAATCCTAGAGGAGAACATAGGCAGCAACCTCTTTGACATCAGCCATAGCAACTTCTTACTAGACATGTTTCCAGAGGCAAGGGAAAAAAAAAATGAACTATTGGGACTTCATCAAGATAAAAAGCTTCTGCACCGTGAAAGAAACAATTTACAAACCTAAAAGGCAGCCTATCAAATGGGAGAAGATATTTGCAAATGACATATCTAATAAAGGGTTAGTATCCAAAATCTATAAAGAATTTATCAAGCTCAACACCCATAAAACAAATAATCCAGTTAAGAAATGGGCAGAAGACATGAATAGACATTATTCCAAAGAAGACATCCAGATGGCCAACAGACACATGAAAAGATGCTCAACATCACTCATTATCAGGGAAATACAAATCAAAACTGTGGATGAGATATCACCTGTTAGAATGGCTAAAATTAGCAACACAGGAAACAACAGATGTTGGTGAGGATGTGGAGAAAGGGGAACCCTCTCACACTGTTGGTGGGAATCCAAACTGGTGCAGCCACTCCGGAAAACAGTATGGAGTTTCCTTAAAAACTTAAAAATAGAACTACCCTATAATCCAGCAATTGCACTACTGGGTATTTACTGAAAGGATGTAAAAAAAACACCAAAAAACAAAAAACTGATTTGAAGGGGGACATGCACCCCAATGTTTATAGCAACAGAATTCAAGAAATGAAGCAGGTGAACATTGGAGAAAGAAAAAAGCGGGGGGGGGGCAAACCATAAGAGACTCTTAACTATAGAGAACAAACTGAGGGCTGCTAGAGGGGAGGTGGGCAAGGGGATGGGGTAAGTGGGTGGTGAGTATTAAGGAGGGCACTTGTATGGGTGTTGTATGTAAGTGATTAATCACTAGATTCTACTCCTGAAACTAATATTACACTATATGTTAACTAACTAGAATTTAAATAAAAACTTGAAACATAAAAAGTCAAATAAAAAACAGTAAAAGAAACAAGAGAATTAAAATTCTGCAGAAGAAAATATCTATTTAACAAAAAAGACAACAGTAATAAAGAAATAGAGGAAAAAGATATAGATATATAGAAAACGAAAAGCAAAGGGACAGAAGTAAATCTGATCGTCTCAGTAATTACACTAAATATAAATTGATAAGATACTGTAATCAAAGACAGAGATTAGAAGAATAAATAAGGAAAAAAAGCATGATTCAATTATATGCTGTCTGTAAGACACATTTTAGATTCAATAATACATATATTTAGAGTCAAAGGATGGAAACTGATATATTATGGGAACAATAACCAAAAAAGAGTTAGAATGACTACACTAACATTGGACAAAAATGTATTAAGACAAAAATTCTTACTAGATGCAAAATGGATATTTTATAATGCTAAAAGAGTCAATTCATTATAAAAATAATAGTTAACAACATATGTACCTAAAAACAAAACTTCAAAATAAATGAAGTCCAACCTGGCAGAATTGAAGAAATAGATAAGTCAACAATAATATTTGGAAACTTTGATACCTCACTTTCAACAATGAATGAAACAACTAAGCAGAAGAACAAGGAAATAGAAGACATCAACACTATAAATCCACTGGCTCAAACAGACTTCTCTAGAATAAACCACCAATAGCAGAATATATCTTTTATTCAAGTGCACATAGCACATTCTACATTATAGACCACTGATATGCCCTAAAATAAAGCTGAAGTCATGTAAAGTATATTTTCTTATAGTCACTGAATCAAATCAATTTAAAACCAGTTAAAAACGCCATCTTTTAAAAAAATTTCTTAGAAATTTCATGATATAAAATTTTAATCGTTTTTTTCAATTTTGAACTTAATAGAGAACATGGAATGTTTTTAAGAACATAGAATTCCATTTTTAAAAATTCCAATGTTTATGTAATTTTTAAGATTTTTAACCCAATCTTAACTATATATTTTACTAGCAATTTACTAGTGTAAATGGCTGAGAATAAGAGTGTAAAAAACTATACAAGAAGAGTTGAAAATTGGACTGTATAGATTATAAAATGGGAGCAATTCTATGAAAAAGTGAGGGAAATATGAGTAGTGAAGACAGAGAAGAATGATTGCAATGGAATTAACTAATTGAAAAATTTTAGGACTAATTAATTAGATATAGTCAAGATCAAAGACAAATGCAGAAAATCAAAATATATAAAATAGGTGTTAACAACTGTCTACACAGCAAAACATGAGGCATTGTTCTCAGAAGCTTCATCTCTCTCATTCCATCTTATACAAAAATGCCTTTCAGAATTAGAGAAAGTCAATTTTCTGAAAAGCAAAAATGCTAACACTTATTGACCATTGTTTTATGCCAGGGTCGATTCTAAATATTCCCTACATATCAATTGATTTAAGCCTCATTCTGACACATGAAAATAGCTTTATAGATGTGAATACTGTAGTTCAGAGAAATTAACACTTTGCCCAACATCATACAGCCAGCAATTTTTAAAACCAGGATGTCAACATAGTTTGTCTGGCTCCAGAACTCAGTTGCTTATTTAACACTGTCTTCTGGACTATGCTTATAGCCTTTGAAGCTGCACATAAGCATGGGCAACTCTCAAGATTTGATCATTGGACTCACTGTTTTACCTTGGAAAAATGGATTGCTTAATTCTATGAACTTCGAAAAGATAAAAATACAACTAAAATGGATTAATAGTTTATAAATAATATTAATATATTTTGCAATGCCTTATTTTGATACGATGGTCCAATAACAGTCTGAAAAACACTAGTTTAATTACCATGCACCCTACTATATTTTCTCCACTGTATTTTTTGCCCATTTTATCTTTTTGAATTGATAAATTTTTGTCTCTCATCTGATCTTTGTGATAAAAAAATGAAATTGGTAAAGTGCCTTTGATCTCAACCTATAATAATTATTAGATTTTTTCAACTCTTGAACACTAGGAAGGATATTGTTTACTAAATTGCTACATGTGACCTGTCTTCATTTTTTTTCTTTTCTTTTTTTTTTAATTTTTTTATTGTTATGTTAATCCCCATACATTACATCATTAGTTTTAGATATAGTGTTCCATGATTCATTGTTTGTGCATAACACCCAGTGCTCCATGCAGAACGTGCCCTCCTCAATACCCATCACCAGGCTAACCCATCCTCCCAACCCCCTCTCCTCTAGAACCCTCAGTTTGTTTTTCAGAGTCCATTGTCTCTCATAGTTCTTCTCCCCCTCCGATTTCCCCCCCTTCATTCTTCCCCTCCTGCTACATTCTTCTTCTTCTTTTTTTCTTTCTTAACATATATTGCATTATTTGTTTCAGAGGTACAGATCTGAGATTCAACAGTCTTGCACAATTCACAGCGCTTACCTGTCTTCATTTTTAGTCCTTTGGAGAAATCAGCTGCTTCAAAATCAACCCATAAATTGTTTAGTAGGGAAAATCAAAATTCAATTTTAGACATAAAACATATAGTTTTGGGATGACTGGGTGGCTCAGTTGGTTAAGCATCTGCCTTTGGCTCAGGTCATGATCCCAGGGTCCTGGGATCAAGTCCTGCATTGGGCTCCTTGCTCAGTGGGGAGTCTGCTTCTCCCTCTGCCTTCTGCTTTCCCTGCTTGGGCACGCTCTCTCTCTCTCTGACAAATAAATAAATAAAATCTTTAAAACAAACAAACAAACAAAAAACATATAGTTTTACATAGAGAAAAAAATCCAAACTCAGGTGAACTAGAATATCATAATGAATTAGACAAAAAAGATATTGGGAGGTATGATAATTTAGAAATAAATTTTAAATTGGTTAATCATATCAACCATCTCAATTTTTTTTAAGTTTTTATTTAAATTTGTTAGTTAATATACAGTGCAATATTAGTTTCAGATGCACAATAGTGATTCAATACTTCCATACAACTCTCAGTGCTCATCATAATTAGTGCACTCCTTCATCCCTATCATCCATTTAACCCATTCCCCGCCCCCACACACCTCCTTTCTGGCAACCATCAGTTTGTTCTCTGTAGTTAAGAGTCTGTTTCTTGCTTTGCCACTCTCTTTTCTCCCCCATGCTCATTTGTTTTGTTTCTTGAATTCTACTTATGAGTGAAATCATACGGTATTTGTCTTTCTCTGACTGAAAAACACTAGTTTAATTACCATGCACCCTACTATATTTTCTCTGACTGAATTATTTCGCTTAGTGTAATACACTCTAGCTCTATCCATGTCATTGCAAATGGCAAGATTTCATTCTTCTTTATAGCTGAGTAATATTCCATTGTGTCTGTACCTCTTCCTTATCGATTCATCAGTCAATGGGCATTTGGGTTGTTTCCACAATTTGGCTATTATAGATAATGTTGCTATAAACATCGAGGTGCATGTATCTCTTCGAATTAGTATTTTGAATGTATAGTTGTAACTCTGCTAATAAATTTTCTTGGGGAGTCAGGTTTAAATAAAAATGTATTTCCATTCTAAGACAACTTTCTTTTGTTTTCTTGTTATTGGGATATTTTCATTTGTACAAGATATGTCCAGATCACCATCACAATATCGGTACAGACATTAATAAATTATCATTTTATTTCAGATTCTGTACTCAGAAGGATAATTAATTATTCCTGCTATCAATAGTGCTTGTACTATCAATGTGAAGGTATTTCTATTGAAAAAGAAGCAATGTAGCTAACTCTATTTTTACCCAGTTAACATTAAATTTCTGCTATGGAAATAATTTTTAGTCATACAGCTTTAAAATTAGAATGAATTAAGAGTCTTAAAGTTAGAATTAGAAAAGTACTATTAAAATACTTTTAAGGAGGGCACTTGTGATGAACATTGGATGTTATATGTAAGTGATGAATCACTAAATTCTACTCCTGAAACCAATATTACCTTATATGTTAACTAACTAGAATTTAAATAAAACCTTGAAACAAAATAAAATACTTTTAGAGCTATGATCAATTTATATGTTATGAAAATCCCAAATTCTGTATAGAAAAAGTTTAAATGCTTCTCTCATTGCTCATCTATTTAGTAGAATGATGTCATCTCTGTTATTAGACAAAAATTCTTCCTGTTATTCTTATTTTTCCTTAGAGAATGTAAGCTAATATTAATCACTAAATATCCCTTTGTCTCCCTGGTGGTTCTTTAAAATGTGGCTTTGATAATGAACTATGGTCTTTCTGCCTCTGATATAGTTCAGGTGTTTGCAGATCACTAAAAAGAACAAGCAGCTATGATTTCACCAAACTTATATCTATAAATATTACAGAGGATCAGAATTTTACCCCACAATTGTATTATTGTTTAATTATAATGTGCCAAGGAGGATGTGGGAGGAAAGCTCTTTCTTCTCTTTTGCCTACTGGAGGCTTCATGAGACCTATAAAAGAAGTGAGCTAATTCTAACCAATCTAAGAATTTTGCATGACCACATAGGTCTAAGTAATTCAGCTCCACACAGCTAGGGGGATAGAAAGGCAAGATGCTGCATAGAAATGGCCTTGAATTGCTTTCCCTCGTTGGCAGAGAACTAGAAAATGAGTGGGAGTGGAAGTTCAAAACAGTTGTACCTTTTGAGTGTTAGACATATTAGATGAGAATACAAAATTCCTGAATATATGGGGGGGCTGAGGAAAAGAAATATATATATGTTTTAAGATTTATTTATTTATTCAAGAGAGAGGCAGACAAAGAGTCTTAAGCAGACTCTGTGCTAAGCATGGAGCCTGACACAGGGCTCGATCTCACGACCCTGATATCATGACCTGAGCTGAAACCAAGAGTCAGATGCTTAACCAACTGTGCCACCCAGGCGCCCCAGAAATACATATATATATATATATATATATATATATATTTTTTTTTTTTTTTTAAGATTTATTTATTTATTTTAGAGAGGGAGAGGGAGATGGGGATGCAGGGCAGAGACAGAGGGAGAAAGAGGAAGCAGACTCCACACTGAATGCAGAGCCCCCAATGTGAGGCTCAATCTCAGGATCCGAGATCATGACCTGAGCTGAAATCAAGAGTAGGATGTTTAGCTGACTGAACTACCCAGACACCCCAATATATGTTTAATCTTTAGAAAAAAAGACTATAGGAAATTCTTCATGATCTGCCCAACTATTATTTCTCCTTATGAGAAAAGTGCTAACACTTCAGAATGTGAATTACAAGTACACTTAAAACAACATTTCCTGAAATGTTTAAGCTAAATGAGAAGAAATTAGCAAAACTTTTTTATAAAGTTTCTTTCTTCAAAATTTGTTAACAAAAGGCCTATCTCCTGGTAAAGGAGGTATGTGTGAGTCTACCTGAAGGTAAATTACCCACTGTATCACTCTAGAAAAAAAATAAAAGTAAGACTGTCTAAGCAGAACTGTAAGAGGTTTATTTTTATTTATTTTTTGTTTTATTTAAAGAAAGAGAAGGGGAAAGAGAGAGAGAGAGTGGTGGAAGGAAGGCAGAGAGAAAAGGAGAGAAAATCTCAAGCAGGCTCCACGCCCAGGGCAGAGGCTGACTTGGGGCTTGATCTCACGACACTGAGATCATGACCTGAGCCAAAATCAAGAGTCTGATGCTTACCGACTGAACAACTCAGGAGCCCAGAACTGTAAGAGGTTTAGAGTAGGGGTTTCAAATTTCTAAATTTGAAATATGCCCAACATAATTACCATTCCTATGCTCAAAGCCTTTATTATAAGGCTCATTTGAAAAAAAAAAATGAAAGGCTATGGGTGTTTTCATTCAGGCTGAGGTATAATTACACATGTTTTGCTTCTATTAATTCATCAAATATCAAAAACTGGGGTCATAGAATATGGAAAATAAGAAGAAATTGATATTCCTATTGTACCTGCTTTCAACTGATGGCAAGCTGATAAGAAAGAAGCAGGATGTACTCATAACTTTTTTACTTTTTGATTTATTTTCAAGGTCACTGTATCATAAATTATCTGCTTTATGTATTTTGGGCATTAGGAATTGGAAACCCTTTTCTATTGTACTACACTCCTATTTTCACACCCTAACAAGAAGACCATTTCACTTCATCTTTCGGATTTACAAAGATTAGAGTGCCCCTACTTACAGCTAGTGGGATGGGATTTTCCAAGGAATTAAAAATGTATAGTTCCAGGGGCGCCTGGGTGTCTGATTCCTGATTTTGGCTCAGGTCATGATCTCAGGATTGTGAGATAAACCCGCAACTTGGACTCTGTGCTCAGCAGGGAGTCTCCTTGAGATTCTCTCTCTTCCTCTCCCTCTGCCCCTACCCCTTGCACTCTCTTTCTCTCTCTCTAAAGTAATTCAATCAATAAATCAATCAATCTTTTAAAAAATAAAATAAAATAAATATGTGTAGTTCCAGCAACTTCTCTCTTACCTTGTGGTTATAAAATAGAACAGAAAAGTTGAAGCATAAGATTTCTTTCTTCATATTATATGGAAGGAAAAATTCTTCCTCTATCCTTCAAGGTCTTCCAGCTGCACTAAGATAAATTTACATGAGACAGATAAATAGGAGGAAAAAAATTATTATGTGCACATGGAGGTCCAATAATGAAAATGAGATCTAAAGAAATGACCAAGGCAGGCTGCTATTATACTTTTTAGACAAAGAGACAATAAATTTGTAAGGAATTGACAGGATAAAGAAAACAAATGTTTGGGAGCTTTAATTAGTAAGGAATTCTAAATGGAATTTGGGCAGAGGTAGTGATTAGAAAAAAGTAACAAGGTTTGCTTCTGTAGCTTTCTCCGCTTTAAAGTTCCTCTCTCTGGTGATAAGGTTGTCTTTTTTTTTTTTTTTTTTTTTTAAAGATTTTATTTATTTATTTGAGACAGAGAGAATGAGAGAGAGAGAGAGAGCACATGAGATGGGGGAGGGTCAGAGGGAGAAGCAGGCTCCCTGCCGAGCAGGGAGCCCGATGCGGGACTCGATCCAGGGACTCCAGGATCATGACCTGAGCCGAAGGCAGTCGCTTAACCAACTGAGCCACCCAGGCGCCCCAGGATGTCTTTTTACTTCTTAGTACAGGGAGAGTACATTTCAAATGGGATATTTACTTCCTGATTTCAGGAGGACAGAGGAGGGTCTGAGGGTCTTTGCACTGACTGTTATTTAAGTAATTTCTATTTTAAATAATCAATATGCCAAAGTGGCACATTTTGGGGTAGCTTGCCCCCGCTCCCATAGTATACTTTCTCTTCTAAAGAAGAACTAAGTTCAGGGGCGCCTGGGTGGCTCAGTCGTTAAGCGTCTGCCTTCGACTCAGGTCATGATCCCCGGGGTCCTTGGATCGAGCCCCGCATCGGGCTCCCTAATCCGCGGGAAGCCTGCTTCTCCCGCTCCTTCATGGTTATGGATGATAACCATGAAGTTATGCCCATAGCACTTATTATTATAAGGTCATTTCACTCCGCCTGGACAGACTTTGTGGTAAGCCTACTAGCTCCTGACTCAACATCAGTGCTGTACGGGGAAGCGGCTGGAGTGCAACAGCATCCAGCCTGACCACGTTTCTCTGCTTTTTTCTTTAAATTAAAAAAATTGTATTTACTCAGAAACATTCAGAATGTCAACAAAACAGCTGCAACTTTTTTTTTCTTTGCAATTACAGAGTGGTATTAACAGTTAACAGAACGATTACTTCGTGTAGGCTGCATCAGAGACGACTGAAGATGAAAAACCTGCCATCCCCATCCATAACTAATCTGAACTGGGCACCAACAAGAACCTGCTTTCGATTTCCATACCGATTTACCATCCCCACACTGTCCCAGGCAAGGTTAGTGGCCACTGAAAATACCATCAGGACGGGGCTATATAAAGACACATCCGGTAGTGTGTTAACCATACAAGAAAAAGACACCGTACAGCTTAAAAACAAATCTTACACAGCCTTACATTTCCATTCTTCTTCTTTAAAAACAGCTGTGTACAGGGTGGAGGAGTGTAAAATGATTTAGAGACCAGAAAAAAAAAAAAAAAAAACTGCGCTTGATCCAACTTCATTATCATCATCATCTTCTTCACCTTCCTCCTCCTCCTCTTTATCTTCCTCGTCTTCTTCCTCTTCCTTCTTTTTCTTGCTTTTGTCAGCCTTGACGACTCTCTCTCTCTTTTTTTTTTTTCTGCGTCAGGCTTTCCTTTAGCTCGGTATGCAGCAATATCCTTTTCATATCCTGCCTGCAGCCTAGCAGCCTTTGGCCACCTGAGGCATGTTACTACCGCACGTCTCTCCCAGTTTCTTGGCAGCCCCACCAACGGAGAAGCTGGAATGTTCTCCTTTGACTTGGGGGCAATGATCAGAACAAACCGAGAAAACGGCGAAAGGAGGCCACTTGGGTGCATTGTGATCCTTTTTGAGTTCCTTTTTGGTTTCCCCTTGAGGGGGGTATGTTTCCATTTCTCTTTAGCAGACATGATCTTGCACCTCTCTGAGTACTTCTTGGAAAACTCTGAGAAGTTGACTGAAGAATCTGGGTGCTTGTTCTTTTGCTCCTCTGGGCCAGTTTGGACAAAGAATGCATATGATGACATTTTGTTTCTGGGCTTCTTAGGATCTCCTTCACCCTGGTTAATTCTTTTCCTCAGCGAGGCACAGAGTCGCTTAGTGTCCGGCTCGCTCTCACTTGCCCCGGTGCTGTCTCTCTGGAGTTCAATGCACGCAACGTTCTCTGCCTTCTTAACTGTTCTACCAAGGCCTCACCTGAGTCTCCCCATAAAAATCAAGCACAACCTCAGAAAGTAGCAAGTGTTGAGGCAACAATAACACCAATGTTGAACAATTATCTCAAAGAAAAATCATTATGTAAAGGGACTGTGGGAATCAGCAGCTGGGACTAAGTTTTAATTTTTTTCTTCCTCCCAGCGGGTAGGTTCTTTTGCTGAAGATAAGTAAATTATATGAAGAAATTATATTTCTTCTCCACATAAGACTTGCTGAGAGAGTAAATTTGTGACTCCCAACACATTTATAATTGTTGTTTACTTCTCTAAATCTTCAAAATGGCCCCGTTTGTGTATGCATATATGAGAGCTATTTTTTTGGTCTAAGTGTCAGACTCCAAAAGGAATTAAGAACATTAGTTTTTAGCATCAAGACAAGCACAGACAGTACTCACCATTAACTATGGGTTAATTCTATTACAACACTTGTAAAAAAGTGATACCAAATTAGACCTGCTACAAAAAGGAAGATTTGATAGCATCAGAGTGAACTTTATGTTAAATGACACTTAACAGGGAAAATTATCCCCTGGAGTGAACTAGCTGTTTACTCTCACCGATATCGGATTGAAAAAATAATTCAACTTGTAGATATATGCTACCATGGGCAAGAATTGGTTCATGGCTCTCCCAATGCTCATAGCAACAATCTACAAGGTAAATTTCCCTCCAGCTCTGAAAAATCATATTTATTGAAACAAATAAGTTTCCAATTACAAATATTTGAATGAGATACACAGATTAACTTGTTTAAAAATATGATTTCCCTTAGAAAAACAAATCCAAGAATAATTCCTCATGATGTAATGCATTAGCAGATTAATCTTGTCCTCTGATAGATGACCATAAAGTTACAGAATATAGAAACCTGTCTCAATATGGAATCTCTGTGGACACTCGAACTACCAAGTGCCAAGTTGCTCAATAAATGCTAATTGCCAAAGATGATAATAATATGTTAACTCATTTCCCAAAGGGTCTTCTTTTTTTTTTTTTTTTAAAGATTTTATTTATTTGACAGAGAGAGACACAGCGAGAGGGGGAACACAAGCAGGGGGAATGCGAGAGGGAGAAGCAGGATTCCCGCAGAGCAGGGAGCCTGATGCGGGGCTCAATCCCAGGACCTCGGGATCATGACCTGAGCCGAAGGCAGACGCTTAACCACTTAAGGGGTCCCGCCAAAGGGTCTTCTTTTTTTCTGTTGGTTTCCACGTCCATCTACCTTAAACATTGAAAGGAAGAAAAATGTCAGTACTCATAAGAAGTATAATATTTTCTACAATTTGTGACATTAAGAAATCTCTCATTATACATTTTAATTGCACAAACACATATACACATGCACACACACCATTCAGTGCAGTTAATTAGTTTCTAATTATTAACTTTGGAAACTTCTCTCTTTGAATTATAACAGACACTTCAGAACTTACGTGGCTGAAAAGAAAAATGAGGAAGAGACCTGATCTTCTGTTCTTTAGCTTTGTCATGATTATTCCTTCTCTTGCACAATATAGCCATTTAGAGCTGGTCTTACCTGGTCCATGGGATACTATTGCTTTGGCTGGCAACAGTAATATAAAGGAAGTCACATGAACCTTATTGATACTACTAGAGACTGATGCTTCATTTTCAACCACATTCACTTTATTTTCAGTTATTGCCTCTCTGGTTTATGTTTGCAGAATATTTTCCTTATCTCCTCCTTGTCCCTTCAGAGAATCACAGCATGGCAAAGTGTCCCTATGTTAGGGAGCATTATGAGAAGGAAAAAGGCAAGGGCATGTTTATGCCATCTTCCTGCTTTATATCCATTATCAGTTAGGCATCTTCTTTCCTTTTAATCTGATCTCTTCTGTGTTTTGGTTACCTGGGGTAAAAGGAGAAGCAGGTATTGTCTTTGTTTAATCATTTACATAATTCTGTCTTCTCATTTCCTTCAGGTTTCTCTCCCTGTACATATACAAACATGAAAGCAAGTTAAAAGGCTTTTTTTGGCTGTTAGGATACTGGTTTCCTTTTACCTGGATAGATGATTTTGTGCTTGTGAGTTATGAGTTCTGGAAAAATTTTCACAGATGGTTCCTGAAAACAACTACATAGCAAATGGCTCCAGGTTTCTCCTACAATAACACAGATTCATGTAAGTGTTTTGTGTCCTTTGGGTAAATACCTAGTAGTGCAATTGCTAGGCCATAGGGTAGCTCTATTTTTAACATTTTGAGGAACCTCCATGCTGTTTTCCAGAGTGGCCGCAGCAGTTTGCATTCCGACCAGCAGTGTAGGAGGGTTCCTCTTTCTATGTGTCCTCGCCAACATCTGTTGTTTCCTATTGATTTAATTTTTGTGTAAGGTAAAAAATCCAGCAACTTTTGTGGAAAAGGCGACATTGAATTGTTTTTGCATTTTTGTCAAAATCAGGCCGGTTTGTATGGATCTATTACCAAGCTCTCTATTCTGTTCCAGCAATCTGTATGTCTGACCCTCTGCAATTGGCACAGTGTTGAATACTGAAGCTATATAAAAAACCTTGAAATCAGATAGACTTATTCCTCCCACTTTATTCTTTTTTCTGTCAACATTGTTTTAGCTATTCTGAGATCTATACATTGCCATATAAATTTTGGAATAATCTTGTCTATATTTACAAAAAGTCTTGATGAGAGTATGACAGGAATTGATTAAATCTGTGTTATCAATTTGTTGAGACTTGACATCTTTATTCTGTGAAGTCTTCCAATTCATAATCACAAAATGTTTCCCCATTTACTTAGATCTTTAAAAACTTCCTTTATCATCATTTTTTAGATTTTGGCAAGCAAATATTTCACATGTTTTGTTAGATCTATACCTATGTATTCCATTATTTTTGAGCCAGTGTATATGGTATTGTATTTTTAATTTTGGTGATCATGTGTTCATTGCTAGTACATAGAAATACAATTTATTTTTGTATGTTTATCTTGTATTTTATAAACTTGGTGAAGTTATTTGTTAGTTTTTATTTTTATTTCTGTATATTTGTTGGGATTTTTATTTTTTTATTTATTTTTGTTGGGATTTTTAGATAGGCAATCACATCATCTACAAATAGGGACAGTTTTATTTCTTCCTTTCTAATATACATGTATTTTACTTCCTTTACTTGTGTCATTGCGGTGGCTAGAAAGTCAGGCACTGTGTTTTATGAGTTGTGAAGAGACTAGTAAATCAAAAGTCAAATGTTGTATATACATCATCTTCTTACTCAATTTGTGATTAGTTTACCATACATTTTACAAAATAAATAGAATTTTGATAAAGATTCTTTTCTGAACACTATGCATAAACATATTTACAAACAGAACTCTTAATAATGTGAATTATCCAACGATTGCTTCAATTTTCTTGCCAGGCACCCTATTAAGCATATCATATATGTCACCATTAAGAAACAACATTCTTTTCTCTTTGAAAACCTCTCGTTTATGGCCCTGGCTTACCGGTCATCTATATTGATCATTATTCAGTTTTCCCTCTAAAGTGAAAATTCTGTGATATTATGTGATAAAACTGTGTGGCAAATTTCTCCTATCTTTGCTGCATCAAGAAATATATATGACTCCTCTACAAATTTCTTTCACTGTGGCCTTTATCACCCTCTTTCATGAAGCTCAGAAATGTCCATTTCCCTATCTCGCCCCAAATTCTAATGTTTTATTTCTAATTTGATGCATATTTGGATTGCGAAAATTGTCCTAGGAGCAATCGTGTGCCAAAAGAAAAGTGCCCTGAGAGGAGCAGTTACATATTCATGTATTTATTCCTTAGAGGCAGAGTCTGGTCTCAAGCCACTGACGTGCTCTCTAGTTGATTCTGCGACACTTAGAGAAAGCAGATGTATTTCCTCAGGCAACAGCTTCCTTTTTCTGCAATTGTCCAGTCTGGGGTAACAGTGCTGGCATGTCATACTTACATACATGCTCTAAGAGGTGAATGCTTCATAGCTAGTACTTTAGTTCTGTCTGCATACATTTACATAATTATTTCAGGGCCAAAACTTATTTATTTCTCTAATAATGTAGTTGTCTAAAAATAATGCTATACTATTTTGCCTTATAGCAACTGAAGCAAAAATGAAAAAAAAATCCTATATAAAATAGCTATTTTATAAAAGTTACAAATTATATCATTTCAAAATCTTCCAGGTGTATTAATTTTAATTTATAGGTACAGAGGAAGGAAATATGGTTGAGATGTACTTTCCAAGAACATAAATTCATGATTTCTAAACAGCAACTAGAATGCAGTTACCTTTTGAGGGCTTTGAAATATCTCTAAGGCAAGGAAAAACAATGTAACTTTTGGGCAGATTTTAAAGCTATAAATTTAGTGAAGTCCCTGTTGAATTAAACACTCATTGTGCTACATTTAAAATCACTTCCACATTCCCACTTAAATCTTGAGTAATAATAAATTGATCATGAAAAAAATTTGCCTTTAGCCAAGTAAAAATTAGAAAACTGAAAAGAGTGGGGCACCTGGGTGGCTCAGTCGTTAAGCATCTGCCTTCGGCTCAGGTCATGATCCCAGGATCCTGGGATCGAGCCCCGCATCGGGCTCCCTGCTCCACGGGAAGCCTGCTTCTCCCTCTCCCACTCCCCCTGCTTGTGTTCCCTCTTTCGCTGTGTCTCCGTCAAATAAATAAATAAAATCTTTAAAAAAAAAAAAAAAAAGAGAACTGAAAAGAGTGTAAAAGATTTTAGGGCTCTAAAACAAAGGATGAGCTATTGCAGAATCAATAACTCAAAACCCTCAAACAGTTGCAAAAATGTCAGCAGGCAGATAAATGTTAAAAAGAAAAGGCAATGTTTGGCAGTTCTCAAAAGAAAACTTGTTAGTCAATGAAGCCAAGCTTGATGTTGATGTGTGGTAGTTTCAGTAAAGTACATATAATGAACCACCGAGATCATCACACATATGCATAATAAT
This sequence comes from Phoca vitulina, assembly GCF_004348235.1. Classification (NCBI taxonomy): domain Eukaryota; kingdom Metazoa; phylum Chordata; class Mammalia; order Carnivora; family Phocidae; genus Phoca; species Phoca vitulina. The sequence goes on from NW_022589712.1 coordinate 41,854,763, forward strand.
CATCAGAACGAAAGAGAAAGGTAAATAATCCCATTAGTTGAACTCAGAAGAAACAAAATAGTTCTTAAAAATCTCTAATTAATATACTTAGAGAAATTCAAGGTGATATCACCCATACAAAACATAAACAGCATGATATGAATAATAAACATTCAGGGAGAAAAAATAGCCATTGAAAAGTATTGAAAATAAAGATAATGTTGATAATTCCTTTATGTGTGAAATGTAAAAATAAAAAGATAGATCACCCAGAGCAACTTCTCCTAATTTTTGTCTTCTTCAAAGTGCTAATATAGACCAAAAGCCCTAAGAGACAATCGACTAAAGGAAAAATTTAGTCACTCTAGACCAAAACAGTGTTTCTCAAAATATGGTGTGTGGGCTACTTGTATCAGAAACAATGGAGGTGTTTAATAAATGAATAGAATTTTCTAGACCCAGAAAACACCCACTAAATCAGAATTTCTATAAGTAATGCTGAGACAGATGCATTTAATAAGGCCTCCTACGCAATCTTAAGATTACTACAGTGACTAATATCTTAAAACCATTTAAAAGTTCAAAAATCTAAAATAACTTTCAAATATTTTTATTTTTTTATTTTTTTTTATTTTGTAAAGATGTATTTCTTTATTTGAGAGAAAGAGTGGGGGGCAGAAGGAGAGAATCTTCGAGTGGACTCCCTGCTGAGCTCGGAGCCTGACACAGTGTTTGATCGCAGGACCCATGAGATCATGACCTGAGCCAGAACCAAGAGTCAGATCCTTAACCCGCTGAGCCACCCAAGTGCCCCACAAGTATTTTTAACCCCTCTTTTTAACCTTTTTCTGTATTTGAGAAACACTTTTATGCTCTTTATCTCCATATTACACTTAATCACTATGAAAATGTTTGTCTTAATTTGGAAACCTTCCTTCATCACCAAATCCCAAAATTCAGAAAGCTTATTTAATTAGGAGTTAGTGTAATGTATGACTCATAGTGTGCTTATTAAATGTTTTTGAATTGAGTCCAGAGGTTCACTGTCCAACCTAGCATTGACTAGCCACATGTGGTTACTGACACTTGCAATGTGCCCAGTCAGAATTTTTATGACTTATAAAAGAAAGGTAAAATGTCTTACTAATATTTTCTATAATAATTACATATTGAAATGAGTTACTTAAGAATGCAAACAATAGAAACAACAAAAATCATTTTTAGGTGCTAATTCTTCTAAGTATTATTAGTGAATTTATCCCATTCTCTCTAGACTATTAAAGTCTATTCCAAAAGTCCTAGATTGTATGTTTTTGTTTCCTAATCAGAAAAACATTCTCATTATGCATTAAGTCCCTTGAGTTTTAAGCAACAGATTGCCAAGAGGCACATGTGAAATGATTAGGGGATAAGGAGCACCTAAAAGTTTACCTTTGTATTCACCCTTTCTTGTCTGAAAAGTACAAATAACAAATGAGAAATCTATTAAGGTTTTAATTAATTCCTTTTTCTAACCAAGAAAACTATGACAAGTTTCCCTGCCTAATAGTTTGTTTGTTTATTTTCATAACTAGGTAAAATTAGGAAGTATAGGGCCAAGATTCTCACATGAAATCATCATTATTTTAAAAATTATTTCAAATAAAAAGGGAAGGGAGATATGATCTGCTCAAGGGGAAGAACATACTAGAAAAAATACATGGGGTATTGATTTGTTTTTTCACTACACATTTATTTGTACTTCATACAAACATAGATACTGATTTTTATTTTTCCAAAGAAATATCAGGTTTCATAAATTGTATGTGGAAAACACAGAAATATTTTTTCAATATAATGATGTAACAGCAACTAATTACTGTTTTTCATCTCTTTAAGTTTACCAATTCCATTTTATTCATTTTACTATCATATAATTGTGATCAGCAAACATTGTGAATACATATTCTTACCATGTTTTATTTTTTTAAGTTATTTCACATCCTCTATTCTTTTTTTTTTTTTTTTAAGATTTTATTTATTTGTCAGAGAGAGAAAGAGAGAGAGCGCGCAAGTGCACAAGCAGGGGGAGCGGGCTTCCATCACGCAAGGAGCCTGATGCAGGACTCGATCCCATGAACCTGGAATCATGAACAACCTGAGTTGAAGGCAGACGTTTAACCAACCGATCCACCCCACTGTCCCTACGTCTTACCATGTTTTAAAATCATGTATGCGGGGCACCTGGGTGGCTCAGTTGGTTAAGTGTCTGCCTTCAGCTCAGGTCATGATACCAGGGTCCTGGGATCGAGCCCCATGTCAGGCTCTCTGCTCAGCAGGGAGTCTGCTTCTCCCTCTCCCTCTGCCCCTTCCCCCACTCGTGTGCGCACTCTCTCTCTCTCTCTCTCTCAAATAAAGAAATAAAATCTTAAATAAAATAAAATAAAATCATGTATGCATGAATAAACATGATTCTTGAATGTCTAAGATTCAGATTGATATTGAGAGATTTCCACTATGGCATTAACTGTCATCATGTATCAGAATAGGAAAAGTGGGTCTAAAGACAGTCCTACTCTAATATTCAGACACCAGTGCTGAATCTCATTTATAGTCATATCTTTAATGGAAAGCAACATATCACTAGGTAACTGAATGAAATTTATTTTTCTGCATAACCTTTACACCATTTTTCAACTCAATATTAGAAAATAATTGTATTATACATTCTATCATCTCTCTCTGTCTCTGTCTCTGTTTTTCTCTCTGGGTGTTTGCTTATTGTTAAGCAATAATGTGATGGACAATTAATTTCTTCTTTATCTGTATTCTGCATGATATTTAATCACTGCCCTTTCCCCTGCTTTAGTATATTTGGGGAAAAAAAGAGGCTATTTTAATCATAAACAAAAGACTTGTGGGAAAAAAATTAAAAGTGTCACTGTTATAACTAGACCACAATTTAGAGAAAATACGGTTGAAGAAACAGATGATGTATGTAGTCCATACATAGCCACAGTATTTTTGGAAATCTGTGTGTAGAATGGAAATATGAATCAAAGTATAATAATGCCATAGCATTTGAAAAATTTGTTCAAAAAATAATTGCAGCATTATCATTGCACACTTGCAAGAGTACAACTGAGCCTTATTTCTATAGGAAATATCTTGCATGATTTATAATTTTTATTTTGTTTTTATTTATCTATTTATTTCAAAGATTCTATTTATTTATTTGACAGAGAGATAGAGAGAGAGAGCACAAGTAGGCAGGGCGTTAGGCAGAGGGAAAGGGAGAAGCAGGCTCCGCTGAGTAGGGAACCCAATGAGGGGCTCGATCCCAGGACCCTGGGATCATGACCTGAGCCAAAGGCAGACGCTTAACTGACTGAGCCACCCAGGTGCCCCTATTTTGTTTTGTTTTAATGTTTAAGGGAAAACTTTCAAGTCTTCCTAACTTTCTAGATTTCATTTTTTTAAACTAATGCATGATGTTTGATGTGATTCACTTTACATTAAATATCAACAATTATCACCAAATAAAAAGTGGATGCCCAATAGTTATTTGATGAAAGGAAAGCTGTTTAAAAAGAAAGGAATTTGAAGAACACCTTAATATTTCATTACCCAGATAATAATCAAAATAAACCAATTTGTGTTTTAAAACTACTGTCTGACCTGTGTTTATGTGTTCAGTAAAAATAAAAACAAAACTTGATTTTGCTTCTTGATAGGACATAGTCTCATGATTTTTATTCCCAATTTTTTTTAAAGATTTTATTTATTCATTTGAGAGAGAGAGAGAAAGAGAGAGATAGAGAGCACAGCAAGAGAGAGGGAGAAGCAGGCTTTCCGGCTGAGCCCGACTTGGGGGGTGCAGGGGCTCCATCCCAGTACCCTGGGATCATGACCTGAGTGAAAGTAGACTCTTAACTGACTGAGCCACCTAGGTACCTCCTTTCATTCCCAATTTTAACTACAAAAACAAACGACTATAATATTGTATTATTCCCTCATTAGAGAGCTGACTATTATAATAAACTGGAATTAATTAAAATATAGAGAATGCCAAGACATTCCTAGGGAAAGAAGATAACCAAAGCTGCTTTCATCCCTGAAAAAGAGGCATGAGGAAGAGGGATCAGCAGTCAATATTGATAAGAAAAAAGTCATATTAGTAATAAACTTTAACATCCATGTGTGAGTTGGTATAACAGATGAAAATTACCAAGAGCTTCAGTTGCAGAGAGTTTTTCCCACCATCTGCTTTTTCCCAAAGATCATCTCTGACTGCTTGGGAATAGCATACCAAAGTCTGGGTTCAAAAGAGAACTAAGATTGGAGCACGGTGAAAGAGTTGAAAGAAATGTCTCCCACATATTTCTATACTTTACAGAGGATAAGCTAATGGTTGTTGGCTGCTGGCTCTTGAAGGCTGGGAGCACAAGAGGACACCTGAAGGAAATCACTTAAAAATTCTCTGAATCTTCACTGAGTGTACTTCAGAAGTCCTTCAAATGTTGGAGATAATGGCGGCAGGGCAGAGAGATTCAAAAAACCAGGATTGAAATCAGAGTGTGCAAAAATTCCACAAGAGCACTTGTTTTATGATACCGGCATAGGCCTAATACTAAAATTGATGAAACATTATAAGAAAAAAATGACAGATTAATATCTGTCATAAACATAGATGAAAAAATATTTTACAAAATATTAACAAATTGAGTCCTACCTACAATAAGTAAAAAGGATAACATTTTATACCAAATTGAATTTAAAGTCAATTGAACTTTCAAGAATCAGTGTGTATAATTCAACATGTTAATTGAACAATGAAGGAAATTATGTGATCATCTAGATACTGGCAGATTAAAAAGATTTGGGAAAAACTCTCATAATCTCAGTAAATTATGAATGAAAGGAAATCCCACAATCTGATAATGGGCACCTACAAAAAACTTACAGATAACATCACATTTAAGAATGAAACATTGAATGTTTTAACCCTAAGATTGAAAACAAGGCACAGATAATCTTTTCCCAAATGCCAACTAATTCATTTGTAATTTATTAAGATTATTTACATTTAGATATTTAATTCCTGGTAACTAAATAGATTCTCTGCTAATATCTGAGTAAGTGTAAGAAGATAAATCTATTCTTTGTATCAAAATATAGTGAGCTTAATTTTCTTACATAAAATTTTTCTGTTAAATGCACACTTTTATTTTCTTTTCTATATAAGATAACTGAATATTTTTCCACATTCTAAAGTATAGGCAAACAATATCAGTTTATCACTTGTTAAAATAGAAGTTATAAACCTAATTTGGAACAAATTGGAGACTAACAAAAAATATTGACATATTTATTCTAAAGCCAAAATTTGGGGTCCCCGGGTGGCTCAGTCGGTTAAGTGTCTGCCTTCGGCTCAAGTCATGATCCCAGGACTCTGGGATCGAGCCCTGCATCATGCTCCCTGCTAAGCCGGGAGCCTGCTTCTCCCTCTCCCTTGGCTGTTCCCCCTGCTTGTGCTCTCTCTCTGTCAAATAAATAAATAAAATCTCAAAAAAATAAAAATGAAAAAAATAAAGCCAAAATTCTTGGTGCAGTATCTCACTTTTACTTTTCTAAATTCCAAGTCCCAGACCAGAGCACAGGCTACTTGTATTTTCCTAAACAATTACGTAAGTGCAGCTTATGTTCAACATGTCAGATCAACCTAACCCCCAAACAAATCCTTCTAACTGGTGAACGTAACACATATACATTACATGTGTCTGAATAATTATTCTTTTTTTATCTCTATAGTATGCTATTAATGTATATTAATGTATATGTTTCCACTGTGTGCCTGGGAAAATTATTCAGCATTGTTAAATAAATTATTCTTACTTCCAACAGTAGGGCACGCTAAAAAGAACACCCCACATTAGAGGTTTATGAGGTGGAAAATATGAAGGAGAGAATACATAGATGTTCTACCACCAAGACTTAGCATGACAACATTTAGCAGAAAAAGGGAATCAGGCAATAAAGAATAAAATGTAAAAATCACTGGTAGGGTGGTTCAGGTCAGACCATATCAACTAGATTTTCAAAGTCCATCTAACAAATTTGGTATACAATAACAGAAAGATAGAAATTTAATATTATTCATTTATATAAGTAGTAAATAACACTACAAGAACTTATAAAATTGAATATGTATTTGAAGCTGGAGAATAATTTTATTCATTAAAAATGTGACTCATGATTATTTTACATAAAGTTGGTTATCAGTTATTATTTTCCAGAATATTACTTTATCCAAAAACGTTTTTCTTAATAGAATGTTCTTGCTTTTGGCTCTTTTGTGACTCTAGATCTAGAGGTCAGCAAAGTTCTCTCATTATAAGTCATGCATATTCAAAATGTTCATGCATATTCAAGTACTACTGATCTTTTTTGCTTACACTGAAGAATTTCCAAAATAATAAAGATTGATCTTTCTTTTGTCACCCTTCTTTGAATGTCACTTGGTTTAGGTTATGTTTACATAAACCCTATCAGTTATACAATAAACTTGCAAAGAATGTAAATCACAGGTCAATTATGACGGATTTTATGACTAAAAATATACAACTAAATTTTCTTTTCATAATGCTGAGAAATATTGTTATCAGAAAAAACACAATTGGTGGGCTTTGGTTTTGCATTATGATTTGTGATTGATTTTAAAGATACTTTACTTTAGGGGTGCCTGGGTAGCTCAGTCAGTTGAGTAGCTAACTCTTGATCTCAGCTCTGGTCATGATCTCAGGATCCTGGGATTGAGCCTTGCCTTGGGCTCTGTGCTCAGCAGGGAGTCGGCTTCAGGATTTTCTCTCTCTCTCCGACCCACCCCCACCCCCACCCACCCACTGCTGTCTCCCAGGTGGGCTCTCTCTCTCAAATAAATCTATAAAAAACAAAAAAAGATACTTTATTCTTTCAGAACCTGTTATTTTCTGTTACATTGTTTTTCAACTTCAGATTGTGGAAGTAAGATTTTTTTTTTTTTAAAGATTTTTTTTATTTATTTATTTGACAGAGAGCGAAAGAGACAGCAAGAGAGGGAACACAAGCAGGGGGAGTGGGAGAGGGAGAAGCAGGCTCACCGCTGAGCAGGGAGCCCGATGCGGAGCTCGATCCCAGGACCCTGGGATCATGACCTGAGCCAAAGGCAGACGCTTAATGACTGAGCCACCCAGGTGCCCCAGTAAGATTTTAAAGATAGAAATTAATGCTTCCTATGGTCCAGTATGGAATCAAAGCCTTCATATCTTTTCCCCTAAAACCCATGTGAATAAAACTTTCCTTAATATAAGTATACTTGCCTCTATTCCTGATACTACCTCTATCAGATCTGGTTTTAGGGTACAGTATTTGCTGAGGAGATGTTACAGAATGAATTGTTTCCCCTACAAAATTCATATGTTGAAACTCTAAGCTCCAGTGTGACTGCATTTGGAAATGGGATCTTTAAAGAGATAATTACAGTTAAATGAAGTCATGAAGCTGAGGTCCTAATCTGATAGGACTGGTGTCCGTCCTTCCTTCCTTCCTTCCTTCCTTCCTTCCTTCCTTCCTTCCTTTCTCTCTCTCTTTCTCTCTCTCAAGGAGCTTGAGTTAAAGAGAGGTGAATATATCCAGCTGACCTTAAATAATTATCTAGACCCAAACAAAAAATCTCTGCCTTGAGAATGAGAGCAGTGGTGGATTCCATTTTATAGATGAGGCATGTGGTAAGTGGTTGTGAGGTTCATGGTTATAAACAGAGGAAACAGAAGCAGAAGTCCAGTCTTACAAAAATAACCTAGATAAAGCTATAGAAAAGCATGATAAAGGTGTAGAGATACTACTATTCGGAAAGACAGAAATGCCCAAAATTATGTCAATGGATGTAATAGTTCCTCTTGTAAAGTAAGAGAAAAACAGTGGAAATACAACTATTATTTTTAGGTTGATGGAGTCGATAGAAAAGTGGGCAGTTTATTCTGTATTTATCTATCACTTCTGAAACACCAATCTTCTTTGTCCTTCTCTGTGATTTATGAGGCTAATCTGTTTTTTTTGTTTGTTTGTTTGTTTATTTGTTTTACATTACTTGGGATTCCTTTCTTCTTGGCTTCTGTTTGGGTTCAGATGATGCAAATTACTGGCAAGAGATTGGTGAGTTGGAGGAAAAGTTGGGGAATTATTTCTTGGTTATTTCCCACCAGTCTGTGATGGCATAGTGGTATATATTTTCTACCTGTAGGCATAGCTACTTTGTGGCCATCCTCTCCCAAATTTAAATTCTCCCCAGGTTCCATTTACCACCTTCCTTTTCCCTTTAAGACTAGGAATAATAAATAATTCACATTGTTGCTAGTTACTGGGTGTATGAACTTCCTTTGTTAGGTTCCTTAATCCCATCCACATCTTTGTATATGATCTCTTTATTAAACTCTCTTTAATTTTCACCCTGAGTAAGCCATCCTTCTGGGACCTAGACTGCTAAAGTAATTAGTACTATGAGTGGGTCTAAGAAAAGGGCCCTCAAAATAGGATTCTAGAACTTGGTAGGTCATATATTTGATTAAATTGTGGACAGCCTCCTTGTTTGAGAAAAAGAATGGAACAGTTATAATACATGGCAGGCAGTGATATTATGATTGCTTAAATTATTAACGATAGTGGCATAGGGTAAAACAGAGTTAGAGGGCTGAGCATTGGTAGAAAAAGTGGTTGTAGCACTTAGACATATGGCATCAATGGTGATTAGACATATGGCATCAATGGTGATTACAGTGTATTGGGTAGCCTGGAAGTTTCTGTTGCCCTAGAGAATATACACAGTAAAGTAAAAGTGTAATCCTTTAAATTAGTAAATTCAATAAACCTGATTAAAAATTAGAAAAATTAGAGAGCCTGTTTGACAATTTTAAAGTAATCCCTTATCTGATGTAGGTAAAGGCCAGACATGGCTAAAATTAAGCCTAGAACATGCATTCAATACCTGTAGAAAAGAAGCACCAAATAAATACACACCTGTGCCAGGTATCTTATGTTAAAGAAAGGGTCATGATAAGGAACGATTTGGAAACTAAATGGAATGCAAAATGGAATTTTTGTATAGACCCAGATAAATTTGATAATGTTGAAAGTTCTAATATTTCAGAAACCTTATTAAGAGTAGAATCATCTTGCTATTCCCAACTCAAGTATCTGAAGGAACCATTTTTTTTTTCAGGCACAAAAAGTCTTAAAGACACTATGTGGGTCATTGTTTCACAGAGGATGCTTATTTTCCTTGGGATAATTCATCACCTCTCATTGACTCCAGACTCACAAGGAGAGATAAATCTCTGTGTACTCCTGTGTAAGAGTTTATCTGGGAACAGGATTTACAGGATTTGCCAGATTTTAGTGGCAGGAATCTGAATGGAATCTAGGGTAAAAGGCAAAGATGCTTGTTAACATAATTATATTCCCCTAGGACTCAGAATTTATTATATTGGATTAGTTGTGTGGTTATAAAAGTCTTTAGGATACTTCAAAAGATAGATGATGAACAAGTTGAAAACCAATACAAAGAAGAGTTTCTTCATGCTGAATGAGTTTATAATCACCTTCAATTAAAGCATGTGGTCACAGAGCAAAGTTAAATTGTTATGCTATTATGTATGGAACATGTGCACATTCATTATTCAAATAAACCCCAAAGGATCATCAAGCTTTCCAAAGTTTATTCTAATATCTTAATATACATTGACATCAATCAGATATCTAAATTCAATGTTCTAATTGAATTAATGTGATGAATTGAAAAGGGAAAAAAAGTGACATTTTCTTTAAATATCATGATTCCTCAGGCACAGATGTGTCAAATTTCCTTTTCAATTGTAAATAGAAGTTACAATAAATACTTGTGAATTGCAGGAATGACTGACTCCTTTCTCAAGGCTTGAAGTAATATTTAATTAATCAGAGAGCTGGAAAATCCAGGATACTAGATACCTGTTGAGTAGGCAGAAATGTATTATTCTGCTGTCTCTCTATCCACTAATTTTAAACTAAAACAATTAATGACAAAACAAAACATTTAAAATATCCCCGTATTATCACAGAGTTTTTAACCTTTGTTTATGGCTGAATAGTTTTTCATCTGTGTAGATCTGGGCTTCCTACATTTTAGAGTTGGATACAAACATTTTGGCTCTAAGGGAAAAGGACTTGGGGGGGGTTATAATCTTTTTTTAAATAAATATAATTAGTATTGATACAATTAATATTGATGATAACAAATAACAACTCCATTTACCTGATTTAAGGTGAGTGTGATGGATACATCTTTCATCATGCATTATTAGCAATATTAACAAGCACTCTTGGAAAATTCTGCACCAATTTTTCTCAATTGGAGCTTTGCAAGCATAACATGTTCAATTTATTCCAATAATGTGTAAAGTCTTTCTGGTTAAGGTGAATTGTATTTTTGTTGCATCTTCAATGAACAAAATAATTAACACTAAAATCTTATTTCCAAATTTCCCTCCACAAACAAAATTGGTAATAAATATAATATTATAATAACTATATTGTTAATAATAAATTACACAACAATAATTTGGATTCCTTTAAAAATATTTTATATCTGAATCAAAGCACAGTTTTATGAATTTGAACGAAAGAAAAACTGTTACCCATACATAACTAATTATTCTCTGAACTCTAGAGATTATTTTATGCCATAGTATAAGTAATAAATGGAGTTAAGTTACAAATAGGATTAACATAACTTATTACAAATTCAGTAAAACTTATTTATGTACATCAGGAAAACTTCAGATTATGACTATTTTGTTGAAAATAGTAAATATTTTCTCACATGACAATTAGTACTACAAATTCCACCCACATTTCTGTATTTCATAAGTTTTATTAACATGTCCAGATTTTTTTCTCAATAATAACTAAGATATAGACTACTCGTGTCATGAAATTTTTCCCTTCTGAGCTTTATAAACATTACTTAACTGCCAGCAAACTCATGTTACTGAGTGGAACCCTTTCCAGGTTAATTTTTTCATATGTCTTCTACCTGTACTCTTGTAGGATTTCTTCTCTAGACTTGAATTTCAGTCACTGCTCCAGTATGAGTCTTGGTGTTGATTGTTATTTATCAATTTCCCCAGGTAAAATTAACTATTTTTACTTTTCGTGAGATCTTGAAAAAATGAGTCCTTCCTTTTTATCTACAATCCACTCTCTTAAAACACTATTCTATTGCATCTCTCTTTAGTGATGAAGTCATAAATTAAAAAAGGAAGTGAGGAGGTTCTTAACTGGGGAGAGAGAAACAAGAGGCTTCCAAAGTAATTGGCAAAATTCTATTTTTTGGATATAATGAGATTATGTTATTATTATCATTATTATTATTAAATACACATCATACATACATTTTCATCTATGCTATATTTATGATAAGGAATGTGAAAACATAAGAAAATATAAAAAGGGATGTGTATATAGACTTTAGTGTGTTTCTTGGAAAAATTTAAACCTTGAGTTATTTTTTCCTTCTATATGTATTTGAGAGTTAGAAGAATATGATTTCTAGTGTACCAGCTCTGACCTTTACTGTGTGACTAAGATAAATCACATTTATCTCTGAGTTTCATGTTCCTTCTCTATATAATTAAAAGATTAGAGTATATGATGTTAAAAATCCCATATGGCCGTTATAACCTTGGCTTCAGACTTAAGTTGCTGACAGCCAGTATTGCTGTGTTACAACTAACGTGTAGTATTTCTAACTAATTGCATCAGTGATGAAGTAGTTTTAATTCTCTAATAGTAACAGTAATAGTGGAAATTAGACTAAGATTATAAAATCTCTTGATTTTCTGCAAAAAAATAGTGCAATAATATTGAACAAAAAGATGTAAGAAGTGGTGAAAAGCATTCAAAAATAACCTTGGATACAGAACCGATGACAATGTACAATTTTGTATGATTGGACTCAGGTATCATAAATGGATAGATCCTTCATTTTAACACTAAAATTTATTCAAATATACAAATAATAGGTCTTTTTAAACGTGATATATTTCTACTATTATGGTAAGTATTTTTTTATTTTTTTAGGACTCAATGATTCTTTTAAAAAATATAATTCTAAATTTAACCTATATTTCATTCAATCGTAGTGTTTTACATTATTGGTGTCATTTACATTGATAGCTAATTCTGGTCCAGGTACTTTTCTAAGTATTGGGAATATAAATCTGAATAAAACTAAAGTTTTAGGTAATATTCTTTGCTTAAGTAAAAAAACTAAAAAGAATTAGAAGTAATATTCTGGGATTGGATGTTTAAAATTGTACTAATCATTTTGGAAGAAATCTAAATACTGTCAAAATAATATAACTTTGAATACTAATTTGCACATAGTTTGCACATACATTCCATATATCATGAAACTGGAGATCAATGACTAAATAAAACAAGACAATAAGAACAACAATAAAATAAAATCTTTAGGAGGGAAATATTGCTATAAGAATCATAATAAACAAATAATTAAAATAGAAAGTCATTAAAAGTTATAGTGAAGATTTAGAAGAATAACATAAATAATCACAGAAGAAGAAAAACCAAGATGATTTCATTGGAGAAAAGTTCATGATCAGAAATAACAGACATTAGATGTCCTATATGAATCAGCTCCTGTATCTGAAACATGTAATAAGAAAAGAATAGAACAGAGAAATCTATCTATATAATTCACATGAGAAGACTCCAAAAACATCCTTGTAAAATTTTGTGGTGTCTTTTCACTGCAAGCTAGAAATGGTAGTAAATGACACTTTAAAGCCATTAGATGCTTGTTTTCAATGGAAATAACAGAATTCCAGACAGAGGTGATTATGAGTGTTAAACTTTGGGCACAAGGTGTGGGTGATTGACATAATAAGCTACAGAGGTCTGTGAGGATGGTGAACTCATCTCAGCATCCCAGGGAATTAAACAGATGGACGTTTCTTAAGGGCTACATGAATCACATAAAGAGAAGAATCGTAGGTCTACTGGGCATAAAACTTGAATTGCTGTAAGAGAAATTCATATTTGTGTGCCCAGTTCCCAGATGTAAGCCAGTTAACACCCAGGGACTCTTTTTTGAAAGACTTTATGTTAGGAAAACAAAATGTAAAATATTTTGTAAAGGGCAAGAAGATAAACGGGTATGCTTTGCTAGGCATTATCTAGATCTACAGGCATCTTCCAGGTTTACTAGATATTATAGACATTAGAATCTTTCATTGTGTCTGAATATTTTGCAACTTTATAGAGAAAGAAAACACTTGTAGAAGGCTGATAACAGTGTAAATAATTTTGTAAGAAATAATGCAAATGTATGGTTCCCAGTGAAGATGCAGTTAATGAAGAGGTTAGTTTTACATTTCATTGCAAATTCATTTCAGCATTTCTGATTACCTCTACCTGCGTGTATTCTTTGAATTCTCCTTTGAACTGGTATTTTACATCTTACTGGTTCCCTCTTAATGGGAAAAATAAAATATTTGACACATTTCAATTTATATTTGTATGAGAGTTACCTTAAAAAATTATTTCAACAGTTTTGGAGTTTATCCACTGAGATGCCCAAAAGAGTCACCTGACAGAGAGAGGTAAACCATAACAGTGTTACTTAGGATAGCTTAAACTGATGTGTCTATCTATGTAATATGCAGATAGATAAATCTACATATATATACATATATTTATATATTTCCAGAGAGAATACCAAGCATCAATAGAAGTTTAACTTTTATAATCACTTCTTTAGAAATTTTTCTTTACTGATTTTATGTTGCGATGTGTTTTGTTTTCTGGTGCATGCATGGATGATAAATTAATCCCATTCGGGACAGCAGTGATTGGGATTTTGGTTTTATAGTCTGAGTATTTGATGATCTCTATAGATGGACAATAGAGATATATTATCTGTTAGATGAGAGACAATGGAGAACTAGTTTGTTTGTCCTTTGTGTTATTTTGTCTGTTTGTCTGTTTTAAAATCAAATTGGTGAATAATTTTATGTCTGAGAAGGAGAAAGCCTCCTTGAAGTCTGAACTGAATATTTGTGTTTCTGTTTGTACTCTTGACCTGTTGCTGAAATTATAAAACTGAAGCTTTAAACAATCTATGTATTTATGTGTCTGTATTTGCAATTCAGAAGGGTCTTTACTTCTCCTGTGATGATGAAATATTTTCCCATCTCCAGAGAGTATTAACAAATTGAATTATAATATCTATTAAGTTAAAAGAGATCCATTGTGATTGGTTTATAAAGGTAATTAAGCATTTATTTCAATAGAATTTTCCTAAAATTACCAGGAAGTAAAGATATTGACTTTCTAATACTTTAAATGCTGTGGAATTAAAAATAATTCCTTCTTTCAGCAAGTCAGATAACAAATATGGATAGCAAGTCACACAAATATGAATTTCTCTTATAGCAATTCAAGTTTTATGCCCAGTAGACCTACAATTCTTCTCTTTATGTGATTCATGTAGCCCTTAAGAAACGTCCATCTGTTTAATTCCCTGGGATGCTGAGATGAGTTATTGACGAACTGTCTTCCAAACATTTAACATTTTAAATAACAAATTACATAACTAAGGTAAATCTGGTGAATGAAACTAGTGTGTGTTCAAGCACTTAGATGGTTCATCAAAATGCTTATATTGCAGACGTTTCTCAATTATCCATGTCTTGATTTTCTCTGTGAAATAGAAATCCATTACTTTGGGCAATAGTTACAATTACTATGAGTGGTTGAGACTATACTAATACAATAGTGACACAACAATGAAACCCTATGTTTGTGTGTGTGTTTGAAGACCATTTTTAAAAATAGTTTTAGGTTCTGAGCAGAATTGAGGGGAAGATACAGAGAGTTCCCAAATACCACCATCCCCGACACATGCACAGCTTCCCTCATTATCAACATCTTCCCAACCAGAGTGGTACATTTGTTGCAGTTGATGAACCTACACGGACACATCTTAATGAACCCAGGACCACGGTTTATATTATGATTTCCTCTTGGTCTATGCATTCTATGGGTTTTAACAAATGTATAATGACATGTATCCATCATTATGGTATCATGAAGAGTATTTTCATTGCCCTAAAAATCCTCTGTGCTCCACCTGTTCATCCCGCTGTAACTGTAACCGCTGGCAATCACTATTTTTACTGTCTCCAAAGTTTTGCCTTTTCCAGAATGACATATAGTTGGAATCATATAGTATGTAGCCTTTGATCTTTTTTTTTTTTTTTTTTTTTTGCTCAGTAATACATCTACTGTTCCTCCATGTCTTTTCATGGCTTGATAGATTATTTCTTTTTAGTCCTAAATCATATTCCATTGTCTAAATATATCACAGTTTATTTATCCATTCACCTACTGAAGGACATCTTGGTTGCTAAGTTTGGGCAATCATAAATAAAACTGCTATCAACATCCATGTGTAGGTTTTTGTGTGGACATAAATTTTCAACTCCTCTGGGTAAATACCAAGGAGCACCATTGCTGAATTATATGATAAGAGTATGTTCAGTGTTTTAAGAAGCTGACGAACTGTATTCCAAAATGTCTGCACCATTTTGGATCGCCACCAGCCATGAACGAGAGCTCCCGCTCCAGCATATCTTCACTATCATTTGAGGCTGTCAGTATTTTGAATATTGGTCATTCTTATAAGTGTGTAGTAGTATCTTATTGTCATTTTCATTTCCATTTCCTTGATATATGATTTGGAACATCTTTTGTATACTTATTTTCCATCTGCATATCTTCTTTGGTGAAAGGTCTTTTGAGGTATTTGTCATATTTTTTACTTGGGTTGTTTATTTTCTTATTGTTAAGTTTTAAGAGTTCTTTGCATATTTTAGAGTATGTGTGTGTGTGTGTGTGTTTAAGGCCAAAGAGTAATTATGTCCTAAAACAGATGATCTCACATTTTTTGACCTCAGGATTTCTTTACATTCTTTAAATCACTAAGGATATATGTTTTTAAAAATATTTTACTATATGAAAAATATAAACTAAAACATGTTTAAAATATTTATTGATTTATTTAAAAAAACGAATGCTTTTAAAAAAATTACTGTCCTAAAATAATGTATCAGTATGTTCCAGAATGTAAAAGAACATGATGAAAGATAAAATTTGGAAAGTGAATTTTATTTTTCTTGATTTATGATGACTTCATCTCTGAATAAGCTATAAATATATTAGAACTTTGGTAAAATTTGCTCAGTTTTGACGGACTTGCTTCTTTGGTTTACTTTGTCCACATTAGGAAAGATTATATGTAATATGTAATAATCTGTGTAATCTGCTTTGATATCAGAACTTCAATGACTTGAATAATTTCCTGTGCTTTCTGTAAACGTTATTATGTTTTGCATTATTTAAGGAATAGGAAAAATGCTTCACACTAATAAAAAGAGCTAAGGTGTTTGGCACTCATATTACCTTCTTTTTATTTTGAGTGGTTTATTAATATTTTTATTAAATAGTTAACCAATTAGTCTTTCTCAAATACTAAAAATTATGTCTTTTTTCTCCAGCTTTATTGAGATATAATTGAAACATAACATTGTGTAAGTTTAAGGTGTACGACATGACAAATTGATATACATATATATTGTGAAATGCTTACCAAAATAGGTTAGTTAACACATTCATCACCTCATATAAGTGCTTGTTTTTGTGTGCGTGATGAGAACATTTCAGATCTACTCTCTTAGCACCTTCAAGTCTATGATACAGTATTATTAACTGTAGTAACTGTACTATGAACACATCTCCAGAATTTATTCATCTTATAATTGGAAGTTTTTATTCTTATTCTTTGACCAACATCTCTTCCTTTTCCAACCCACCTCCCCTCCTCCCCAACCCCATCCCCAGACACTGGCAATCACCAATATACTGTTTCTATGAGTTTGACATTTTTAAACTTCACATATAAGTGAGATCATACAGTATTTGTCTTTCTCTTTTGACTTATTTAACTTACGATAATGCCCTCAAGGTTCCTCCATGTTGTTTGCAAATGGCAGAATTTCCTTTATTTTATGGTTGATAATATTCCATTCCATATATATGTGTGTATATATGTATATATATATATATATAGAGAGAGAGAGAGAACACAATTCCTTGTTCATGTGTCTATTGATAGTCACTCAGCTTATTTCCATATCTTGGGTATTGTCAATAATGCTGTAGTGAACATGAGGATGTAAATATCTCTTCAGGATAGTGATTTCACTTTCTTCATATATATGCCCAGAAGTGGAATTGCTGAATCATATGGTTCGTCCATTTTCAGTTTTTTGAGGAACCTCCATACTCTTTTTCATAGTGGCTGCACCAATTTACATTCCCACCAACAGTGCATGAGGGTTCCCTTTTCTCCACATCCTCATCAACACTTGTTATCTCTTGTCTTTTCATAGTAGCCATTCTAAAGGATGTGAATGATATCTCATTATGGTTTTGATTTACATTTTTCTGATGATTAGTGATATTGAGCACCTTTTAGTGTACCTGTTGGCCAATTGTATTGTTTATTTTGGAGAAATGCATGTTCAATTTCTTTGCCCATTTTTAATCAGATCATTTACTTGTTTGTTTGTTTGTTTGTTTTTCCTATTGAGTTGTATTAGTTCCTTACATTTTTTTATATTATCCTTATCACATAGATGGTTTGCAAATAATATCTCCCATAATGCAGGTTGCTTTTTCATTTTGTTGATTCTTTCTTTCTTTGTGCAGAAATTTTTTTGTTTGTTGTAGTACCACTGTTTATTTTTGCTTTTATTGCTTGTGCTATTGGTGTCATATCCAAAAAATTGTCTGGGCTGCACCTTAGCTGGGCTTTAAGGCTGTGCAGAGTTCTTGTTCAAGCTTCTTGGTCAGGCAGGGCTGGAGGCTAAGCTCAATGGTTGAATATGGATGCTGACTTGGCTCTCTACCTATGCAGAACAGTAGGATGGGCTCTGTAGCTGCCCAGGGTCTTTGGCTGAACTAGTTGGTCTAATGGAGCTGAAGTCTGTGCTTCACCATAGCATAGTCAGTGGACTGTTGGCTTGCCTCCTAGCTTGGGTGGAGCTGTAGGCTAGTCTTTGAGGCTGTCCCAAAGTTGCCAATCAGATTTCTTGGTCAACAGGTCTGGAGGCTCTGCTCAGCATTTGAGTGGAGATGCTGACTTGCTTCCCTGTATGGGTGGAGATGTAAAATGAGCTCTGTAGCCAGTAGGGCCCTTTGGGGGCTGAAACTATATAGGACTTCCCCCTGGGCTCCTTGGCCAGATGGGACCACTCACTTTTCTTTGCAAATGGGCAGAGCTGCTAGCTGGTACCTCTGCGTGGGCACTGCCATCAGCAGGAATGTGGTTCACCAAGATCTTTGTGCTAATTGCTGTGAGCCCCCACCTATTTCCTGTACCCCTAGCTGATCCCTGATGATCTAGTTCCATTTATTTCCCTAGTGATGTCCCATGAAGTGAGACCTAAGTGGGCCTCCTAGAAAGCATCCCTTAGCACTGAGAAAGCTGAATGCCCTCCTTGGGTTTTCTTTTTCCTACTGGAGAAACTGGGGGCCCTAAGGGACCATCTTGGTGTGGCATTGTGCCAGTCTTGGGGAAGGGCAATGCAGTCAAAGTGTAATTGCTTCTCTTACTCTTCAAATGCATTTTTTGTTGTTGTTGTTTTGTTTTTGTTTTTGTTTTTATCATCTAGGAAGGTGCTTCAGCCTTACTTCTGGGTTCTGGGATTTCACACAGGCATCTTATCTATGCTAGTTAGCCTTTTGTGAGGGGAATTAAAGTTGGGAACAAAACTATTTGCCAATCTTGCTGACATCACTTCCCACAATTCTGTGTTAAACAAGTGCTTACTCAGGATTGGACTCTAAATTTAGAAAAAAATAAAAGGAGGTATTTGGGCTATCTTTACATCTAAAATAATCTTTGAGATTTCCCAGAGGACCAAAGGAAAAATCATGAAGATTAGTTAATTACTATGAGAATAAGAGGAAGGCAAAATAGATTAATGAAAACTGTTAGTTCTCTTGGATTATTTTCTTTAAAGCTACCCTTATTCCATTTATTTATTTATCTATCTACTTATTTATCTATTTGCTTTTAGAGAGATTGTGATCAGTTTGTGGGGAGGGGCAGAGGGAAAGGGAAAGAGAGAGAATCTTAAGCAGGTTCCACGCCCAGCATGAGCCCTATGGGGCTCCATCTCATGACCCTGAGATCATGACCTGAGCAGAAATCAAGAGTGGCTCTCTTAACCAACTGAGCCACCCAGACACCCCTACTCTTATGCCTTTTAAAATGTAAATGTGTTCATTTATTCAGCATATATTTATTTAGTACCTACTGTGTTGTAGGAATTTTCTAGGAGCAATATGTATATAGCAGTAAAAAAAAAAAAGAAAAAAAATCCTTTCTTCACGGAATTTTCATATTGGGAGAGGAATATAGAAAAAAAATTAAGAAGTGTAAGCAAAAAGTAATACGTGTGGGGTGCTAAATAAAGTGAAAAAAGTTCTATTGAGTGACTGAGATTTGAACAGGCTTTAAAAAAGTAGTGGAGAAAGTCATACAGTTTCATGAGTTATTGAAGAAGAAACTTCAAGCAGAGAAAAGAACCATGTAAAGGCTCTGAAGTGAGATGATGCTTGTTGAGATATAACAATTCAGAAGTCAATGTGGTAGGAATGGAGTGGATGGAGAGAGTGTGAAAACAATGAGTGGAGAATGACCATGTAGGATCTTTTTAGCCATTACAAGGTGTTTTCTCACACTGAATGAAGTGAAACCCACTGGTGGGTTTGTGAAGAGGAATTACTTGATCTGTCTGTCTTTCAAGGATCCCTCTAGTGGTGATAGGGGCTAGGAGCCAATCAGGAAGTTCCATTAGGAAGATATTACCGAAGAACAGATTGGATACTGTGGAACAGAGTACTTGTGGTGTGGCAGTGAGAAATGACAGGACTGGGATATATTTTGAAGACAGAATTCATAGAATATTTTGATAAATTAGATGCAAAATGTGAGAGAAAAAAACCTAGGAACCTGGAAGAACAAAATTGCCATTTACTGAGATATAAGCTATGTGGAAGAAACAGGTTTGTTTGTTTGTTTGTTTGTTTGTTTGTTTTTGAAGAAGGTTGGATTTAGAGTTAGTTCTGTTTTGGATATATTAATTTTCTGATGCCTATTCAAATATAGAGAGAGGTAGAGCAAGGATTGAATATATGAATCCAGTGGTCAGAAAAATTACCAAGATTTATAATATAAATTTTAAATTCCTCAGATCAGAATATAAGTGTCATTTCACATACAGTAGTCTCTTATTTTATTTTTTTATTTTTACTAAAACTGTCATGGAATTTATTTTAAAATCCGTATTACTTTCATAGTTGATTACTTGCACCTCTAGTAACCTCTATTTCAAAGTTAATTTATTGATATGCTAACTTTACATGTTTTTTGAGTTATTGAAGAAGTATTCAGGTTAAATTACATTTCTGTATAAAAAGAAAGATATTAATAGGGGGATGAGGGGAAAAGTAGAAAATAGACACAAGAAGATAGATGACAATTATACCTGAAGTTACCAATCCCTTTTCTTCAAAGTAGGACTTATTTATTCAATAACATTTGCTGAGGACAAAAATTCTTAATTAAAAGGAAAAAAAAATATTGTGAGCTACTGCTAAATAAAAAGAAAGCTTTTCTACCTCACCATTATACTCACAGCTGTAATTCTGGTTAATTTTACAATTCCATTTTTTTTCCCCAATAAACACATTCACTTGCTTCTATAAATGCATTCGAGGTCATTATAACTGTTCATCTTCCTGAATGGATCCCAAATCTTAGCTGGAGATAGATATGGGAAGGAGAGAAAATAGAAATAACTGGAAGGTTTCTATGAAAAAGTATGAAAATGACATATGAATTCTTTATTTATATGTAAATAACTAATACAATATTTAAAATATTATTTAATGATTTCTTTTATCCATTCTTTTCAATAAATCCTTAATCCAATATTTTGATAAATCTAAAGAAAATTATGGTTATGATACGTAAATGAATAGTGTTTACATTCTCTAAGGGTTAACACATGTTGACAATAGCATTGCTATCTTAAATGAACTATTTGTAATAATCACATTGAATTGCAAAATCCAAATTTTAATATTGAAAGTGCAAAATGAAACTGCCGTAACTTCAATCTTGTTCTCTTACAAAATTAAATTAAAAAATAAACTTCCAAAAATATACTGTTTATATATTTGTGTATATACTTACTTGGAATTTCCTTAGGATGTCTCACATTCAGAAAAAATAATTCAAAATGGTATGAATTAATTTGTCAAAAAATAAACATAATAAAATCCACAAATGCAGTAAACATACCAGTATCCTGAAATATATTGATAACATTTATCATATTAATATTTAAAATGTTTGCATGAAAAAGTTAAGCCTGTTGTAATCTTAAAGAATATACTACATATATTTATGGAAATATTACTTCTAAAATTGCTAAAAAAAAGCAACATGTTGCCCATAAGATAAATTCAGTTTATAGGCGTATCTAAAATGGTGGAGATTTAAAAAAGAATATTTATTTACTCAGTATGAATACAAAACTATCTGACAGGATCTATCTGTTCAAGAAGAAACTTTAATTTTATCACTATTATTTCGGATTGTAATTTTATATATAATTGGGTAATAATTAACTTCTGTCCCTTCCACTAGTTAATAAGCTAGTAAATGAATGATGAACACATGAAAGATCTATTTTTCTCTCCTAAGAATATATTCTCAAGGGATACAGTCAGTTGAATGTTTGATTTCTGCCATAGAATTTTCAATTTGAATGTCATTATATACATTGATCAAGACATTTTATCAGTTTTCTCTCAAAACAGCTTATTGCTACTAAGGATGATTTTTAACTTGATTTCCACAGTATTTTGGGAATATACTTCTGATGTTAAATGAAAGCTGAAGGGACAATATGATCAATTACATCCAAATTACCTCTATTTAAGTCTTTTTAAGATGAACCTTTTATCATGGAAAAGGTTGAAAGAAAGGTACATTGGTACTTTAAAATATGCTTTTAGTTTATGAACAATATACATGAAACAAGCTTCAGCAAGAGCAAGACTTAAGCAGAAATGAGGAACAGGCTCTCCAGAGGGGAGAGCTGTTGATGTGGCGTGGGGTTGATGGAGAGAAAAGAACAGAGAAAAACCTGCCAACTTAATGTCTCATTTGAGACCTGTAATAAAAATAATTTAGCAAAGACAGAATCGTGTTGCTTAGATTATTGCTGAACATATTTTTTAATAATGAAAGTATTCAATCTTCTAAAGGCAGAAAAGTTGTTAGGCACAGTTAAAAAGATCTTAAAGATTAACTTAAGAAAACATTGCTTTAAAAAGTATTTTTATGAATATAGGTAATTACTTAAAATTTATATAAAATTTTTTTATAGTGGCTTTATTTTTGGTCCGTAATAATTTCATTGACTGTTTAACACCTGATTGATTATGCACGTAGTTAATTGATCATGTTCTGAAGTGTGATTTCATGTTCTGAAGTGTGATTTCATGCTCTGGTTGTTGATTCTATATTAGGATCATATTTACTTAAAACCAGAAAAACCCCACTACATTATATTATTTCTTAACGATAAGTATATATAACTAAAGTTTGATCAGTATAGTAATAAGTCCTACATGATCAAGAAGACTTATTAATATATATATTCTAATCAAATAAATTTTCAAGTCCAAAAATATAATTATTTCTTTTGATTCCACCTCTCTTCACTTATTACCTCCTCATACTGACATGATAGCTTTTCTTCGTGAGCATACCAGTTATAGCTGTAGCAGCTGGTGTGACCACTGCTAGATCATTATAAAAGTTCATGGGTACTTTGCTGCTTGCTGCAGCTGCTTGCTCTCTCTTTTTTTTTTTTTTTTTTTTTTTTTTTTTGGTAACAGACATTGATACATTGTGCTATTTGCCTGCCCACATAACCTGAATTTGAATAGCCTGGTATAGAACTCAAAGCACAGTCTCTGCAAATGCAAATCACCTAGAATATGCAAATTACAAGTTTGTTTAAAACGTGGGTGTTTGGTTAAGGATGCTAAATCATCTTCCATCCAAAGATATTTTGCTTAATTACAAACTTGAAATGCACATAGAAAACAATCCTATTCCCAAATCACTCAGATCCAACATATATTTTGTTGGCATCGTCTTAATTAAATCTAGCTTCTGAACATTAATTATGAACTCTATGGAGATAGACTGAGAAAATATAAAATATATGCATTTGTTCTGACTGTTTAATGTGAAAATTGCTTTTGCAGGAATCCCAAGCACTAAGTAACTGTCTCAAGAAAATCACACAAATTTGTTATTATGTGATGCAAGGATTTAAAGTGAAAAATAAGCTGATATGATTATATAATACATCCAGGAGACAACTAGCTTCAAGCTGGGTTTATTATTAAAAAAAAAAAAAAAACACAACATTCTGAAGCATCTTCTTAATATATTACTAACTTAACAAAATGCTTTTATTTATATATTATATGTAATATATGTTTATATATGTTTATGTACTTTGAACATGCTCATGTATCACATTAAAAAAACTAACAACATAATATTAATATCACTGTCGGATCTGACCTAGTTTAAAGAGCCTCCCTCAAATACGTCAAGTCAACATTTCATTTCATTTGAAGAAATAAAATATAATGAGATATGTTTGCCAACAGGGCCACCACTAGCCTCTATGGTGCTTTTACACAAATTATCAAGAAAAGATTATTCCTCAAAATACTTTAGTTTGATATGTCAGAAATTTGTCAGAATATACTGTTGTAAAAAGAAGATATTTGACTGCTTTCTGTTAGAAAATGGTCACCATATATATGCAAGGTGACTTTGTCTATGATGTAGATGGTGCCTCACAAGGTGGCAAAATTGTGTTAGAAATTTTTGGTTTGTTTCCTTGAGAAATGTGCTCTAAAACACTCCATTCAAGGTATCTGTATGGATGGACTGTCTTAATATGTCAACTACAGGTTATGGAAATGCATATACTGCCAACCAATCTTTAACAGAAGTGACAAGAGTACACATGTGGAAAGGATAGTGTCTAAAAAATGGTGTTGGGAAGTCTGGATATCCACATGCAAAAAAATGAAATTGGACCTTTATCTTACATCATACAGCAAAAACCAACTCAAAATGGATTAAAGACTTAAATGTAAGACTTGAAACTATAAAACTCTTAGAAGGAAACATAAGGGAGAAGCTTCATGGCATTGGTTTTGGCAATGATTTTGTGGATATGACACTAAAAGCGTAGGCAACAAAAGCAAAATTAGACAAGTAGGACTACATCAAATTAAACATTTTCTGCACAGCAAGGGAAACAATTGTCAGAGTAAAATGGCAGCCCATTGAGTGTGAGGAAATATTTGCAAAAATTAAAATAAAGAAATTAAGGTTCACTGCAGGGTCAAATCATGATGACTTACTTTTCTAACATAGATCCGTTTTATCCATTCTCTTAAATGTTCAGCCTAAAATTTGTCTGTAATATCCTCTACTAATTATATAACTTCCTGTTATATAAGTACCTGTTGCCTATTCTCATAGTTAATTTTCTTCATGTTTCTTCATCCATCAATTGTTCTTGATGACACTTGTCAGTTTTTCTATTTATTTTTCTTTATAAATAACCAGCTTTTTTGCTTTAAGTATTTCATATATTTACATATTTTATCATTATCTTTTTAATTTTTATTTATTACCAATTCTTAAGGAAGTTTAGAACATATGCTTTTAATGCCATAAAGTTTTCTTCTGCATATACTTTTTTTCCTATACATTTTGGCATGTAGTGTATAGTCTTCTGATTATCGTTCTTTTCTTATAGTTGCTGAATTTAGGTTTGATTTCTTCATTAACCTGAATTATTTAGATGGATTCTTGTAAATTTTCATTCCAATTGATTTGCTTTTGCACGTCCTTTATTATTCTACAAAAAACACCAGTCTTTTGACAACAAAGGATACAGACAGTAAATATTAAATTACAAATACAAATAGAAGATCCATCCTAAGGAAAACAAAACAAAACACAAAACACAAAAAAACCTTATAATTCTAAAGCTCAATAAAATGCTATTGATTGAATTTCAAATTTACCTTAAGTTTCCTGGTAGCCATGACAAAAAGGAAAATACTGTCAATTATACATCAAAGTTATCAGATAGGAAGTAAACCTTACAGTAAAAAATAACAAAAATGAAACTATCTTTGATATTATAATCTGACATAAATCTTCATGTATGTCTTATATAGAAGATTCTAACTTACAAAAATAATCTTAGTAATATATTTATAATAAATGTGGTAGAAAAGACCATGTGATATATATTTTTTAATATTTGCTTTAAGGTATTTATAAATGTGGTGGCTATATATTATACATCTTGGATATTTCCAATTCTTTCTTTTAGACACAGGTGCACTCTTTCACCCACTGTGGTTGTCTGGCTATGTGAACAGTTGAATTAATGGTTAAGTGTAAGTATTGTCCATATGGGTTTTCCACAGCACTCTTTTTCTTCTGTCATGGTACAATGATGATGTTCAAGATGGTAGCTGTTCCTTAGCCTGTGTGTCAGAGTGAGAATAATTCAGAGCAGGACCTCTGAGACTCATAATGGACATAAAGCATGAACAAGAAATAAAACCTATGTAGTTTAAACTGTCTAGGATTGGGGAGTTGTTTATTACTCAGCATAACCTTGTTTCACATAGTGGATTTCAAAATTGAATTCATTCCAAGTAGTTTTATGTTGTATTAAAATGTTTAGAGCAAGTTATACTTCATATGGTATCTTTTGATCCAAAGATATATTTGAATAACCCAAAGGACATAAACATAATTTTTTTCTCCAGTTATCACTTCAGCTTTTCCAGGATCTGGATAGTGGACAGTTGCCATTTGCTCTCTTAAATAGAAGCCAGAAAGTATAGGGTTACTATAAAACAAGGGGTAATTCAAATGTTCTGAAATCTAGAATGAGTCTGTCAGAATTATAGCCCCATTATGATTATTGAAAAGTCTACCAAGTCTTCTTGAAAGAATGTACAACTTCTTCACTTGTACACATAAATTACTGAAAAAAAAAGGTAGAAATATTCTGCAAGTCTCTCAACCCTTTCAAAGTAATATGAATTATCAGCTGGCTCTTATATATTAAAATTTATTCTACAACATTTACTCCCTAATTTTAAGAGGGAAAATTTAGATCTACAATTTTTTAAAAGATTTTGTTTATTTATTTATTTTAGAGAGAGAGAGAGCATGTGTGTAAGTGGGGGGAGGGGCAGAGGGAGAAGGAGAGAGGGAGAATCTCAAGCAGACTCCACACTGAGTGCAGAGCCCAACGTGAGGCTCAATCTCACAACCCTAAGATCATGATCTGAGCAGAAATCAAGAGTCTGATGCTTAACCGACTAAGCCACACAGACATCCCAAGATCTACAATTTTTTAATGAAAATTGTTATGAAATTTTAATTGTCAGCACTCTAAAGTCAAGAACGCTGCCCTCACATCTCCCACCTATGTGCTTTTTCAATTCTCTTTTAAATTTCCTTCTCTTCTCACACTTCTCTTGCTTTGCAAAATCCAACTCTATGTGCCAATATAGGTGGGTCAGCCTCCCTCAGAATTTCCCTGACACTTAACTCCTTTTCAAATATTTCTTCTTTCCTATCTCCATACTATAAATTGTAGATCTGAACTCTTTCTCACATTTGAAAACTTAAATAAACTCAATTTAAGTACTAACAACTGAAAAGATAGTGGACTTCCCTTTCATGGTTGTGTGTCTCCTTGAATATAGGGGCAATCTTTAATAATACACAGAAATTGCATGGCATAGAGGTATTTTTGAGAGGTGATACTCTCAGTACACTTCAAATTATGCTACATCCATCAAAGCTCATTCCATCTATTAGAAATGATGACTACCTTCAAAAAAATCTATATAAAATAAACTGGCTCAATTTCTTTACCATAAGGACATCTATTTGTTACATTAGTATATATGAGTAGTAGGAGGAGGAGGAGTTATTTTTTTTTTTTTTAATTTTTTTTTTTTTTTTTAAGATTTTATTTATTTGCGAGAGAGAGAATGAGAGACAGAGAGCATGAGAGGGGGGAGGGTCAGAGGGAGAAGCAGACTCCCCGCTGAGCAGGGAGCCCGATGTGGGACTCGATCCCAGGACTCCAGGATCATGACCTGAGCCGAAGGCAGTCGCTTAACCAACTGAGCCACCCAGGCGCCCCGGAGGAGGAGTTATTGTAGTATTGTATTATCTTAATAGAATGTCAGAATCCCCCCAAACCCTAACCAAGTACTAGGGTTCTCATGAAGGTCAGATAAATAAATATCTTAAAATTGCAAAAGGTGCCTTTTTCAACTATAAAACCCATTAAAGGTAATGATACTTTCTAGAATATGAGTTAATTGACATATGACTAACCTGTCAGTTTTAGCCAAATGAACACATACAGACACGTGCACCACATACCAACACAATCTTTAAATGATCGACTTTGTCATATCTGTAGCTGAAACAATATTCTCACCAGCTTGGGAACATTAATTAAATCATTCAGTTTGGGATGCTCACAGCCTAAGTGTCATTATGTAGTCAAAAAATGTATACATTATATATGTTTCTGAACAAAACATTTTGTTAATATATATGCTGCCCATTTATATTTGTGCTATTCCAACCCTTACATCTATGCTCAGATTAAAAATGAAAAAGCAAAGGAAATATGTAAAGATACAGAAGACAAAACAATTACAGATAGGATTTTAAAGACATGGGATTCAAAGGGAAGAATTACTGAGGTTTGAGCATGTGGGGAATTGAAAGAAGAAATGACAGCCTAAGTGTGAAGTTGTAGTAGAGAATTGAGAATCTGATGTTCCTGGAGAAATAGACATGTGGAAATGTGGTGAATTCAGATAGGAGGGGAGTCAGGAACACTCATTGGTGGAAAGCAATAACCCCATACTATCCTGCTAATCACTTTTCCCGAACAGACTGTTCATAATCAGATACCATTTTAGAGATTGAAAGGATTTAATAGTCATTAGTTAAAACCTCTAATTCAACCTACTGAATTGCTTTGGGTCACCAAGCCAACGAAAGGTAGAGCTGGGAGCAGAACACAAGTATCTTAACACCACACCAATCTGCTTTTACTTCTGCTTCAGAAAAACATGAGCAAAACAAAAGTATGATATAAATGATAAGATTTATTGGTGATCAAACATCTGTTCAGTATATTTTTCAATAAGAAATACATTTTAAATAGTCAACTACTTCTGTTCCTAAATTGCACACTACTGTTGTGTCATGAAAATTGCATCCTTAACATACCTAAATTTGGATTAATCACTCAATGAAACTGTTCTTTTATAACCCACTTAGCTTTCTAGAGAATTTATTGTCACCTTACACATTCTATTGCTGTAGATGTATTCTGAGTTAGCATTTTCAATCTAATATTATTTTGTTCGAATTTATGAGTTAATTGGGATTGCTTGAGTACATGGCTAATTAGATTCAGTAACCTAATTTTTAGGAACATAAAATATTATTTTATATTAAGTGTGTGGATTAGTATCAATAATATATACTTCTACTCTTAAATTAGTAATATCTCTTAAATTTTGATTGAAATGCAGTGACTCCCTAATGTGCTTACTGTTTTTATTTTATTTTATTTTATTTTATTTTATTTTATTTTTTTAAAGATTTTTTATTTATTTATCTGAGAGAGAGAATGGGAGACAGAGAGCATGAGAGGGGGAGGATCAGAGGGAGAAGCAGACTCCCCGCTGAGCAGGGAGTCTGATGCGGGACTCGATCCCGAGACTCCAGGATCATGACCTGAGCCAAAGGCAGTTGCTTAACCAACTGAGCCACCCAGGCGCCCCGCTCACTGTTTTTAAAAATAAATTATTATACAGACATAAAAGTTTTCAAATAATTGGAGCTAACCAACTTTAATCACTAATGCTTATTTCTATTTTATCCATTTTTAATAGAGTTTTTTTAGAATCCCTTCCACATGACATTGTCTCTTTAAACAAATAGTAATCATATCTGAAATGTTTCCTGAGGAATCTAGCTTAAATTCATTTACATTACAGATCTTTAGAGATGAAAGAAATGTAGTCTAGCTCAATCCCTTTATTTTGTAAAATAATGAGCTCAACAAGAGAATCACCTTCGAAGGTACTGGAAGACCTAGGGCTCTAACCCAGATAGCGGGACTCCTTCTAACCACCTCATTTGCCTGATTCCTTTCTGAACTCTACAGTTGTGAAGGGAAACAGAATCTTTTGTCCCTCTATACACTCTATAGTGTTGAGTTCTTTCTTATATTGCAGCCCTTATGGTTGTGTTTTGCTTTGGTATAATTTCCTATGTTTGGTTGCATTTAAAACATTGTAGCTTGGGAGCCTCCTTTTGATGCTAAAAGTATGTTAGAAATGAGAAACTAGTTAAGTAAGCATTTTATAATGAGTATAACCTAAGTGTAAGAAAATAGGACTTGAATGAATACAATAAAATATATTTTTTCTTCTCTGTTTACTTTGGGTCATATATATTAGCAGATTCAAATTTCAGATTATGTTTAATTTCTCAATTCTAACATGGTTATTTCAGTGACTTGTGAAGTTTTATCATGATGTTTTAAGTCAAATAATAGAATAGATTTTCTATAATTCCTAATGCCTTACCTAAATCCAAATTCAAATTTATTCTGGAAATTATTAGTAGCTGAATATATATATATATATATATATATATATATATATATATATACATACACACACACATATAGTCAAAAAGTAATCATCTAGAATTTCTGTTAAAAGTGGAATTAAAAAATATATATATATACATACACACACAATGTGTTTGTGTCTGTATTGATATATACAAAATGTCCAAGGGACAGAGCCACAAAGACATATCACACCCACTCAATGTCTTAAATTTTAAAGATAATCTTTAAAAGGAAACTGAAAGAAATACAACAAGTGTTCTTCTTTATTTGTGTTCTGAATCACTGCAGACTAGGGCTGATTGTATTGAATTGTACAAAATGCTATGGACGTATTTCAGCTCACCAAGAGGTTAATGAGCTGTCCATTTTCATGGTCTTTATATAACCTATACCATTCAAACCCGTACCATTTCTCAAAGACTTTGGAACGAATTGTTCTTCTATAGTGTTCAGGAAAGAAAGAACACAAATTTTCACCTCTTGTGGATTACAGAAGGCTCATATTTTCTAGTGACTCTTTTCTTCAGAGTCTTCAGTTTTGCTCCAGGCTTGCTTTCTAGAGGACCCTGATGTGGAAGGACGAGTGTGATTTCCTCTTTGGAAAGCAAATGTCATTTGGTCGCTTTGTTTCAGGGTTATTTGAAAGTTGAATACCTTTCTGAGGAATTGTTTCTACAGTGATTGCCAATTTTCTGCTTGAGAGGTTTATGATCAAATCATCTTTGGTAAGACTTTTTAGTTGGGATTCTTTCTACTGCTGATGTTCGAGGACATTTGCTAGCACATGTTAAAATTTCTTCTTCTACTGTAGTTAACATTTACAATTTTTAGCACCCACTAAAATGAATTATACAAAGCATATGGCTTAGAAACTGGTAGATTTAATTTCAAGGAGGAGTAAATGCATATAGGACTTTAAAATGGAATGTGGGAAGACTATGGGTAAAACATTACAAAGAAACAATAGTTTTCAAAATAATTTTAGAGATGTGAAGATTTTGCTAAAGGATAAATGATCCTCTTGGAATCTAGCAAACACATAGGGAAAGGTCTAATATAAGTTGATATAACAACCACAATTAACACTTCAATAAGCAAAGTAACTTAGATTAAAAAAATCTTCTTTTCTTTTTTTTTTTAGAGATTTTATTTATTTATTTGACAGAGAGCGAGATAGCTAGAGAAGGAACACAAGCAGGGGGAGTGGAGAGGGAGAAGCAGGGGGAGTAGGAGAGGGAGAAGCAGGCTTTCTGTGGAGCGGGGAGCCCAATGCGGGGCTCGATCCCAGGACCCTGGGATCATGACCTGAGTCGAAGGCAGACGCTTAATGACTGAGCCACCCAGGCGCCCCACAATATCTCATTATTTGTCCACAGACATCACCTTAATGGCAGTATTCATCGTGGTCTTTAGTATTCTCAGAGAGTGAGCATTAAGTGAAATAATGAGTGACATTCTTTATAAAGATGATGTAATGATAATATTCATCCTGCATGGAATTAACAGATCTGATGTGACACACATTGCCTAACAATAACCACAAATTGAAAGTGCTCGATCTAACAAAATTGTTTATAACCAAAAAAAGGAACATTTACATCTTTTTTCAGAAACTGCAATCACTAATTCCATTATATCTGATCTCCCAATTGTTTAAGGTTGTAGTAAATTAGATGTGGAATAACTTCTATTTCAAAATATCAAGGTCATTTTAGCTTTTGGTTCAATATGCTCCATGCCAGAAATACATGCTCCTACTTTACTGTACTTTCTAAAAGTGAAATATATGTGGAGTAAATGCATAAATATAAACATATATCCATTCCAGAGTGTTCATCTCAATCTAATCAGTCTAAAATTAAAAAAAAAAATTGCTAAGGATATTAGTGAAACCATTTACTATTGTAATTTATGGATCATTCCGAAAAGTAAGACATACATCAAAAAATGATGATAAAATGATGGTGACTTTCAAGATAACTTGAATATTTTTTAAATACCTCTCAATTATTTATGTTATACACAAAATTATTACAATTTTTTTATTTTGTATTGTTTTATATATTGGGTAGTTTACAATGTTGTATTGTGTATCAAAATAGTAATTTTGTTGAGGCCATATAAAAAAAGAGAGATAAGAGAAACCTCAGATTCAGTGAGTCATGATTTTAGAAAGCCATAAATTCCCTTTTTTCTAAATCTAGGCTCAACATCTGACTCTTTTGTATTTCTAACCTTGTATTAAATTTCAGAAATGTGTCCACCATATGGTAGTGAAATATTGAGATTTGAGTTTGTTAACTTTTCTATTACAGCTAAAAACACCAAGTAGAAACTAAATTAAAGCATTATTATAGTCTCCTCCAGCTTTGTCAAAACAATTAATTTAATTTCACAAAACACAGTTTATTAGGTTACATATGACTTGTAGGTAAAGATTAAGGGCTATAAATGCAGGAGCACGAACATTTTCAGAGAAAAATGTCATTTAATGAATGACCACAGCATACAAAAATTAGAACATGACTAGTCTAGAAAACTTTTCTAAATTC
Source organism: Phoca vitulina (assembly GCF_004348235.1). NCBI lineage: Eukaryota > Metazoa > Chordata > Mammalia > Carnivora > Phocidae > Phoca > Phoca vitulina. The sequence goes on from NW_022589712.1 coordinate 41,887,323, forward strand.
CTTTAAATTACTTTGCATCCATAGAAAGCACATTTTAAAGCAAATACTCATAAGGAAAAATAGCAAATATTAAACAATAAGAACCACAGACATGAATGTACACTGCAAATATTGAGAGACTGGACTATACTTCCTGAAAAAGAAGTCTTGATGGGATTCAGGTTCTGGTTTCATTCACTCATTAATAGAAGAATTGCATTGTGTCAAGAATTGTGCTGCTCAAATGATAAGTCATTCTTACCTTCAAGTGATTTCAATATAATTGGGTATTGGAAAGGGCAGAGAAAAAAGAGAGAATGTTACAATACAGGATAATAATTTGTATAGTAGAACTACAAGAGATGATATCAGAATATATATAAAGGGTTCCCCAAAGTTGCATTTTGGGTGCAGAACAACCTTACAGGAAACTTCATGGAGGAGGTGATGATTGAGACCTGGGAGTTGACTAAATTGAGGAAGGAAGCACATACAACCACTTGAGAGGAGACCTGTCTAGTGTACTTCATGCAGCTTGGAATAGTTCCCATGCCTGGTGCTACGGCAAAGAAGAAATTAGTGGTGAATTGAGACTGATGGGGAGCGTCATTTATGAGGCAAGAGTCTGAGAAATTTGTTAAGTGGTTTGTCCCTTTTATTACACATAGTGAGAAATAGCAAAAGGACTTTAAACTGGGAGTGGCATCGTATATTTTTAGACACATTTTCTTTAGCAGTTGAAGGGAGTAAGGACTAGGACTAGAGGTATGGGATTGCTTAGGAGACTGTTTTTATGATCTCAGTGAGAATTGAGAATGACAGTCCTTGAAGTTGTGGAGGATGTAAAAAGAATGGGGCAAATTAAGAAGGTATAAGTAAACTGAATCAACTGAATTTGATAACTAATCACATGAGCAAAAAGAGAGCTGAATGACAGTTTCTGATTTTATAATGTTGAAAACTGGGTGAAAGACTAGGTCATTCACTGATATGGGCACTATAAAATTAAAACAGATAAAAAGTGGAGAAGGAGGTGAATAGCAGATAAAAAGTTTGGTTTTATCCATATTGAACTTAAACTATTTTGGTTTATCTGGTTGGAGATATATAGTGGAGATTTGGATATACAGTTTTGGAAAACCATATTAGATTGAAGATTACTTGAGATTCATCAGCATGTAGCTGGGTGTTGAATCTTTGGCATACTTTTGGTGAGATTAAATGAGAAGAAGACTGAAAATGGAACTCTGTAGAACATCAATGGTTAGCAGATTCAGAGAAAGGGGGAGATAGAGGATGACTGAAAAATGGGGGAAGGGAAATCAAAGTATCATTACATAAATCAAAGAAGTGGAAATTTCAAGATAGGCATCCCCAAAACAGTTTCAAACTACTAAAATAAGGTCAAATAAATTAGAGCCTTAAAAATTTCTGCTGTATTTAGAGAAATGACCATCACAAGAATAGTTTTAAAGGCATATGGGCAAGAAAAACAGACTACACTGGGTTACAGAATAAATGAGAGGTAAATAAACAGAAAAAATTCAGTGGCTAATTAATGAATTACTGCTATACATAATACCCTATGCAAGATGTTTGAGGTAAAATTATGAAGACAACAGACATGGTCCTTATTCCATAAGATTTTCTAATAGGTGAGGTAAGGCTCAGTTACATGTACTCTGATAAATCCTGTGACTGAAGAATTGCAAAATTTACTTCTTTTACATAGTTTGGTCTTTGAGGGAAAAGTAAGGGTTAAAGTAGAAGCTAGGAGGAGAACTCGTTCATAATTGGAGCTTTCCTCGTTTTTAAATGTAAATGATCTTTGATGAGAGGGTTTTAGATATTCTATATGTATTATATACATACTATATGTATGTATATGCTATATATATATATATATATATATATATATATATATAATATGCACAATGCTTATAATACAAAGCCTGCAGTTATGTTGTTCTGTAGGGAAGTAAAAACAGCACTAGAAATTAATACCCTGTCAGTTGATATTAAAGGACAAGAGATGAGGAAAGCTCAGAACCTTAATTTGAAGGTGTGTGGCTGAAGGCTTATAAGGTAAAGATAAAGTAGGGAGAAGAAGGATCTTTTAACTAATACTAACTACTAGTATTAAGTGTAAACAATACCCAAGTCTAGCTTTTTTTTTCAAAGTGGTATTGTCAACAAGAGCTCTAATTTTAATTTTGCATTAGTAATACTTAATCCTATTCTTAACATGTAAGATAATTGGTAGCACAATGAGCTCTCTTTTCATGTCATTAATTACAAATGAAGCCAAGAATCAGGACAAAATCCAAATGATTAGCCAGCTTTAGAAATAACCTGAACTAAGAAGTTACTTATAAATAATGTTTTAATAGTGTTAGAATATTTTTAAATATTTTCAGTGACAAGTAAGATATAGCTAATTCAACATGAGATCTTATAATTGAATGTGACTTTAGAGATTATCTGGCCCAGAAAAGCTCAAAACTAATTAATGCCCAGTTGGCTCAATCTAAGTCAGTTTCTAGGCCTGCTGCACTTTAGCCTGGGGGATAGGGTTTGCTCTGATAACAATTCAATTCCCAAGATGACTAGTTAGCTTGACTCTATTCCCATGGTTAGGACTGCTCTAATGGGTATCAACAAGAATTTGGTACAAATTCTTCACTACTCTTAGATCATGTAATATGTGAGTCCTACTTAATGTGAATCTGTTGTGTGACTTCATTTTCACACAGAGTCAGATAAAAACTAAGAATTTCTTAATCCCAGTCCAGGGATTTAAAGGATAACTATTGAAAAATTAAAGAATCCATTAGTGGAAAATGACTTTTAGAATGAGTGGAGACACTGCTTCACATCCTAAAGTAAATAGTCCCCCATCCCATCAGACTGGCAGGATAGTCTAAAATAATTCATTCATAAATGAGTGGTCATCTCTGTAAATGCTTGCAGTGTTTGAGCTTCTGGAAATAGATAAATGAGATATTATAGAGGAAAGAGATGCTTTCTTAAATTTATTGCCGTTTTCATTAAGAAATCAATGAAAGAAGAGAAAAAATATACACAAGCAAAAAAAAAAACCTAAAAAATCATTAGAAAGACAATCATGTCAATGAACCTTAAAAAACACATCAAAATTAGAGACTGTCAGACATGTCAGTTCTTGAGAAACTAAACTCATCCTTTACCTTTGAAACATAATAATTTTATAAATGAAAGCATCTGCATACACAAAATTCGTCAAAGGCTTAGGTTATTTTAGTTTTAGGAAGTTTATTTTTTTATTTATTAAAATTATTGTAATATTGCAGACCTCTATTAAAACAAAAATTTCAAGAAGAGAGCATAAACTAGAAAAATCCTGATCTTCATAAAATCTTGGCAGAAAGAATATAAGAACACCGTGAAAATAGAAAGAAGTTGTTAACATTTTTTTAAAAGATTTTATTGATTTATTTGACAGAGAGGGAGAGAGAGAGCAAGAGAGAGAACACAAGCAGGGAGAGTGGGAGAAGGGGAGAAGCAGGCTTCCTGCTGAGCAGGGAGCCTGATGCGGGGCTCGATCCCAGGACCCTGGGATCATGACCTGAGCCAAAGGCAGACGCTTAATGACACCTAGCACCCCAACATTTTTTGTTCATACTAAATAATATCTTCTGATAACCACTGGATTAATCTTCCCATTATAATATAGTTTTTCCCATAATATAAAACTCAATTACTAAACACAATTAGAAAGTAGTAGGAAAAAAATTCCATTTGTACCCTACTGTGAAGATTTTGCAAGTGGAAAAATATATACACATATGGGCAAAGTTTTCTTTAAAGAAATATTTGCAGCAGAAAATCTGACCCCCAGAAAGTTGGAAAAGCAAAAAAGAGTGAGACCTAGTCTCTCTGATCCTAAGATGAAAATTTCAATACTATTAATAGGCTTTCAAATGTTGAACTTGGAGTGACTATTAGAGATTATTTTTTCCACCTTGCTTGTTAATTGTCTCCCTGACTGAAAGAGAGTTGGCAGAACAACAAATCAACAACCAGCCCACTTCCTGCCAATTTGATTTCCCAGGGTATGTATTATATGTATGTGCATTTGTCTCTACCCTTACACAGAGATGACACACATATAGAGCAGTTCATGCCAATAAACTTTTTATTTTAAGTGAAGGCTTTGGCTCAATTTTCTCAGGCATTCTCTTATTCTGGATAATCAGTTTTGACATTCAACCCAAATTTTGGGTTGATTATATCAAAATGTATTTTTAGCATTATTTTTTAATAGCTTGGGATATCAACATAAACCCTCTAAACTTTACCTTTGACATCTCAAAAACTGACATGGAAATAAAATAGCAAAGAGAATGCTGGAGCACAACGAGTCTGAGACACTTACTTCTTATCTCCTTTCATCAGACCCTATTTTGTGGACCAATAGTTCTCAAACATTAGGTAGAGCAGGATCACTTGGAGATTTGTTAAAAACAGAATGCTGAGTACCCCAACCTCTAAGTCTTTGATCCAGTAGGCCTGTTAAAATTGAATTTCCCACAAGCTCCCATGTGGTGCTGATACTCCTGGACCACACTTGGAAAACCACCTTGCAATGCCTTCCATTGATGGGGTTTGAAGTGGGATGGAGAAGACAGTAGAGGAGGCAAGTCCAATCAAGAAAGAATCAGCCTGAAGCTTCTTCCTGAATCAGAAGAATGAAAAGGAAAAGAAAAATAAGGAGTAAAGTAAATCAGTGTGAAAAGCAACAAGACTCCCTTTCCAGCAAAGCACACTTTATGGAAATGATGTATTTATCTTCTTGAGATTAGCCCTAAGAACTAAGATGGATTCTCCACTCAAAATTTCATTTGCATATTGAGACTGATGACACCACACACACATAACCAGAGGGCATGAAAAGATTTATTGGTCACTCTTTAAAGAGATCACATAATGAGGGAGAGCAAGGCTGGTTTCCAAGCTGATCCAAAAATGGCTTGAGAAAAGATCAAAGAAGGGCACTGGCTTACAGTTTTATGGTGGTAAGGGGGTGGGTTGGGATGAAGGTCTCCACATGTACATACTTGTGTTTGTATGGTTTGAACTTTCCACTGGTGGCAAAAGTGGGAATATTCAGGCTTTCTTTTCAGCTTTCTCAGATGTGCTGCTGAAAGGAAGGGGAGCGGTGGGTTTAAAACCTATCAACGGTTAAACATCAAAAATGGAGTCAGATTTTTATCCAGAGAGGCTGGGTGCTGGGTGGCAGAGGAATTCCAAAGGCCAGATCCTCCTGGCTGCTCCCTTCTCCATTGGTCTTTTAAACACTCAAAAGAAAAGCTCCTACATTGGGTCAAGGGCCATGAATGGTCCCCAATTTTTACCATTCTAGTAGTCAGGGCAGGGCATGTTTCTTTGGTGTGCACAGGGATTCTGTGGCTGACTGGAGACGTTTGCCCTGACTTTAGGGAAGATGCTCCCATCTGCTCCGGCTGGGAGGATGAGTATGAGAGAACGCTCCCTGGATCCACCTTCGTCCTCAGATCCTCCTCCTCAATGAGCAAACTGACATTTCCTCCAGTTCATGTCCTACCCACGACTTGGAGCCTAAAGAAGTGTGAAGACAACACCCCAGGGGCAAGAGCTGGAGGTCACTTTGAGAAATTGCAGATTCTGTTTGGTTGATGGTGAAAGAGGGAGCTCGTGCTCTGGCTCCTCGGCTCCAGATGTCTGGGCTCGGGACGCAGATTCCAGAGGTCCTTCATGGAGGCCCCGGCCTTCCCTGTGGCCGCCAGCACGCACACAGCCACACCCAGCACGCGCTGTTTTTAATGTTAATAGTGTCCTTGTTTATGTCTAATGTCTGGTACCCTTGCAAATTATTTTTATTCGTTGTTATTATTATTTGTTCTTGACTTTTAACTGTAAGAGGTAACAAAGTGTCTTTGGTAAAAAAAAAAAAAAAAAAATGGAGTCAGATTTTTTTACTACAATTCACTCCTGAAGATTTACTGATAATGGAAATATAACGTTTCATTTAATTGAATTTGGGTTTGTTTACATAAGCCATTATGGCACTCTATAAGGCCTATAGCCTGAGGCTAATTAATTCCTTTTTCAACAGTCCAACACTATACATTTTAACTCGTGAAATGAGTGCCTTGGCCACTGGCAAGAATGTTTGGATCTTCCCAAAGGAGATGAGTGTTGTTGAAGGTGCTCACATTCAAGGTGGGCCAATTTGTAGCAGTATAAATAGACTTAAGTAAAACTTGTAAATGAGGAATGGATTATCTTCAAAAGGTCTACAAAAGATGTTGAGCTTCTTTTAGGGTGCCTAGGTGGCTCAGTTGGTTAAGGGTCTGCCTTCAGCTCAGGTCATGATCCCAGGGGTCCTGGGATCGAGCCCCATGTCAGGCTCTGCTCAGCTGCAAGCCTGCTTCTCCCTCTCCCACTCCCCCTGTTTGTGTTTCCTCTCTCACTGTGTCTCTTTCTGTCAAATAAATAAATAAAATCTTAAAAAAAAAAAAAGATGTTGAGCTTGTTTTAACACTGTGGACGCTGATCGGGTCAGTAGCTGTTTCCTGTATTCAGTTGACCAGATAATTTTCAGGAATTCAACAGAGACGTTGGGGCCATGCACTATGTGTAAGGATATGAGCCATCCCGTTTTCTGTGTGTCCTTTGTGACTATTTGTATGTTCTGAATACATGTGTCAAATGAATTTCCTCAGAGAAAAATGTTCTTAATGTAAAATTGCACCTGTATTCATGGAGAAGTTGGATGTGGTTAAAATCTTGCCTACAAAGACTGTAAGGCAGGACTGTTGAGGTACCCCATTGGTAGCCAAGTAAAGAAATATTGTGTCCTTTTGAAAGTGAAAGTAAACTGCAGCTGAGAGCCAATTGAAATAGATATTTAACAGAACTTATCCAAGTCAGGAATGGAAAAATATTTACCAATTACTGATTGTATGGAGTCAGTAATTTCAATAACAATAGGTCTGGGGGCCTTAATGAGTTGGACCAATCACAGAGGTTGTAGTAATCCACCCTGAGATACCATTCATTCTTTCTAAGTATAAGAATAGGCCAAATTGAGCTATTTAATGGAGCAATGAGGGTAATCACCCTTCTCTAAAAGGTTGACTATTTTAACTGATGGGGAAGGGCAGGGACACAGGGTGTTTTGTCAAGCCAGTTGTAAATGTCAGTGACTTAATTTTTATTTAATACTTGTTGAGTTATAGCATCCATACCTGCTATGGGTATTTTAGAATATAACCATGGGAAAGTTAGGCAAAGCACTAGTTTAAACTAGAAGAATAAGGTAAAATATAAATATTTCTTTTCTATTTTATATTTGGTAACTCAAGAGTATAAAGGGCAATTTCTTGTATTTAGTGGATTTCTAAGCATAACTCTAATTTGAGCCCCACTATTGATTAAGGCCATGGGAAGTTTGCAAATTGGTGCATCTCAGTAGATGTTAAAGTTAACTCAGAGCCTGTGTTGTAGAAGTGCAAAATCCATCAGCACCATTTATCTTCTGTTATAAAAATTATTTTAGTGAATATATGGTATTCAACTGGGTCAAATTGTGAACCTATTTTTTAGTTTTTGTTTGTTTGTTCTCCCCCGTCTAGTTTCCTTTTCTTTTCCTTCCTTCCTTCCTTCCTCTTTCTTCCTTCCTTCCTTTCCTTTTCTTTCTTTCTTTCTTTCCTTTTCTTTCTTTCTTTCTTTCTTTCTTTCTTTCTTTCTTTCTTTCTTTCTTTCTTTCCTTCCTTCTTTCTTTCTTTCTTTCTTTCTTTTCCTTCCTTCCTTCCTTCCTTCCTTCCTTCCTTCCTTCCTTCTTTCTTTCTTTCTTTCTTTCTTTCTTTCTTTCTTTCTTTCTTTCTTTCTTTCTTTCTTTCTTTCTGTAATTGCTGAATATATTTTGGGTGTGGTGTTGTCACTACCTTTCTCATATTTATAAGTTTCTTCCTTCAGAAAGTTATAAATTGGTATCATCAGGGTAAGAAATCTTTTCCAATGGCAGTAATTGCTTTATTGGATTTAAGGACTTTGAGCTTAAATGTCAAGCTTGAAATAAACCCTTGGCTATCCCATGGGTTGGGGAAGGGGCATGGGTTTCCTCCTGTAACTCCGAGGATCTGGATATTTTTTTCAACAGAGGTATGTGTAGCAGCATCAGCAAAGGCCAGTTGAGGGTCCTAGTGAGCCATTTACTTTAGAAATATGACCTCAGCATGCCACAGGATAACTGCTCTTCCCTCTACACAAGTGACCACCCAATGGGTCCACATATTGCACAGGGTACTAGTCTTTCCCCCTGAGAACTCTAGAGATTAAGACCAATGCCTGGTTGACACACACAACCGGCAGTTACAGTGTAAGAGTTGTTCCCTGAGCCTAGTGTCAATCACAGATTATGCTGGATTGGAGATTCACAATCTAGTCTAAAATTTACAGATGAGTCTGAACTGAGATATGCAACCCAATGCCATTTTAAAGAGGGCTTTAATCTCACATTCTTGCCCCTAAATGTTTGAAAATTTTGTCTTTAGTCGGTTAAATCTCTAACAGAAATTTCATGAGACTCAGCAAATGCAGCACAAAGGGCAAGCACAGCAAAAATCACAAGCCAGTCAGTAGGCAACATCTCAAAGTACATGCTAGACCGCAAGCAGAAGAGCCATATAGCAAGCCAAAGAAAGAGAAGAAAGACCCTTAGTGGTGGTGGTCATCACATATACACTCTGCTCCTGGTGTCCATTGTTGTGGCCTTTCATAGAGATGGGATGGGTCACTCAATCCAAAATTAGGTTTGGATATGGGGGCTGAGGAAGCCACTTGCACGCCAAGAGGGTATAAAAAAATTTGTTATTCATATGAGGCTTTTTGGGTAAATCATAGTATGTTCCAAGACTGGTATAAAAATGTCTTGAGAGAATAAGAAAGATCAACTGGCTTAGGGTTTTATGGTAGTTAGGGAGTGAGGCTGGGGTAAGAATTCCCCATAAGCATGAGCAGGGCTTATGTGGTATGAACTTCTTTATGGTGCCAAAGGAGGGAACAACTAGGCTTTCTTACTACTTTGTCCAGATGTAGACAGAAGGGAGAGGATCAAAAGTAGACTCTATTACAACTCTTTTATTATCTCTTCAATCCTTTTATCATGTTTTCATTACTTTGTTGGGTGGAGTAGGAGAAAGAGAGCTTTGGCCCACCATATTATTGATTAAAAAAAGAAAATCCCCAAGACTAGAAAAGAGGAGAGAGGACTTGATATTCATTATGAATCTTCTTTATGGAATTCTTTGTGATAAATATTTTCATGCATTTCTATTTCCTTTATTTTTCTCAAAATTAAACTGAAAGTTTGTGTTTGAAATTGTTTTCCCATCATCACACAGTTGTAAAATAACAAATAAATTTGAGAGAGGCTGAGTGCCTGTTTAACCACAAACCACCCTCTTTCCCATTACTCCAGGATATCTCTCAGTTCAGGTGTTTTTGTTTTGTTTTGGTTTGTTTATTTGTTTGTTTTTCCCCATGTGGTTCATCAAATGGATAAAAAAGGCAAAAGTTATAAAAATCAAATGAATAAAATAATCCAATACAGATTGCAAGTCAGAGCTATTTTTTGTGTAGTCTAACTACATATCTAGGTATCTATGTATCTGTATTTTCTAAGAATCTTAATGGTTAGCATTTTGGGACTCGGTTTTCAGTTAATGGTATTATATTTGTGCCTTAGGGAATGAGAAACTGGCATTTTATTAAGTAAACTTTTATCACTTGAAAATTATCTATATATAGTCTCATTAGATTTTTCTTTCCTTGGAGATTGAATAACTTACTTTGTTATATTGTATATCTTTTTTGGTATAATCACACTAAAATAGATTTTCTGTCACAGTGGAGGGAGAAGTTGAAGGTAAATTCATTAGTTACTCTACTTTTCTAATTTCTTTGGTAAGAATTCTGCATGTTGAGATTTTAAATATATTATAGGGTTTTTGTAATTATTTCTTGTATTCTAGCTATTCGAGTAGTCAAACTAAGAGATACATTTGCAGAAATTCTATTTGGTTTAGACTAACAAGAGTTACCAGTCCATATTTCTTCAAACATCACAATTTCTATTTTTTTCTCACATAAATAAGCTTAAAGAGACAAAATCAAATACACACCTAAACAAGTATAGTAATGGCTTATTATATGATTCAGTAATGACAAACAGACACTGCAAGTGAAAAATCAAAAAAATAAACATATCCAGTTTCCTCACAAGTCTTTGATATTGTTTAAGAGGATGGGACCCTCGAAGAATAAAATCATGACCTTAGAAATGTCTCCATATACAGTTTCCATGATATTCATATTCAGAGAGATGGTAGAAGACAGAGTCAGGAAAATATTTTTGCTAAGTGCTCAAATTATTCACTTAGTCATTGCAGACTCCAAAGTGAGACAGTGTTGTCAGCCATTCTATAACATGCCTAATGGAATTTGGCTACATGCTACATGGCCAGCCTTCGTATCTTATGATTGTCTCTCATATTTTGAATTGAGCGATGTCCTTTTACCTTTTTCTTTGACTATTGTACATGTTTTTGTTCTGAAATTCATTTACTCTTTTTTAAAAAATATTTTATTTATTTATTTGATAGAACATATGAGCATGAGCAGAGGGCAGGAAAAGGAGCAGAAGGAGAAGGAGAGGGAGAGGGAGAAGCAGACTCCCTCTGAGTAGTTGAGCAGGCAGCCTGAGGCAGGACTCCATCCCAGAACCCCAGGATCATGACCTAAGCCAAAGGCAGATGCTTAACAGACCTAGCCACCCAGGCCCCCTGAAATTCATTTACTCTTTGATTCATGTTTTCGTTTACTAACATTTTAATTACCAAGAGCATGCTAGACATTGTCTTGGGAGCTAGGATGAAAGACAGCACAGGGATGAGTAAGAGCTATGCACAGCAATGCTGCCTCTAAGGAGTTCATAGTCAAGTGGGAGGTCAAGTCAATAGGGAAACAGGCTAAAAACCAATATGTATAAACAACATGGTATGTTCTGTATTAGAGAGGCATGGATTGAGGGCTTCAGGAGCATAGTGGGTAGTGACTGAGGGAAATGGAGAGAAATCTTGCTAAGGGAATGTGGCATTTATCCCATCTGAAATTCATTAGACTTTTCTAAAGTTCTTACCTTTCCTAGTATATTCTAAGGTTCTTTAGTATAGGGATTTCTATACCATTTTGCAGCCTTAGTGGTCCTAGAACAGTCTGTGTATGTTTATGTGTGCCTGTGTGAGTGTTTGGAGTAAGGTTTACTGTTCAATGGAATATGTATATATATATACATACATATATATGTATGTGTGTATATATATATATATATATAAAATAAAGGTAGATGACTGGCAGAATAATATTCAATTAAATTAAGTGTGGGCCCGTTTCCCTGTAGAGGAACTATCTCTTGATTCCTCTCAACCCACTTCACAACATAGAAAAGAAAAACAAAACAAAACAAAACTTTGTTCATTGACCTTTGCTCATAGTCCTTAGGGTTCTCAGGCAATTAGGAATGAATTTGGCCTTATAGAATACTACGCTATATTTGCAAACCACACCTTCATCTCACCTGACCACATTTTCGAACCTTCACATCGCCACACATTCCATATAGTCTTCGTGTTATAATTTGTACTGGGGAACTAGGAAAATCACAGCAGAAGCTATTCAGCTCAGATATTCAGCTCTCTGAGGATACCTTGACTTTTTGTCCCATGGTTATTTGGGCATTGCTCCTCCCAGGTTCCAGCTACCTCCTCTTTTATTCTCTGCATTGAAATGGTATCACCTCATTAACTGGCATCTGTATTATTCATGGTTCTCCAGAGGAAACATTATATCTCTATCTCTATCTATATATCTATATATCTGTATCTATCTATTCATATATCGGTATCATCTGTTGAGAGAGTCTCTATATAGGGAGGAGGGTCAGAATTTTAAGAAGTTGGCTTACGGCTATGGGCTTATGGAGGCTGGCAAATTGGAGATCCGTAAGGAAGGGAAGTCCAGTAAGCTGGAAATTCAGGCAAGAGCGATATTACAGTCTTGAGACAAAATTTCTTCTTCTAGGAAATATCAGTCTTTATTCTTAGATCTTCAACTGCTTGGTTGAGGTCCACCAATTTATAGATAGTAATCTGCTTTACTCAAAGCCTATTGATTTTAAATGTTAACCAAATATTTTTAAATGTTTCACAGCAACATCTAGACTGGTATTTGACCAAACAGCTGGGCACTGTAGGCTAGAAAAGTTGACATATGAAAATAACTATCACAGGATTCATCACAAACATGAAGCTGAATGTATCATTTATTCCAGGTTATCTTAAATAGCCAGACCCAAATATATGTCTTCCCAAAGAAAGCAACTTGTCAGAGACAGGATAACTCTATTAAAAGGACCACTGCAATAAAATAAAAGTGGTATCTGCAAAAAACAAAGGTAATATATGTTTTATCAATAAAGTCTGTTTACAAAAGTAAATTTACTTATCTTTAGAAAGGCATCCACATTTTGTTACTGGGATGGAATAAAAAATATTAGAAACATGTTGTCAGGAACATGGATCCTAGACACAATTCTGGAGGCTTAGAAGTCGGAAATCAAGCTGGTGGTAGGGCCATGCTCCCTTTGGAACCCTATGGGAGAGAGTTCTTCCTTTCCTCTTTCTGGGTTTTGGTGGTTTGCCAGCAATCCTTGACATTCCTTAGTTTGCAGACATAGCACTTCAACTGCTGTTTCTTTTACCACATAGCATTCTCCCCTTATGTGTCAGTGTCCTCTCATTTCTTATAAGAATACCAGGCATATTGGATTAAGAGGCCATCTTACTCCAGTATATCTTCCTCTTAAATTAATTATATCTGCAATGATCTTATTTCCAAATTAAGTCACATCCTGAGGTACTGGGGGTTAAGATGTCAACATATCTTCTTGGGGGACACAATTCAACCATAACTCATCTTCGTGAATATCTCTCTGGGACTCAATTTTATCATCCATAAAATGAAGGATATAAAGAAAATAACTTCTCAGGTCACTTGAAACAATTACATCCTATAAATTTAATTGCTGTTTATGACATCTTTATTTACTCAACAGAAATTCATGAAAATTATAATACATTTAGAATACTGGAAATATAGAAATAAGTAACAGTCCTGACACTCAATGTCTTCCACTTCAATGGGTAAGATGGAAAGTAAAATGTAGTATGGAATTGTAATGTATATTGGAAACATTGTGAATAGCTGGGTGGAGTAGGAACAATGAAATGCTTCTTAGAAAAGAGTTTTTATGAGTTATGAAAGATGAATGGAAGTTTGTGATTTAAGAAGGTAAGGATATGTTTTTAAGCAGAGGGAAGAACTGAATGTGTATTTGCAAAAGCATGGGGGTATAAGAGAAATATGCCTTTCAATGAACATCAGGTAGTTTGACCTACATAGGAGCCTCAGCTCTGGGAAAGGAATTGGTAGGAAATGAGAGTGAAGAGATAGAAATGGTAAAATTGTAAGAGTCATAACCATAGTTCTAAGGAATTTGAACTGTATCCTATAGCTATGGTGAACTTAATGACTAGTATCTAACAAGAGAGTGTGTTCATATGCTACATGTTATTTAAATTCAGACTGATAGCAGAGTGGAATATAAGGGATATATTAGGTCTTTGTGGAAATAGAAAGAACAACTAAAAAGCAAATGATATCTTTCAGACAAAAATATTAAGGGCTTAAAATATATCAGTGGCTAAGAGAATGTAGCCAAGAGAGTAGACAAGGATCACAAGGAGATAACAAGGATATAAAGTTGCCATAATTTGGCAATGAATTAAATTTGGAAGAGGCTGATGAAAAAGGAGTCTAGGATTTGTCAAGATTTCTGGTTAATCCTAAAATGGTGTATTTCATTGAAAGGGAAAATTCTGAAAAAAAGGAAGCATAAGAGCAAAATTGAATATTGTTTTGTAAATGATGAGCTGGAAGTGGCTTGGAACATCTAAACAGAAATGCTCCATGAGGTTGAGTATGTAGGGCATTCTGACTGAGCTCAGACTCAAATGGAATAGAAAAATTTCCCTGATGTATCCAGGGGAATTGGTGGGCGCATACTATGTGATTGAGTTGGACAAAGCTCTCCTTCCCCCTATTAAGGAATTTCTAGCCCTGATTTGCACAAGAGAGGAAAGTTTTCCTGATTAAAAGGAATTGGAAATTCCACCTCTTCTTTGTGTTCCAAGATAGTAAACCAGGACTGATGAGTCCAAGAGCAGAGCTGGGCAATGAGATTCCTGCAGAACCACTGGGATGAATAAGGATGAGAAGAAAGGATTGGTTCTAATACTATCAGATCATTGATATGAATCATTAAGTCTATACACGGGACATGAAACTATACATGAAATAAGTTCATTTATACACAGAATAAAATTGCATTGAACTATATATAAACACAGACACACACACTCAAATACAGATTTTAAAATGTTGAAAACTGAATACGGCCTATAGCCTAGTTAATAGAAATGTACAAATGTCAGTTTCTTGGTTTTTATGTTGTACTACATCTGTGTAAGTTGTCATCATTGGGGGAAGTTGGGTGAAGGGTCCATGGGACTTTTTGTACTATTTTTGTAACTTTTTTTGACTCTACCTACAATTATTTTAAGTAAAAAAATTCAAAGGAAAAAAAAAACGAGCCAGAAGCCAATGCTGCTGTCTGTACCCCTCCCTTATCTATCACTAACTCGACTGCTGAACAAAACTGGATATCCTTATTGCAGACACACACGGGTTTTGAGATGGTGATTATTTATGCCAGTCATCTGCAGTCACATTTGAAGAATATAGTTACTACGGAAGTAATGTTCCTGAGAATAAGGCTGCTTTCATTTCTTTATATAATTTTAGTACATCTGTTGTATAAACTTAAGAAAGTTACTTAATTTTTCTGTTCCATAGCTTTCCCCATTTGTAATGGAGATAATGGTTGCTAATGGTTGTAAAGAAGATTAAATGAGTTAGCATATGAAAACACTTGGATCATCTTTTTAGAAGGTATTATCTTTGTGATCAAGTGTTTACTGGTAGTTTCTAGCAAAATGCCTTGCATATATTAAAAGAATATTGGCAATTACATTTATGGCAACTATTTGAAAAATCATATCATTTGAATGCTTATTTCAATATGTAGTACTAATCAGCAAAAATGGTTTAGTTATTTTTGCTGACATTAGAGCTTTTAATGTTTCTGAATTAATAGACATTCTTATAATCACAGACCTCAACTGTCAGTCACAAATAGCAATTTAATGAAGACAGTGTACTGCAGCAATCCCTTAAGTATTTATTAGACAGATTCATCTACATTTTGTGCAGGAGGTCTGATTTGCCAAGAAGACATTGACCTTGCAAGAATCTATAAAATTTGACCAACTCACACTGTTTTTAACTGATTTGCCTTCTCCTAAAGTCTATGTATAGTAAAATGAATGGTATTTTATTTATGTTATTATGACATAAACCAGTCAGTAAGTAAAAAAAGTACATGAAAAATATAAAGTTTAAATTGAAGAAGAAGAAAGAGAAAGAGGAGGAAATGTTGAAGGAAAAGAAGGAGAAAGGAGAATGGCATTCTTGATTGACTTACCAGAGAGAAATATGTTCTAAAGCACAATTGGCCTATCTGACCAACATTCATAAAATTTAATAATAAAATAATTTTGGAATTTCTTTTGAAAATATTTGTATTCAATTCAAAACTGAGCTGACACATGATTATATTACTTATCAATTCATCAATTTCTACATTGAAAATTTCAGTGAAAACAAAAGCCCTTACACACTGATTTTAAAGGTCTATACATTAAATTCTTAAATGGACTGGGAAAGTAACCCCTTGTCATCTGTAATATTTTCTACCTACTATATTTTTGGCACCTCCTGAAAAAATTTCAGTCATTAATTAAGTGTTTAGTTTCTAACAATTATTTACAATACCACACTATCTTGTTTACTATAATGTTATAATAAATTTTGAAAATGGATATGTTCTTGCCACAATGTTCTTATTTTTCTTATTGTATGATCTAATGTAAGTCCTATGCATTTCCATATGAATTTTAGAATCACATTCAGAATTTTTATATAAAAAATCTGCTGCAATTTTTATTTGGATTGCATTGAATCTATAGATCAATATGGAGAGAATCGACAACAATACTGTGTCTTCCAGCCCATTAACAAGGTATCTCTCTCCATTTGTTTAGATCTATTTTAAATTCTAAGCATCATTTTTAGTTTTCAGTACACAGGTCTTTTGTGAGATTTATCCTAATGATTTCATATTTGATAATATAGTAAATAGCATTTTTAAAAATTTCAATTTTCAATTGTTTGTTCTTACTATGTAGAAATACAATTGATAAACCTTGCATCATTAGCAATTACCCTTCCTTCCCCACTAATCTACTCTCTTGTTTCTATCATTTGCCTTTTCTGAACATTTTATATAAATAGAGTATTTTGGCATATGGCCTTTTGTATATGTCTTCTTTCACTTAGCATAATGCTTTTCAAGGTTCATTCATGTGGTATCATAATGCTTTTCAAGGTTCATTCATACTTCAATACTTCATTCCTTTTTATGGCTGAATAATATTCTATTATTTGGACATACCACATTTGTCAATTCATCCATTAATGAATATTTTGGTTGTTTCCCCATATTGGCTATTACAAAAAATGTTGTTATGAACATTCATGTACATATTTTTATGTGAACATGTTTTCAAGTCTCTTGGCTCTATACCAATAGGGGTATGCTAGGTCAGATGATCACTATGTTTAACTTTTTGAGTAACTGCTGAAATGGCTGCATCATTTTACATTCTGACCAGTAATATAAGAGGGTTCCATTTTCTCCACAACCTCACAATACTTGTTATCTTCTTCTTATCTTTTTTTTTTTTTTAATTATAGCCATCCTGGGGGGTGTGAAGTAGTATATCATTGTAGTTTTTATTTACATTTCCCTAACAACTAACAATTTTTCATATGCTTATTGTCCATTTATATATTTTCTTGGAGAAATGTCTGTTCAAATCCTTCACTCATTTATTATTTATATTATTTCTCTTTTTTTTGACTTATGAATTCTTTACACATTTGAATAATAAACCTTTATTAGATATATGTTTTGAAAGTATTTCCTCCAATTCTCTGGATCATCTTTTCATTTTCTTGATAGTATCCTTTGAGGCACATACATTTTTAATTTTCACAAAGTCCAATTTATCTATTTTTCCTTTGGTTGCATTTGCTTTAAGTGTCATATTTAAGAAATCATTGCTTAATCTGAGGCCACAAAGATTTACAGCTATGTTTTCTTCAAAGAGTTTTATACTTTCAGATCTTACATTTACGTCTAAAGACCCAAAGGCCATTTTCAGTTAATTTTTGCATATGGTATAAAATAAAGTTTCAACTTCATACTTTTGCACATGGATATCAAACTCCATTTGTTGAAAAGAATATTTTCTCCCCATTGAAATGGTCTTAGCATCCTTATAAAAAAATCAGTTGACAATAAATGTATTAGTTTATTCCTGGAGTTTCCATTGATTCTATTTATGTATGTATTCATCATTAAGTCATTACCACTTTATCTTGATTAGAGCAGCTTTGTAGTAAATTTTGAATTCTAGAAGTATGAATCTTCTAAATTTATTCTTTTTTTTAAGACTGTTTCAGCTATTCTGGGTCCCTTGTACAAAAAAAAGCTAAATGGGATTTTGATAGAAATTAGGTGAAATTTGTAGCACAATTTGAAGGGTTTACCCCTTTTACCAATAGTAAGTCTTCCCATTCATGAACATGAGATTTCTTTCCATTTATTTAGGTCTTCTTTAATTACTTTCAATAGGTATTTGGTAGTTTTCAGTTGTACAAATCTTGAATATCTCTTGCTATATGTATTCTTTTTTTTTTTTTTTTTAAAGATTTTATTTATTTATTTGACAGAGACAGACACAGTGAGAGAGGGAACACAAGCAGTGGGAGTGAGAGAGGGAGAAGCAGGCTTCCCGCGGAGCATGGAGCCCGATGTGGGGCTCGATCCCAGGACCCCGGGATCATGACCTGAGCCGAAGGCAGACGCTTAACGACTGAGCCACCCAGGCGCCCCTTGCTATATGTATTCTTAAATATTTTTTGATGCTACCAAATATGGAATTTATTTCATTTTTAGATTGTTGTCGTGTATTAAGTTGATTTTTGTACATTGATTTTTGTATCCTGCAACCTCGTTGAATTTATTAGTTCTAATAGTTTAGTTGTGTGTCTGTGTGTGTGTATGTGTGTGTGCGTGTGTGTTCCCTAGGCTGTTATATAGATAAGATCATGTCATCTCAAATAGAGTTTTACTTCTTCCTTTCCTATCTAGATGCCTTCTATTTATTTTTATAGCCCAATTGCCTTGGCTAAGATATCCAGTACAAAGTGTTGTATAGAAGTGGTGGGAGGATATCTTTGACTTATTCTTTTTTTTTTTAAGTTGCCTTCTATCCCTATTATGTTATCATGAAAATGTGTTGGATTTTGCCAAATGCTTTTTCTACATCTTTGAGATGATCCCATGGGTTCGCTTTATTCTATTGAATTTATTCATTGGTTTATTACATTGGTTTTATTATGTTGAATGTATGTTAATCTTGAATCCTGTAACATTGCTAGACACACTTGTTAATTCTAGTAACTATTTTTTCAAAATTTTCTATAAGAGAATTATGTCATATATGAGTAAAGGTATAGTTATGCTTTATCTCTTCCAATCTAGAAGGTTTTATTTTATTTGCTTTATTGTGTCTGCTTTTATCTCTAATAAATTGTTGAATAATTGTGTTAACAGTGGATATTCTTGCCCTATTCCTGCATTTCATAAGACTCATTCAGTCTGTCAACATTAAGCATGATGTGAGTTTTAGGTATAGATAACCCTTATTAAGTTGAATGAGTTATTTTTACTTATTATTTGCAGAGAGGGTTCTTTAAAAATCAGGAATGAATGTTAAATTGTGTCAAATGATAGGTTATATATCTATGGAGATGATCATATGACTCTTATTTTTTAGTTTGTTAATATGGTGAATTAAATTGATTGATCTTTAAATATTTACATTCCTGACATAAACCCCACTTAGTAATGATATGTTACCATTTTTATATAAAGTTGAATTTGATTTGTTAAATTTTTGTTGACAAATTTTGTGTTTACACACATGAGAGATATTCATCTATAGTTTGCTTTTCTGTAATGTCTTTATCTGGTTTTGCTATCAGGATAATGCCAACTCTATAGAAGAGTTGTAAAGTAGTCTTTCCTTTTTAATTTTCTGGAAGAACTCTTGTAAAATAATGGTATTATTTTTCCCCTAAGTATGTATTAGAATTCACCAGTGAAGCCATATGAGTCTGGAGGCTTCTTTTGGGGAAGATTTTTAATTATAAATTTAATTTTTAAAAATCAATATAGAACTAGTGAAGCTATCTTATTTTTCTTTAGTAAGCTTTGATTGTTCATCTCTTTCAAGAAATTTGTCCATTTAATCTGTTATTAAATTTATTGGCATAAATTTTTTTAATTCATTATTGTTCTTTTAATATCTGTAGATTTGTAATGATGACAGAATTCTGATTCCTGATATTGGAAATGTTTGTCTTTTCTCTTTTTTTCCTGATCAGTCTAACTAAAGATTATCAATTTTACTAATCCAAAGATGAGCCTTTGGTTTTATTGATTTTCTCTATTTTTTCCCCTGTTTTCTGTTTCACTAATTTCTACTCTAGTCTTTATCATTTTTATGCTTTTGTTTATGTTGGATTCAGTTAGCTCTCTTTTTCTAGGTTTTTTGTTTTTGTGTGTGTGTTTTCTGATTGAATCTGACATCATTGATTTGAAAACTTTCTTCCTTTTAAACATGTTGTGGTTTCAATTTCATTCAGTTAAAAATATCTTCTAATTTCCCTTTTTATATCTTACTTGATCTATGGGTATTTAGAAGTGTGATAGTTTCCAAAAATGTGAAAATTTATGATAGTTTTTGTTATTTTTAACAATTTCATTATGATTAGAGAAAATACTTTGTATTACTTAAATCTTTTTAAAACTACTAAAACTCATTTCATGGCTCAGAATATTATTTATCTATATAAAACATTTATGCAAACTTGAAAAGAATGTGTATTCTGCTATTGGGAAATTGTCATAAAATTATCATTTAGGTCAAATTAGTTGATAGTTGGTTTTTAAGTCTTCAATACCCTAATTTTTTCAATACTTATTCTATCAGTTTTTGAGAGTGGGCATTGAAACCTCCTACTTTGTTGTGGTTTTGTCTGTTTCCCCTTGCTATTCTGTCAGTTTTTGCTTCATGTATTCTATTTTGCTTCATGTAAACTATTATTAGGTGCATAAACATTTTGAATTGTTTTATTATCTTCAGTAATTGAACACTTGATCATCATGAAGTGACCATCTCAAGACCTAAAAATACCATTTGCTGTGAACTACACACTGTTGTCTTTTAAAAATTAATTTTATCATACATTTTCTTTTCTATCCTTTCACTTATACCCTATTATTGTCTTTATATTTAAAGTATGTTTATTATAGGCACCATATAATTGGATCTTACCTTTTTATACAATCCAATGTTCTCTATCTTTTATGTGGAAATATTTAGGTCATTTATGTTTAACATGAATTTTTTTCTTTTTAAGATTTTATTTATTTATTTAACAGAGAGAGACACAGCGAGAGAGGGAGCACAAGCAGGGGGAGTGGGAGAGGGAGAAGCAGGCTCCCGTGGAGCAGGGAGCCCGATGCGGGGCTCGATCCCAGGACTCTGGGATCATGACCTGAGCCGAAGGCAGACGCTCAACGACTGAGCCACCCAGGTGCCCCTAACATGAATATTGATATGGTTAGGTTTAAATCTTCCAACTTGCTGTTTGTTCCTTGTCTTTCCATTTGTCCATTTTATTTCCCTCCTTTTAAGACATCTTGCAGTGTAGATGTGCTTGTGATGAATTCTTTAATTTTGTGTGCCTAAAGGTTTTAGTTTTACCTTAATTTTTAAAAGATATTTTCTCTGTGTATAGAAATCTAGGTTGACTGTTTTTTCCAATACTTGAATGATGTTGACTTCACTGTTTCCCTGAATGTTTCATATAAGAAATCTGTCATTCTTATCTTTGTTCCTCTGTACATAAAATATGGTTTTATCCATTCCTCCTTTTAGTGCATTTTTTAAAATCACTGGCTTTGAGCAATTATATTGTGATGTGCCTTCATGATGTTTTCTTCATATTTTTTATCCTTGAACTATTGAGATTTATGGGCTTGTAGTATTTATCAAATTTGAAAAATTTTGGTCATTGTTTCTTTAGCTATTCTTCTCCCACCTCTACAGACCAATTTGTCCCACAGCTCACTAATGCTGTGTTTAGTTTATCTCTTTTTTTCTGTAGTGTGTTTCACTTTGGATAGTTTCTATTGCTATGTGTTCAAACTCAAAATCTTTCATTTTGCCATGTAATACTCCTTTCACCCTATCCACAGTATTTTTTACCTCAGATATTAAAACTTTCATCTCCAGAGGTTCAATTTTATTTTTAATTATTAATTTTAATTTTAGAACAGTTTTAAGTTCACAGAAAAACTGAAAGTGCAGAGTTCTTATATGCCCTCCCCACCCTGCACATACATAACCTCCTTCACCATTATCATCTCACATCACTGTGGTAGACATGTTACAAACCGTGAACCAACATTGACATATCATTATCAACCAAAGTCCATAGTTTACTTTACAGTTTACTCTTGGTGTTATACATTCTATTATTTTGGACAAATGCAGAATGACATGTATCTACCATTGTGGTAACATACAGGATAGTTTCATGGCCCTAAAAATCCCCTGTGCTTCACCTATTCACCGCTCTTTTCCCCTTTACCCTTGACAAACACTGATCTTTTTATTTTTTCCATAGTTTTGCCTTTCCCAGAATGTAATATAGTTGGCATCAACGGTATATAGCCTTTCAGATTGGTTTCTTTCACTTAGCAATATGCATTCAAGATTCCTCTATGTCTTTTCTTAGCTTGATACCTCATTTCTTTTTAGCGCTGAATGTTTTATCCATTGTATGGATGTGCCACAGTTTATTCTCTCACCTAATGAAGGAAATTTTGGTTGATTTTAAGTTTGGGCTTTTATGAATACAGACGCTATAAACACTTATGCGCAGGTATTTGAATATATGAAAAAATGTATGAAAAATATATGAAAAAATATTTGCATATATTTTCAACTCATTTGGGTAAATACCAAAGAAAGCAATTGCTGGATTGCAAAGTAAGATTATGTTTAGTTTTATAAGAAACTGCCAAACTGTATTTTAAAGTGGCTGTACCATCGTGCATTCACAACAATAATTGGGAGTTCCTGTTGCGCTGTCTTCAGCATTTAGAGTTGTCATTGTTTGGGATTTTAGCCATTCTAATAGGTGCAAAGTGAGATCTTATTGATTTGAAATTAATGACATTTGATGTTGAACATATTTTCATATGCTTATTTATTTATTTATTTTAAAGATTTTATTTATTTATTTGAGAGAGAGAGAGAGAGAGAAACAACAGGAACTGAGTAGAGAGGGTCAGAGGAAGAAGTAGTCTCGCTGCTGAACCAGGAGCCTGATGTGGGACTCCATCCTAGGACTCCAGGATCATGACCTTAGCCGAAGGCAGGTCGTTTAACCAACTGAGCCACCCAGGCGCCCCTTCATATGCTTATTTATGATATATCACTAATATGATTATTATAATTTCTGTGATATATCATTTATATATCATATACCACCTATAAGTCATCATGGTGAAATGTGTGTTTGGGTCTTTTGCCTATTTTTTTAATTGGGTTGTTCATTTTCTTATTGTTGAATTTAATAGTTTTTCAAATGTTTTGGATTAACAATCCTTTATTAGATTTGTCATTTGAAAATATTTTTTCTAGTCTGTGGTTTGTCTTCTCATTCTCTTGACATTGTCTTTCACAGAACCAATGTTTTTCATTTTTTTTAAGTAAACTCTACTTCCCAACGGGGTGGGGGTGGTTGAACTCATGACCCTGAGATCAAAAGTCACATGTTCTGTGACTGAGCCAGCCCAGCACCCCCAAAACTTTTCATTTTAATTAAATTCAACTTATCAATTATTTCTTTCATGGATTGTGTCTCTGGTGTTTTATCCAAAAAGTCATTGCCAAACCCAAAGTCATCTAGATTTTTTTCTTATGTTTTCTTCTTGTAGGAGTTTTATAGTTTATAGTTTTTGCATTTTTAAATTCAAAAGTTACTTTTTGTGAAAGATATAAGGTCTGTTTCTACATTCATTTTTTTTCTTTCTGCACTTGGATTTTCAAGTGCAATAATTTTATCATTAATATTTCACTTTACATCTCCAATTTTTCTTTTAGTTTACTTAACATAATACGTTTTAAAAACCGTATCATCACAAGATAAATTTTCCCTTTTTTCTTCTTTATTTTCTTTTTGTTGTGGCTATGTAAGAGGATGGATATTAGCTAAACCTATTTTAGTATACATTTTACAATATATATATAAATCAAGCCACTGTGCTGTATGACTTAAACGTATACAGTGGTGTATGTCAATTGGTTCTCAGTAAAACTGGAAAAAAGAATCTAAGAAGTAACAAAAATGTTTTAAAAACAATATTAATATACTCGTTTGCTAATTCTAAAATTTATTTCAGTTCTACATATCTCCTGATTAACAGAGTTTTCTCCTCATTATGGGATATACTTCCCTTTTCCTTTGCACACCTGAATTTTTTTTTCCTTGGATGCTAGATGTTTTGAACATTACTTCATTGGGTATTGAGCATTTGGTTTTTCTATAAATATTATTGAGTTACTGAGCTTTTTTCTGGTATGCATTTGGTTACTTGCAAATGGCTTCATCCTTTCAGGTCTTGGTTTAGTGAGATTTGCTAGTTGAGACAGCAAATGAAAAACAACCCTTAGATGTTTTGCTTTGTTTTGTTTTATTGGCAAGGCAAAATCCTTCAATGTGCTCTACTTAATGTCTAACAGATTATGAGTGTTCCCAGTCTGTTTTGTGGAAACAGGAATTATTATAGCCCTGTCTAATCTTTGGGTACTCTCTTCTTCTCATCAGAAATTATTCCATCTCTAGTCTTGGACATTTTCCTCACATGCATGCCCTAATCAGCATTCTGCTGAGGATGCAAGGGAGAGAGCTTGAGCAGATCTCTGGAATTCTCTGTGCAGTTTAATTTTCTCTTGAACTCTGCTCTATGAACTGAAGCTGCCTTGTCTCCTCAGACTTTTTAGCTCTGTCTCCTAAACGTAGGGATTCTGACAGATCTATCTGGATTCTTTCTCCCTATTCTATAGCCTGGAAACTCACTCCAGAAAATAATCTGGGCAATTGTAGAACATATCTTTGGTTTCTACTCTCCCAAAGATCAGAAATTTTGTTGCCTAATATTCAGTGACATAAAAACCATTATTTCACATATTCTTTGTGTTTCCTGTTGTTGTTTTGTTTCAGATAGGGGGGTAAATCCAGTCCTTGTTTATCCACCTTGGCCAGAAGCAGAAGTTGTTTATTTGATGGTTTTATTCCTTATAATGTACCACATTCGGTCATAAATTGTCATGCTTAGAGATTCTGCAATCTCCTTTAATTTACCACTTGAGTCATTGAAGACAATTCCTAGGAAAAATTGAAGAAATATATCCATCTCAAGTCATTTCATATCTAAATTTCTCTTTTAGAGATAGTATAATTTAAGGATTAATGGACTGAAAATTATTTTTAAAGAAAGCTTCCATTTATATTTAAAAAGAAAAGCTCTTTAAGAACTCAAAATATAAGTTTCTGCCTTTCAAAGATGGATATTAGACAATCTAGTGTCACTTTTAGTAGCAGAAAGACACCTTGCTACTGTTCTGTTGTTTATGTCAGGAGACCTCATTGACAAAGGAATCATTTGAAAATAGTATGACACTAAGCTGCTAGATCTTTGTTCATGGAAAATATCTATAAACAGCCATAATATTTTTAAGATATGAGAATGTTTAAATTCAGAATGATGAAAGGCAGAAAAATATAGAATAAAGAAAATCAACCAAGTAGTGAACCTATAAAAAAGGAAGACTGAGTTAAACTTAAATATTTATAGGGGCGCCTGGGTGGCTCAGTTGGTTAAGCGACTGCCTTCGGCTCAGGTCATGATCCTGGAGTCCCGGGATCGAGTCCCACATCGGGCTCCCTGCTCAGCGGGGAGTCTGCTTCTCCCTCTGACTCTCCTCCCTCTCATGCTCTCTGTCTCTCATTCTCTCTCTCTCAAATAAATAAATAAAATCTTTAAAAAATAAATAAATAAATAAATAAACTTAAATATTTAAAACAGGGGTTTATGGTAAAGATTGAATACTAAACAAGATCTAGTTCTTGCATATATACAAGAACTAAGAAGAAGGTAATAACAAATTGCTATTTGGAGCCAATTTCCAAATGAGAGCTAATTGCAATTCTACCGGACAATCTCATAGGTTTTGTAGTTATTGAACTCAGTTAACAAAATGAGTGGCTAGAGAATAGGATTCTTCTGCTACTTAATGCAGAGAATAGGGTGCTGCTGACATCACAGTGACAAATGCCTGTCAGGGACAGTTTCAAGTTATTCACAAAGGATAAAACAGTGTTCTAACTTTACTCTCTTAGGGAGATAAATTACCCCCATATAAAGTAGACATCATGCTTCCGATCCTGCATCAGCTCTGAGAAAGCACAGGGTTTAAAAGGATTTATTATCAGTCTTCTATGATCTTTTTTCAGTTCAGGGCCACATACAAGCTAAATGTGAGATGGGAAACTTGTCTTTGACATCATCCCTGACTTTTGTCTGAATACCCCTCTTTCTGTTTATGCTTAATCTCATGCTTCACTTAAAAAAAGAAAAAAAGAAAAAAAAAACTGGACTAATTGATGACCATGTATCTCATTCTATACTTCCCTGCTACTTTAAATAAACATTATGAACTCTCCAAAATAGGCTCTCAAGTTATTTAAAAGAAAAGTTTCTTTTCTAAAAAATTCTTCAGACTATTATATTTAGCAAAAAATAACCCCTAAGATCTTATCAATTATCAATAGCAATTCTATATTTATACTACTACTTTGAAAATACAGCTTGAGAAAATGGACAGATATCAATATGTCTTTGAAGCTGGCATATTATAAGATCAACTTGCATATTTTGAAAAAATATCCCTTTAAAAAACAGCACAATGAGGCTATTCACTATGTATCATTTTAAATATTAAATATGACTGAAAAACTTGAAGTGTCATTATCAAGATGAATATAAAACACATTGAAAAGTATCACAATTAACTGTTATAATTGATTTATTACAAAATATTATCAGTGTGACATTAAGACTTAAAGTGAATTAACATGTAATTGATGATATTCAGCATATATACATACTTATGTAATGTTTGCTTGACTATTTATACAGCTCAATAGCATGCTATCATACGTTTCAGAAGGGATTTTCCCACAGAGTCAGATTTAAAATGTATAGCTTCTGGATGCTACTTTCTACAGCATTTCTATATCAACTGTATTTCATCTTTAAGTGATTAATTAACTCTGAGATTCTCATGAATCAATCTTTCTCATTCTTCATAGCTTTTTGCTATGAAATATGAAATACAGCTTTTCACTCTTCACTATGCTAATTATCACTAACATTTTCTTACTTCCCTTTTAGCTTAGAGAATTCAGTTAGCACTCCTAGAGAATCTTGCCTGTTTTTCTCCCAACCCCCACATCAATTTATCAACAATGCCTCTCTTGTATGCCTCCACAGCCCCTTGGGTGTACATCACTCATAACACTTAATATACTATATTGTGGCCATTTATTCATATATCTGTTTCTCCTATTAGAGAACAAGCTTTTTGAGATCTAGGACTGTCATTCCTTTGTAATATACGCCTTATGGAATATTTCCTTTTGTATATGAAGCTTGCTTATTTTTAGGTAAATGTTATCAGTCAAGTCCACTCAGATAAATAATATACTTTGAAAACAATGTATACAGTAGATGTGAATAAATAGATGTGTGTAAATGTGTCTGTCTTTAATCACAATTAAAACTGTATAGAAAATATAAATATATAGAAAACCTTACATACATCAGCACAAGGAAGAAAAAAGAGCATGTACTCATGATTCCAGAATTGTTAAGAACTTTTATATTTTGTTGAAAAATTAACCACATTGGCCGCCTGGGTGGCTCAGTTGGTTAAGCGACTGCCTTCAGCTCAGGTAATGATCCCGGAGTCCTGGGATCGAGTCCCACATCCGGCTCCCGACTCAGCAGGGAGCCTTCTTCTCCCTCTGACCCTCTCCCCTCTCATGTTGTTTCTTTCTCTCTCTCTCTCAAATAAATAAATAAATAAAATCTTTAAAAAAAAAATTAACCACATTAAGAAGGTTACCAAAGCCCAGTTCAAAACTTGACAGATACATACAGCCTTGAAAGAAATATGTAGAAATAAACCAACATGCAGCCAATCACCCTAATTCCAAGGAGAAAAAAGTGGGCTCTGAATAAGGGTGGATTCTGAAAAAATGGGAAGAATTGTACATAAATCCATTTTTTTCCTCCTGGAGATAAACAAGTGAAATCTGTTGGCACTTTAAAAAAATAGTTCCAGTAAAAAACCATAATGAAACCACAGCATGGGAGATCAAGTAACATGTCTGGAAATGATGTTTGCTTATTATGCTTAACTGTTGTAAAGTCGGCATCAAAAAAGGAGGAATCTATACTATCATGGCCCAGGCAACAACAATGGAAGACCATCAGGCATTTTTTTAAAAAAGAAATAATACACCAGAAATATAGATGATTCTTTTTCATAATCATTACGCTGAGTAAAAGTGGATCTATAGAAAATAATACATATTTAATGATTATATATATGAAATTCTAGATCAGATAAAACAAATTAATAATGATAAAAATCAGATCCAAGCTAACCTGGAGTGGGAGGTATGGTGATTAACTTCAAAAAGGCCCAAAGCTATCGAGGGGTGGGGGGAGATAGAAACATTTTATATCTTGAGTGCAGTGTGGTTACATGGGTATATATATTTTTTCACAAGTAACTGAATTATAAACTTAAATTTATGCAATTTGCTACATGTAAATTATGTCTAAACAAAGTTGATTTTAAAATATCATTTGCAATGGAATAAAAAATAAAATACTTAAACACAATTTGACAAAAACTGTGAATTCTATACAATGAAAAATAAAAATGTGGATAGAAATTAGAAAAACTTAATATATAGTTATACCACCTTCATGGATTGGCTTTTTGAGTGGAAACTGACTGTTCAGTCTAACAGTTTTATGGCAATTAAAAGACATAGCTATCTCTGACTTATTTTGCTCAGCATAATACTCTAGCTCCATCCATGTCATTGCAAATGCCAAGATTTCATTCTTTTTATGGTTGAGTAATATTCCACTGAATATAAATATACCACCTCTTCTTTATCCATTCATAAATTGATGGACAGGTGGGCTGTTTCCTTAATTTGGCTATTGTAGATAATGCCGCTATAAACATCAGGGGGCATGGATCCCTTTGAATTAGTATTCTTTTTTTTTTTTTTTTAAGATTTTATTTATTTGACAGAGAGAGACACAGCGAGAGAGGGAACACAAGCAGGGGGAGTGGGAGAGGGAGAAGCAGGCTTCCCGCGGAGCAGGGAGCCCGATGCGGGGCTCGATCCCAGGACCCTAGGATCATGACCTGAGCCGAAGGCAGACGCTTAACGACTGAGCCACCCAGGCGCCCCTGAATTAGTATTCTTTTAAAGATTGTATTTATTTATTTTAGAGAGAGAGGGTGAGTGGAGAAGGGCAGTGGGGGAGGGAGAGGGAGAAAGAATCTGAAGCAGACTCCACACTGAGTGCAGAGTCAACTTGAGGCTCAATCCCATGACTGTGAGATCATGACCTGAGCTGAAACCAAGAGTCAGACATTTAACTGACTGAGTCACCTGGTGCCCCACTATTTTTGTATTCTTTGGGTAAATACTTAGTAGTTCAGTTGCTGGAGTATAAGGTAGTTCTATTTTTAACTTTTTGAGGAAACTCCATACTGTTTTCCAGAGTGGCTGCACCAGTTTGCATTCCCACCGACAGTGCAAGAGGGTTCCCCTTTCTCCACATCCTTGCCAACACCTGTTCCTTGTGTTGTTGATTTTAACCATTCTGACAGATATGAAGTGATATCTCATTATGGTTTTGATTTGTATATCCCTGATGATGAATGATGCTGAGCATCTTTTCATGTGTCTCTTGGCCATCTGTATGTCTTCTTTGGAAAAATGTCTATTCATGCCTTCTGCCAATTTTCAACTGGATTATTAATTTTTGGAGTGTTGAGTTAAATACCATATGATTTCACTCATATGTGGAATTTAAGAAACAAAACAAAAGGAAAGGGGGAAAAAAGAGAGAGAGGCAAACCAAGGAACAGACTTTTAACTATGAAGAACTGATGATTACCAGTGAGGAGGTAGGTAGGGGAATGGGTTAAAAAACCAATGGGTGTTGAGTGCACTTGTGATGAGCACCAGTGTTGTATGGAAGTGTTGAATCACTGTATTGTACACCTGAAACTAATATTACACTATATTTTAACTAATGGAAATTTAAATAAAAACTTTTAAAAAGGACATAGGGTATGCCAAAAATCTTAAAAGATAAAAACAAATCTGTAGAGCTAACACTACTTGATCTTAAAACTTAACTATAAGACGATGGACTCTGAAAAACAAACTGAGGGTTCTAGAGGGGAGAGGGTGGGAGGATGGGTTAGCCTGGTGATGGGTATTAAAGAGGGCACGTTCTGCATGGAGCACTGGGTGTTATATGCAAACATGAATCATGGAACACTACATCAAAAACTAAGATGTAATGTGTGGTGATTAACATAATATAATAATTAAAAAAAAGATAAAAAACAACTGTAAGATTACCTTAATCAGAGAGGGTGATATTTGTGTGAGAGTAGGTAAATAGACTAATGGAACAAAATAGGGAATTCAGAAAGAGAATAACACATACAATGCACTGACTTTGGTAAAGGTTCTAAGGTAATTCAATGGGGAAAAGAACATTTTCATCAAATGATGCAGAACAACCAAATGGACATTTAGAAACAATAAACAAATTTGATTCCTACCTCAAGCTATACACAGTTAATATAGATAGATCAGAGACCCTTATGTAAAGAGTGAAACTTTAAAAAATCCAGAAGACATGGAAAAATATTTTCTTATAGTAGACTTAAAAAATTTACATATCTGACTTCATTCAAATAAAAAAAAAGCTGCCTATCAAATAAATCATTGAATCATTGCATTGAAAATGCAAGCCAAAAGCAGACAAATACATTACAAGAAAATTACAAACCAGTATCTCTCATGAACATAGTTGCAAAAATCTTCAACAAAATATTAGCAGACTGAATTCAATAATGTCTAAAAATAATTGTACAGCACAACCAACTGGGATTTATCCCAGGTAGGCAAAACTGGTTCAACATTAATTAGAATATTTAGAGTAATCCATCACATCAGAAGTCTAAAAAAGAAAAATCACATGATCCTACCAATAGAGTATAACATAACGCCACTAGAATTAATAATTTTTAAAAAGACATTCTGACTAGAAATTTAAAACATGCCATTTAATTCTTTGGCCAAAGAGGAAATATTTATGTAAATTCCCAAATTTTTGGAAAAGAATGATGCTGAAGACAGAACATCAGTATCTGAGAATCTATGGGATACAGGTAAAGCCATTATCACAGAATAGATTACAAAATTAAATGTTTATAACATTAAATATTTATGAATTGAAAGAGCACAAAATTTAAAAAAACTTAAAAATACACATGAATAAATTAATGAATAAAAATAAAATAAAAATTAATGCATTACAAAACAGAAAAACACAAAAAACAAAAGCTTAAGTAAGAATTAATAAAGATTGGAAAGATAAATACAAAAATTAAAAGTCTAAAAGCAGGATTTAAAAAAAAAAACAAACAGGGATGCCTGGGTGGCTCAATCATTAAGTGTCTGCCTTCAGCTCGGGTCATGATCCCAGGGTCCTGGGATCGAGCCCCGCATGGGGCTCCCTGCTAGCGGGAAGCCTGCCTCTCCCTTTCCCACTCCCCTGCTTGTATTCCCTCTCTCACTGTTAAATAAATAAAAAATAAAAAATAAATAAATTAAAAAAAACAAAATAAACTATCATGTAATATAATGAAGACAAAAAACAATCAGAAAAAGAAGTAACAAAAACACAAATTAGAACTGGAAAAAAAGGGAAATAACTAAAACTAGAGAGAATGTGTATATGTGTGTGTGTATACTTCTGCTATTTTCCCAACTCTATATAAATACAATTTTAAATAAACTTTTGACTTATATATTCTAAAATGCACAAATGATCGATATACTATTTAATGAAGTGAGCATAGCATTTAACCATCACTTAGGTCAAGAAATGGACTATTGGCACCACTGCAATAGTCCTTTTTATCACCCATTTTCAATACCAACCCCCATTTCCTAAAGGTAAGTACCATTCTGATTTCTAACATTATAGATCAATTTGCCTGTTTTGATTTTATGTAAATGAAATTATACATTTTTGTGATCATGACTTCTTTTATTCAAAATTATGAAATGATTCATGTCATTACATATAACCATAGTTTAATTCATTTCATTATTTAAATACCACTATTTATGCATCATACTGTTGATGGTCATATGCATTATTTAAAGTCTATTGAATATAATACAGCTATAAACATTTTTTTTTTTTTTTTAGAGGTAGAGAGGGGCAGAGGGAGAGGGAGAGAGAGAGAGAATCTTAAGGCGGCTGCACACCCAATATGGAGCCTGACATGGGGCCTGATCTTATGACTTTGAGATCATGACCTGAGCCAAAATTAAGAGTAGGACCCTTAACCAACTGAACCACCCAGGTGCCCCAGCTATAAACATTCTTTTACTGAACACAAAATAGGTACCTACTCCAATTTCCTCAGCCTTGTTGATTACTCCTGCAACATATCATCCCTGTACCAAATAGTTATCAGTCCTGAGATTTTTGACTTCTCCAGCTACTCTGTGCTTAAATAAAATAAAACACAACAGATTTGGGATCTGAACATCATTCATCAAATGAACCAGAAGACAAAACTTTAGACCCAGAATGAATTTAATCCCTACAGGTGAGGAACTGCCCAATGGAAGAACAGGAGGTTAGAGGAAACTGGTCATAGAAACATGCTTTCTTAGTCCATGGACTACCTTGACACAAAGTTTTTCTTTGAAGTTTCATCACAATATTCCTACTTGCAAAGTGGAATCATTCATCCAGTAATTTCTTCCCAAATGATCATGAAGAAGTAGCTGGCATAGTAAGTCATTTTACAGTGCTTTATATTATTTCTGTTTTATTTTCCTTTTTTCCTCACTCTTGCATTTGGGTGTTTATACCTCTCAAAGTATTACATTACCTCATGTTCTATAGCACACAGCCTAAAACAATGAATATGCACACAGTTTTTTGGTGCATATAGACATGCATTTCTGTTGGATATATAGGTAGGATGGAACTGCTGGTTCATATTACATACACATGTTAAATTTTAGAGATTAATGCCACATTTTTCAAAGCAGTTGTGCTACTTTTTTTCTTTTTAAAGATTTATTTATTTATTTGAGAGACAGAAAGCATGGTGGGGAGGAGAAGAGGGAGAGAAATATTAGCAGACTCTTTGCTGAATGTAGAGCCCAACGCAGGGATTGATCTCACAACCCTGAGATCATGACCCTGAAATCACAACCTGAGCTGAAACCAAGAGCCAGACACTTAACCTGCTGTGCCACCCAGGTGCCCTGCAGTTGTGCTGATTTTTAAAGGTTATTCCAGGGGCACCTGGGTGGCTCAGATGGTTAAGCATCTGCCTTCAGCTCAGGTCATGATCCCAGGGTTCTGGGATAGAGTCCTGTGTCGGGCTCCTTGCTCAGCAGAGAGCCTGCTTCTCCCTCTCCCTCTGCCTGCTGTTCCCCCTGCTTGTGCTCTCTCCCCCCAACCTGTCAAATAAATAAATAAATAAAATCTAAAAAAAAAAGCTTACCTAGCTTTAAAAAAATATAAAAAATAAAATAAAGGTTATTCCATTCCCAGTGGTAGTCTTTAAAGTTTATGCAAATAAATTTAAATCTTTAAAATACTTATTTTTCTTTTCTTTTTTTTTAAGATTTTATTTATTTATTTGACAGAGAGAAAGAGAGCACCAGCAGGGAGAGTGGCACCAGGAGGAGAAGGAGAAGCAGGTGCCCCGCTGAGCAGGGAGCCTGATGTGGGGCTTGATCCCAGGACCCCGAGATCATGACCTGAGCTGAAAGAGACACTTAACTGACTGAGCCACCCAGGTACCCTGAGATTCATATTTTTCTAGAAAAATAAAAGTTTATTAAAATTGATCCCAGTAGAGATGGAAAATTTAAATAGACCAAATTATAAATAGGAAATTAGGAAAGAAACTGAATAATTACCAAAGGAAAAGCATGAAAACAATATGGTTGCAGAGGGGATTTCCAAAAAACTGACATAGAGCAAATAATTCCAATGCTAGCCAAAATGGTTCAGAAAATAGGAAAAAACAACTTTTACATTATTTTGATATTATTTCACAATCATGACAACTCAGACTAATGTCATTTCTGAATATTGATGTAAGATCCTGAGGTAAAATTGTAGCAATAGAATCCAACAGCATGACCAAGTGCAATTTACTCCAGAAATGCACCAATTAGGAAATCTATTAATACAATTTAGCATTAGATATAGAAGACTTTTAATTTTCTTACTGTTTATTTTACTATATTTTGTTTAAAAGTTAATTTTAGTTGTTGCCCTTAGGATTACAATTAACATCTCAATTTATAATAACCTAATTCAGATTAATAACAACTGAATTTAAATTTTGTACAACAATATAGCTCCTTTCCCTCTCCACTCCTTTGTGTTAATTATCACACAGATTACATTTTTATACATTGTGTGCTTATGCACACAGATTTATAATTATTGTTTTTGTAGTTGTCTCTTAAATAAGAGGGAAAAAAGAGAATTGCAAACAAAATATGCATTTATACATGCCTTTCTATGTTTTTGTTACCTATCTTGGTGCTTTTTATTTCTTTCTGTGGGTTCAGATTACTATGTAGTGTCTTTTTAATTCAGCTTTTAGAGCTCCCTTAGTATTTCTTGATTAATTTCTTGTCAGCAATTAATTCTTTCAGTTTTTATCTTAGAATGCTTAATTTCTCCTTCATTTTTGAAAGATAGTTTTGCTGGATTTAGAATTTTTAGTTGATAGTCTTTTTCTTACTGCCTCTGTCCTCTATGGTCTGATGAAAAATCAGCCGTTAATCTTTTTCAGAATACCTTGTATACAATGATTTACTTCTCTCAAGGATTTCAAGATTTTCTTTGTCTTTGTCTTTAGACAGTTTTATTATAATGTGTCTAGGAATGGATTTCAGTGAGAGAGTGGGCTTCTTTGAGCTTCTGGGATGTGTAGACTATTTTTTTAAGTTGTGAAGTTTTACGCCATTATTTTTTCAAGTATTCTTTTTGTCTCTTTCTCTCTCTCCTTTCTGGAACTAATATTATCCATATGTTGGTATGCTTGATGGTATTTCAGAGGTCTCTGAGATTCTGCTTATTTTTCTTCATTCTTTTTTTTCCTGTTCATTAAACTAGATATCAATTGGCATATCTTCAAGTTCTATGGACTGCTTAAATTTGCTATTGAGATGGTCTAGTAAATTTTCATTTTAAGTACTGTACTTTTCAACCACAGAATTGCTGTATGGGTCTTTTTAAAAAATCTATTTATTGATATTCTTATTTGATGAGACGTTGTCCTCATAATTTTATTTAGTTCATTAGACATAGTTTCATTTAGCATTTGTATATGTTTAATATGGTCAATTTAAAATCTTTTTCGAGTAAGTCCAATGTTTGGACTTCCTCAGGCACAATTTCTAGCAATTATTTTTCTGTGTAAGGAACACACTTTACTGTTTCTTGAATGTTTCAAACTTTCTTTGTTGAAAAACAGGCATTTTAAATAATATGCTCTGATAACTCTGGATATCAGATTCTTCCCCCTCCCCAAGGGTTTTTGTTAATGCTATTCTTTATTGTTGTTGTTTGTTTATTTGTTTCATGACTTTTCTAAACTAATTCCATGAAGTCAGTGTTCTTTGTCATCAATGGCTTCTGAAGTCTCTTCTTGGTTAGCTTAGTGATTAGCTAGTGATTAGACAAAGATTTCCATAAAGTTCCTGAAACAAAAAAATAGGTCTCCTAGCCTTTGATAAAGGGCTGTGGGTGTATATTGATGCACACTTAACACTCAGGCAGGCAGAGTTTTGACAACTCAGCTTTAGGTTTCACTTTCCACTTGAACATAGCTTCAAGGGTTAGCCAGAGGTAAGAGTTTAGGGGTTTCTCACATCTTTTCAGTGCATGCGCACAGCGTTGTGTATCCACACAGCCGACCTATGTGTGTCTTTCTAGGTTCCTAGTAATATGTCAGAATTTTTCAAAGGCCCTGCAGACATATTCTCTAGCTTTTCCCTTTAAGCTTTTGTTTAGCTTTCCATTTGCCCTACTATTATCGAACACCTCAGGCAGCCAAAGAATTAATCAATTGACTCTAATTGTTTTTTAACAAAAGCCCCCAGGAAAAAAGACTTTTCATTCCAGGTGACCTTCATAAAGAAGCCTTGCGAGGGAACCACCATACAGTTCAAATAATATTATTTCTCTGGAAATGAGACTTTAAAGGAGGTCCAACCACCTTTTGGCCCCTCTATTGGCTACTAGACTGCTGTTTTTCACCATTGCAGGCCATTGATTTTCAAGTCTACTGTAGAGCTGAAATGGGGGATGGGAAAAGGGCAAGTGAAGTCACAAAGTTTATTGTTTTCACTGATATTTAGCCAATTTTCTTGAAAATGCTCTTTAGATTGTTATAATCTTTTGGTTAATTTCTGGAGTTCTAAAAAAGTTGATTCTGTCAATTTTTGTCAGTTTTTTCATTGCTTCTATGGACAAGAGAATTTTGGAAGTCCTTTCTCCTTCATTTTTGCTAATGTTCTTACCATTTGTATTAATTTGCTAGGCAGCCATAATAAAGTACTACCAACTGGGTGGCTTAAACAATAGAAATTTGTTGTCTCATAGTTCCGGAAACTAGAAGTCCAGAATCAAGACGTAAGCAAGGTCGGTTCCTTCTGAGGACTGTGAAGGTAATGTTTTCCAGGACTTTCTCCTTAGCTTATAGAAATAGCCATCTTCATGTTCACATGGCATTCTTCCTGTATGTGTATCTGTCTCCAAATTTCTCCTTTTTGTAAGTTCACCAGTCATATTTGTTTAGGGTTCATCCTAATGACCCCATCTTAAGTTGATAATTTCTGATAGAGATCTCCAAACAAGGTCATATTCTGGGGTTATGGGGTGAGGACTTCAATATATAAATTTTAGGGGGGCATAATTCAACCTATAATGCTATTTTAATTAATCGATATAGAAAAGTCGTAGGACCATAGAGGCAGAACACTCATGCTATAAAATGCAAAACACATTTATATTAAAAGCCCTCAATGAATTAGAATTTGGTGAGTAATTCCTTAACATGGTATCCTTATTTATACATGTGTGTATATATATGTATTCCTCACTCTCTCTAAATTTATACCTTATGTAATGGGGAGATATTAAAGGCTTTCCTGCTATTTTCAGGAAAAAAAAATGGGATGATTGTTGTCACCACTGCTGTTTTATACAAGACTAGGAGTTTTAGCCAGTGCAATTAGACAACAGAAAGCGTTAGAGGCATAATAGGTAGAAAAAGATGTTTGATTATGAGTTATTATATATTTGGATAATTTCAAAGAATCAATGTGAAAAAAAGTTTCTATAAACAACATGAGAACCTTGTAGGCTATAAAATTGACACAAAAATCCATGATCTCAAAGGTCCAGTTTCCAAGTATGACAGAGTAGCTTGCAAAAAATCAATGTCACTGCCAAAACAAGTGGAAAATCCAGATAAAAGTACTGAAAATACATTTGCTACTGAGGCAATCGATAGTGAGCATGCCTAATCCTCGAGAATTCAGCAAATGTCTTGAGGCAGAATCAACAGTTGATGTACTCATTTCTCCGCTACTTTCTTCACATCAGAATACCAACCCCTAAAGTTTTTATGTCAGTCTCTCTTCCCCACAACACTGTCAAACTTCTGCTGTTTTCTCTCTATCTTGACACTTGCGTCCTTCATGGCCATGAACTGAATGTTTTGTAACTTGCTCATTATCATAATTGTCAAATTCCCTAAAGAATAAAATCAATTGCAGAAATTTGTTTAATTTCTCTGATCTTTTTCCCCTTCAAAGTTTTTTTTTTTTTTAAGATTTTATTTATTTATTTGACAGAGAGAGACAGCAAGAGAGGGAACACAAGCAGGGGGAGTGGGAGAGGGAGAAGCAGGCCTCCCACTGAGCAGGGAACCCCATGTGGGGTTCGATCCCAGCACCCTGCAGATGCTTAATGACTGAACCCAGGCATGCCTCCCCTTCAAAGTTTTTAAGGAACATAATTTTCAATCTAAAATTCCATATGCAGGCAAATTTTTCATCACTGGTTAAGGTAGGATAAATGTATTTTTCAGGCATGTAAATACTTGAAGCTTTAATTCCTATTTAGTTTTTTATTAAGGATTCATATGAAGGACATACCCTCATTTAGCTTTGGAATCAAATAATCAGTGGATCCAGCCTTAGGAGAATGTAAAATAAAGTCCCAGTATAGTAGCTGTGTAAAAGGGACAAAAAACAAAAACAAAAAACCTACATTTGTTCCACTTTGAAGAACAAGTTAAGAAAGATTATTTTTGGAAAAGAAATTATTTTCTGCAAAATAGTGGATATAAGGAAGAGACTGAAAAAAGTATAAATTTGGTTGAGAAACCCAATTTAAAAAATAAAGGAAATTCAGAAGTTTAGGAGAAACAAAAAGTTATAGAAGGGAACATGGTCCATATATGAAGCAAACTTTTAAAGTTAGAATGGAAATGTGTATATTCAAGGAATATGACAAATTGATTTCTAGTTATAAAAAATAATGCATTAAGAATATTGTGAAGGAGACTTAGCCTTTCTTCTCTCAACAAGAAAAAAAGAAAGGCAACCAGAAACTCCAGGATAAAACACTAATATTATCTCTTATATTGTTAACAATAAAGAGATACATAGTATAGTTGATAAAACAAAAACAAAAAGTTGTGAATGTATTACTTACGTTTGCCCACATAAGCAATAGATAAACTAAAATATGGATTCAGATAATACTTAGAGAAAGTAGAGAAAAAGTAGTAAGTGTAAACTAAATTTCACAATATAAAGCCAATAGATGAAGTTTGGGAAATCAAGACATAACAGCATACACATTTTTTTTAGAGGTAACATTAGAACATTTTAAACAAATTTTAAAAACATTTGCATTTGAAATTGATATCAGACTTGGAAAAATATAGGATAGGTATCATTGCTTTTTATTATTTTCTCCTTGTACTATTTAATATGTACAAACAGATATGTTGATTAAAAAATTCTCAGTGGAGTGCCGGGGTGGCTCATTCAGTTAAGCATCTGACTCTTGATCTCAGCTCAGGTCTTGATCTCAGGTTGTGAGTTCAAACCCCACACTGAGCTCCATTCTGGGCGTGGAGTCTACTTAAAAAAAAAAAAAAAAAAACTCAGTAAATGGGATAAAAAACAGATGGAAACAGAAGAGTGAAATAATGAACATAAACTAAGTTGAAGGATTCTCTCCTGTAAAAAACAGGAGGGAGAGGGAAGGAAAAGAAAAAAAAGTTAAGAGGCATGAATGATAGATCCAGAAATTCTGTTATGAATCTAAATTAACTTCTACAAAAAGAGAATAGAGACAGAGTTGGTTTAAGAACTAACCAAAAGCGGGGCTCCTGGATGGCTCAGCCGTTAAGCGTCTGCCTTTGGCTCAGGTCATGGTCCCGTGGTCCTGGGATAAGGCCCCGCATCGAGCCCTGCATAGGTCTCACTGCTTGGCGGGAAGCCTACTTCTCCCTCCCCCACTTCCCCTTGCTTGTGTTTCCTCTCTCACTGTGTCTCTCTCTGTCAAATAAATAAATAAAATCTTAAAAAAAAAACTAACCAAAAGCATAATTAAAGAACACTGTTCTAAACCAGTAAGTCATGAGTTTTTAGATTCTAAAACTCTGTGAAATGTCAAATAGAATAAGAAAAAAGAAAAACCCATAGACATATAATGATATTATTTTATAACATCAAACATGAAATTAAAACACTAAAATTTTCTAAGAAAATATTTTTAAAAGATCACCCCAGAATACACTAGAAAAGACCAGTATCAGTCTTCTATTAGCAACAATGGACATGAGAAGACAGTGGTACAATGTTATTAAAAGGCAGAAAGAGGGGCACCTGGGTGGCTCAGTCAGTTAAGTGGCTGCCTTCGGCCCAGGTCATGATCCCAGGGTCCTGGGATCGAGTCCCACATCAGGCTCCTTGCTCAGCAGGGAACCTGCTTCTCCCTCTCTCTCCCTCTGCTTGTGCTCTCTCTGTCAAATAAATAAAACCTTTAAAAAATAAAATAAATAAATAAATAAATAAAAGGCAGAAAGAAAATACTTTATTAATTTTTTGCAGGATTTATTTTTTTTTAAGATTTTATTTATTTATTTGAGAGAGAGAGAGAACATGAGAGGGGGGAGGGTCAGAGGGAGAAGCAGACTCCCTGCTGAGCAGGGAGCCCAATGCAGGACTTGATCCTGGGACTATAGGATTATGCCCTGAGCCGAAGGCAGTCGCTTACCAACTGAGCCACCCAGGCACCCAGAAAGAAAATACTTTAAACAGGGAATGATTTTACTGGACAACAACTGTTCAACTGGAACAATTTCAGAAAGTGTATCACATGAAGTACCTTCACAAATCATTTACTGAATATATCCAGGCCATGGTATACATTTACTAAAAAGTATGTGCTCAGTTACTATGTCAAACAGGAATGGTATATTAGTATGTCATTGCTCAGATTAAAGAGAAATATGCATGAGAATACCAAGAAGAAGCCAAAACCCCATAGTCTCCTCTCATAAGAAGGAAATAATCAGATGAAGAAACCAAAACATTGAAAAGTTGAGACTTCAAGTAGAATTGGTCACAATTAGCAGCCAAACCTAAAAACTTACCACCTTTAATTTTTCTGGCTGTAACTATTCTGATTTAGCCTGCATAGTTCCAATGACATTTTGCCAGAGTTCTGGTTTTTAAAATTTCTCACGTTACATTAAATAAAAATATGCATTATTAAAACTCTCACCTACTTTTCCTGGTTAGGCTTTCTGAAGTAATGTTTAGTATTTTGAAGGGCTTTTTAATAAAACCTCCTCTGTCTTTGAAAATGCAGATATCTTTGTGAAGGATAACTACTTTAGATTTGTGAAAGGTGATTTCCTAATTTAGTGGGTTTTGGAAACTAGATAAGAGAAATTCCTTTGGGAATGTGATTTTCATACTTAATGCATTGCAGAGTTGAAAAGTTCTGGTATGGAAGCAGAAAAGAGCTAAAAACAAATGTCACCTACTTAACAACTTTACTTAGTTGTCCAGAAGTAATCCCCAAATGCAATCCATCTTAAAGCAAGACAGCGTCCTCATGTACTGCTTTGACTATTTTCTATTAAAAATATCTTTTCTGAAGTATTTTTCCTAAAATGAACTTCTACTCTCTATATTTTTTATCTAAAACACAAATGTTTGACAATTAATTCAACATATTTTTGATACATAGACTCCTCCAGATCCATGTTATTCCTGTGAATGAAATTGTGAAACATTTTATATTGCCGTAGAGCAAGTTTTGTTTTACTGTTTAAACATTTTAGGAATTTGTTTATAGATTCATTTTACAGTTAATTAAGAACATGAGGTGTACATAACATATAAAGATAGGAATTTAAAAATATTCTGTTATATTTTACAGTTTCTATAATTAGATATAATAAATAATTTCCTTTTATTGTTGAGATGCCAAAAAATTATCAATTTATTCCTTTGTTTGAAAATATATAATAATGTGACACTAAGGAGTCTCACTGACCTTGCTTCAATGATAGTTTCTGTAATAAAGTTTTTGGAGGCTTAAAAATATGCATGTTTTGTAATAGCAATGTCTTATGAAAAGTAATTCTTGTTAAGTATGTTCTTTGTTCATAAAGTTCTTGCTCTCCTTGGTGATCCTGTTATGGCTACTCACTTAAGATGTTTCCTGAGCACTTTGATATGTTTTCTTATGATATAAACAACATAATAAAATACATATTGCCATAATAGTGTGTGGCAAGACATTTTTGCTAGGCAGTGTGAACAATTTTTAAATGCCATTATGTGATTAAGCAGTGAGGTTAGATTACACTGTGAAGTTCCATAATAGGTGTTGAAATTGCCTCTCAACATCACACTCGGGAGTATCTCTGAGATTTTTACATGACAATTTCACAGGGTTATTAAAAAAAGAATAAGTGAAATCATTAAAAAACCTTTTTCTTAGGTAAATTTAAATGCTTTCCATCACCCAGTGTGCAGTCATTAAAGTCTAATGCTTTTTCCTGGGAAAATATTTCATATAGATTTTTTAGCTTTTTTTTTTTTTTTTACTGGTAACTCAAAATTTGTTAAATATGACTTATTTAAATTTGGTTCCTATAATGAAAAATAATGGAGGAAATTACCTTCCACTCAATTTCCAAGGTGACAGTTTATCAATCATAGTAATAAGTGGTTGGGTTTCTTCATAATATATTTGACTCTCTGACTTTTTCCATCTTTCTCCAACTCTCAGATTTCCTCCAATACTTTGTAAAATCTTCTTTTTTTTCTCAGATGAGAGTGAAAATGCCCTCCCCAGTGAGTAACTGTGGAAGTTTAGGAAACAGAAAAATATTCAAAGGATAAGAGAGTCCAAGGGTATGTAAATGGAGGACATCAGCCACTCCTATAAATTATATATAAGCATACCAGAATCAAACATTTTAACTTACTCTTTGGTTACACAAAGTGACTTATAAGGTTATTGCTTATTTATTAAATGTCAAGAGGCCAGTCCATATCCATAAAGTATTTTCTAAATTACCCAAAAGTTAGAGCAACAAAGGCTTTTGACCTCTCAGTTCAGCTAAATTTTGAGTGCCCCGTTTTAGAATTTGTTCCAACAGAAAATGGTGCTGGGACAAGTGTATTCAAGGGCAGATAGATTATTTAAATGTGTGAGGGACACTGGCAGGGGAGAGAGATATAAAACAGACAAGGAAATTCAGCTAATAAAGTATACACTATCAAGCCATCTACCACAGTCATTGAATGGAGCTTAGCTTGTTGGTGAAACTCTGGGAAGCACTTCAAACTACACAACTTAGAATTATCCCTACCCAAGAGTAAGGAAGCTGGAGATTAATACAGTAACTCTGGAGAGTCATTGGGTGATGCTACTGGGGTAAGCAAGTATATACTAATTCTATAGCACTTTTGGATTTTCAAGAGGACATGAGCAGAGTGACCTTCCATAGATTGAGACACAAGCACTGAAACACAAAGAAGCAGACAGTGACAGTTGGAAGTTTGGGTGGAATACACGGGTAAGTCCAAAGAATGGGAATGGACACTACCAGTATGTATTATATCTGCAAAATATTGCAACATTCCTGCTAACTACATTACATTCCCAGGTTTTGTATTGTTTACAATTTGATAATCATATTTCCCACAATTTCAACTGATAAACTAAAAATGTTTATCAGTAAAGATTGTATGACAGAGTTTAGATTGTATGACAGAGATTAGAGAAAATAGATATACTTGAATAGTAGGTTTACTTGAATAGATCATCCTTGGATGATCTCATACAGATTGTGGGGTCAACACCAATTTATGTGATGGGGACCCTTAAATTCAACCATACCCTGGATGTCTTTTCTGAACTTGAGTCATTTGTTCAGCTATCTTTTGTAGATCTCATTCTACATTCATTCTAGTAATGACTTAATAAAATAGCAGCTAACATGGATAATATTGCACTAAGCACTGTATTAACCAATAAGCTTTGAGTCTTCACAACAAACTTAGAAGTAGATACTGTTACTATAGCAATTTAACACACCAGGAAATAGATTTGGAGGTTTAATTAGCTTGTTCAAAATTAGGTAATGTGTGGTGGAGTATGGAGTTGAGTCAGGCATTCTGACTCTATAACCCCTGTATCAGTTAAAGTTTAACAAGGGAACTAGAACCAGTAGATGATGTGTAAGAAATTTATTGCAAGCAATTGGTTTTATGCAATTGTGGGGGCTAGCTAGGCAAATATTAAATCTGTAGGGCAGGCTATCAGTGAGAGCAGGGCATAATTCTTGGACATGAACTTAGACTGTCCACCACTGGGGTCTGTATTTACTGACTTTCTATTAGTATCAAGGGCAAGATGACAGATTTAAATGAGCACATGTTGATAAAATTAATTCAATATTCTAAGGCTTTCCACTGAATTATTTATCTATTTATCTATTTATTCAATGTCCATTGAGTGCCTATTGTAAAACAGGTACAAGAGGTATAGAAATGAATATGAGATGAATTTTGCCATAAAAAGGTCAACATTAGTTTTATATCATCTAAGGAATCTAGTAATATTATTGCATGGTAATTTTTAAATCTAGTAAATTTATAAAAATATTACAAGTTAGGAAAGAAAATTTAAAATTGATGGCTAGAAATATGTATTTATGTGGTAATTTATATGGAAGGATGACTGATCAAACTGAACAGACATGGGATAGGAATTTTTATTTTATAAAAACCAATTAGTTAAAAAGTTGAAAGTGTGAATGTTATAACATGACACTATTACAATTTTACACACACAAAATCCCGGAACATTTTAAACAACAAAGCAATTTGGCAGTTCATATTTAGAACAAAAATCCTATCAAAGTAAGGATGAGAATTGGTTTAATAGTTTCAATTATGAAATTCAAGGTGACCAAATGGTTAAA
This sequence comes from Phoca vitulina, assembly GCF_004348235.1. Taxonomy (NCBI): domain Eukaryota; kingdom Metazoa; phylum Chordata; class Mammalia; order Carnivora; family Phocidae; genus Phoca; species Phoca vitulina. The sequence continues at coordinate 41,931,815 of NW_022589712.1, forward strand.
GTCTATAAGTTGTGTTTTTTCAGCACAATCATTTCACTTTGTTGGGTAGAACTACAAACATAATTAACAGGTTGATAGTGTGGCAGAATGAACCAAAGAATTGATTTGTTCCCAGTTTGATATGTTAAATGAAAAGCAACTGAAACCCCCCAAAAGATCAAGGATTTAATGGTACTCAACATTACAGTTATTAAGCATTTTGCTATTTTGAACTAGCAGTAAAAAGAAGATGATAGTTGAAATTGTTTTATTCACTCAAAAGAAAATGTTCTCTTCCCATATTTCACTTTCAGAACAGAAAGAACAAACTTTGAAAATTAGAAATAAAGAAGTTACTGGGATAAGGATTGCCTATAAATTGGATCTATAATCCACTACATATTTTTCTCTCAGAAATCTTAGTAGCATTAAAAAAAACCCAAACATCCCTTTGTACTCCCATACCAATTTTATTTTTAATTAAAAAAAAAATTGTTCTGGGACACCTGGGTGGCTCAGTGGTTGAGCAACTGCCTTTGGCTCAGGTCATGATCCCAGGGTCCTGGGATCGAGTCCCGCATTGGGCTCCCTGCTCAGCAGTGAGTCTGTTTCTCCCTCTTCCTCTGACCCTCTGCCTGCTTCTGCTCACTCTCTAAAAAAAAAAAAAAAAAAAAAAAAAAAAATTGTTCTATGGGAATTCAGAGGATACACATAGGAATAAGATATACATAGGATACACATAGGAATCTACTTCTCTTGGTAATTGATTTGCCTCTCTACCCCTCTGATAAAGAAAGAGTATATATTTTTTCAAGATTTAGTTGTTTTTCAGTGGGAAGATATATTAGAAAATCTAATCTTCCATACAATTGGTGCAGAATATATATTTAGGTTTTGAACTCTGTAAATATTTTACCTATATAAAAATTAAATTAACTAAAAATTACTAGACTGAAACAGAACAAACCTATCATGAATACTCAGTATAACTGATATGAAAAACTACCAACTATTTTAGAAATCACAAACTAAATTGCCTGGAAGCCTGGACACATTTATCGGGCACTAGAAAACACACAAAAAGGAACTAATATGTAAAAGTTAATACTCTTGACACCAAGACCATAGTATGAGAAGTGGAATAGAAATAAGGAAATGACCTTTTGGTTAATACTAATTTTGTAATATATAAAACTTACAGGGACTTCAAAGATTTAAAAAGTTATAGTATGCATTTTTATTTGACTCTTTTCAGAATGACATTGTTTTAAATACTTGAAATATGACTTTAATTGTTGTAATCAAAATTAGGTTTTTAAAAACATGAAGTAGTATTCTCATTTTATATTATGGCCTTTTCCGTTGCTTTGCCGTCACTTGTCAAAAAATTCTTCATGTGATTGGTTGAATTACCATGCATTCTTTGATAGTTTTGAATTTACTTTTAAACATAAGAAGTGAAGCCATAAAGCTTTTAGAAGAAGACAGGTGATTTTCACTCAGTTACTTAAACCAGGCATTTCAAACTATGGCCTTTTACAGAAAGAGATTTCAGACCCCTGGCTTAAACTAATCTTTGATTTTCTCTTTCATTCATCATTTATGTTTAGCCAATTCCATTAAAATTGCCAGTTATATAACTCACACATCCTATCAAATTTGTTTTTCCTCTACTCCTACTGCCATTACTCTTCCACAATTTCTCTACTTGATTGCTGTAAAGTTTCCTAAACAGTCTTTTGGCTTCCATCCATTCTCTCCAATTCTTGATACCAGCTGCTGCACTGATATTTCTTTTTTTTTGTCTTTATAATTTTATTGTATGTCTTTTAAGTACTTAACTGTGGATAATAGAGATCATACATCTCGTGTCTTTTTTTAAATTTTATTTTTTATGTTATGTTAATCTGCCATACATTACATCATTAGTTTTTGATGTAGTGTTCCATGATTCATTGTTTGCATATAACACCCAGTGCTCCATGCAGAACGTGCCCTCTTTAATACCCATCACCAGGCTAACCCATCCCCCCACCTCCATCCCCTCTAGAACCCTCAGTTTGTTTCTTAGGGTCCATAGTTTCTCATGGATCCTCTCCCCCTCCGATTTCCCCCCCTTCATTTTTCCCTTCCTGCTATCTTTTTTTTTTTTTTAACATATAATGTATTATTTGTTTCAGAGGTACAGGTCTGTGATTCATCAGTCTTACACAATTCACAGCACTCACCATAGCACATACCCTCCCCAATGTCTATCACCCAGCCACCCCATCCTTCCCACCCCTACCACTCCAGCAACCCTCTGTTTGTTTCCTGAGATTAAGAATTCCTCATATCAGTGAGATCATATGATACATGTCTTACTCTGATTGACCAAATGCAAACAAGATTATGATTGTTTAGAATCCTTCATTGCCTTTCCTCTGCTAAGTTATTTTATTTTCCATTGTTAAATTATATGGCCCTTAGTATGACACCTAAGAGCCTTCACAAACTGGCCTCTGACACTCTCTTCAGCTTCCCACATCACCTAACCTCTGTCATATTCCATCCTTATAGAACTGTTTTGTCAGTCAAATATTCTGTGATAAGTAATTTTCCTGACTTTTCACATGATGCTTTTTTTGTCTGTAATACAGAAAATGGCAAAGATGTAAACTGAGAAAGACAAGGCTAAAAATAGAAATGAAAGATGCCCATATTTACCTAGAAGACTGGATTAGGAAAATAATAGGAAAATAATAAAATCATATTAATTAATAAAATTATATTAATCATAAGACAAAGAAAATAAAAAAGATGACACATGACAAAAGATGAAAACAATAATATGCTTTGTTATTAGTTCATTTTAAAATTAGTGAGATCCAGTTAAGATCCTCCATCTAAGAAAAAAAGTAATTATTGACCATTTGCATACTGTTTATATGTTTAATGTATTTATTTGAATTTAAGCTTTCTCATATATTTGACAAAGAATGGAAGATAGAAGAAAATAGTGTGTCTTTGTTTTCTCTTTATTATCTCCAGTCTATCCTTTTCTCAGTCCTTCTCTAGAGGTCAGCAAAGAGTGGATGCTTATTAATTATTCCTAAAGTTAACTGCTTTTTGTGGGGAAGGCAGTATCCATGATTCTCATCTCTCTAGAATTTAGATGTTTCCACAGAACAACCACTTTGTTTATATTTGTATATATTACATGAAGAGGGTACTCCCAAAAATACCTACCATGAGAACTGTTTCAATATTTCTTGACAACACTCAACGTTTCTTCCCAGCAATGTGTAAATCTTTATTAAATCGTCTTCCTTTTCAGAATAACTCCACACATTGATGGCAATTATAGCAGAAAAACACAGTGTTATTAGTTTCAATGAACCTTTTATTTCTTGTTAAATATAGAAAAGCTGCCTTAATGTCATCACTTTGCAATTTGTTTTCAGTGTAAATGAATAGGACAGGGACAAAAAGTTTTAGATATTATTTTCTGCCATCTTTTACAGAACTCAGTTAAAGGAGTAGCTTTTGGAATTAATGCATTACTAAGTACTTTTATGATAAAATCTAAAAGTGTTTATGCTGATTTTTTGCTCTAGCTTACAATTGTATTACATAGGCAACACTGCATTCTCTGGAAACTGTCTATTGCAATGGCTATGAAAACACTAATGGGAGAAACAAAATATTGATGTTATGGGACATTTGTCACTAATATACAAAATTATATGCTGGAAGAATAAGTGGTTTTATTTTATTAATTCTTTTTTATGTTTTTTCTTTTTAGTGGTAACAGTTAAAAAAACTAGTAGTTTCTACTGTGAATTTATGTGGCAATTTAGAAGCAAACCTCACAATTCCCAGATTTGTAGCTGTAGGTGTAGTTAAATATAGTTAAGTAATATGTCAAAGTCTTTGTTTTAAAAGGATCAATGGAGAAAATAATAAACATATTCTGATATAAATATTGAAATGTCTTAAAGACTAATAAAATAACATGAGAGACTAGATTTAAAGTCTTGGAGGCAAGGAACATTGGGACTCCATAAGGAGCAGCTATTTCCAGTGAACAACAAGTCAGAATATAAAATATAAATTGCAAGTTAAATGTTATGAAAACAATGAAGGAATTAACAATAATAGAAACAAGAAAACTAGAATTTGAACTCATCATAGATGCAAAGAACTTTGAAGTTGTTTGTTCTTGAGGGGGAAAAAGAATGATGTAGTCACATTCAGTAATGTTTAGTGACATTCATCCTTTATATATTATAAGTTTATTTTTACTGTTCAAATATTAAAACAAAGTACAAACTTTGGAAAAGAATGAATATAATTAAACATATATTTTAAATGTTTTATCTTTTTGCTAAGGAAAATAAGCACATTTTTACATAGTTATTGAAGGTATATATCCTGAAGAATTTATTATATTTAATGAGAAGAACATCTGGAAATATAAATTAAACTGATGAGTTGGATGTAATGTCTTAATGTTTTATATAATTTAAAACATTCAAGTTCCTTGTTATATAATGTTGAAAACTCAATAAAGAAACTATGGGTTCCAAAATTGTGCATTCCAGTGAAACAAAACTTGCTTTTTAATTTTGCCTAATTTTATCATTGAATCACTAAGGTGGAGGTATGAATGTTCTAAAAATTCATTCTCTCCAACCAAGTCAGCAAAATGGCACTTCCCATTGTCCTTGGGAGTTAGGTGTGGCTTAACTTTCTTGAGTGTTATGGAAAACAAACATACATAGGTGGAGAGATATGCCATATTTATGGCTTAAAAGATTCACTATCATAAATATATCAACTTCACAAGTTATGTACAGATTTGATGCAATATCAATCAAAATCCCAATTTTTTTCAAGAAAATTTTGTGACAAACTTCATACTAATGAAATGTGAGCAATATGATTTAAACCATTTCCGGGACTGGGTCTTAAGAATGAGGTCCTTTAAAGCTACTTTCTTCTCTCTACTGTCTGGATCTGGACATAGTGATTCCATTTCAGTTATGCAAATTATGACAATACTCTTAGAAAACCAAGAGAATCAACCTAAAACCCTAATTAACCATGGGTTAACAAAGCCATCCCTAATACATGGATTGCTTAACTTGGAACTCTTATGTAAGAAAGTCTTATTTCGGGCGCCTGGGTGGCTCAGTCGTTAAGCGTCTGCCTTCGGCTCAGGTCATGATCCCAGGGTCCTGGGATCGAGTCCCACATCCGGCTCCCTGCTCAGCGGGGAGCCTGCTTCTCCCTCTCCCACTCCCCCTGCTTGTGTTCCTGTTCTCGCTGTCTCTCTCTGTCAAATAAATAAATAAAATCTTAAAAAAAAAAAAAAAAAGAAAGTCTTATTTCCATAAATTATTTCTGGTTTTGGTTACTATGTTACATTTGTTTGGATTGTAATTCCATGGTCCACTGAAGTCAATGAGACTTGCTTCAACCAATGAAATGTGTCTGGGAATGAAACACTTTCAGGAAGCATGCTTGAAGAGCCAGTTCATTGTCCACTGTGTTACTTTTCCTGTGTCACAAGAATAGCAGTATTCCAGATAGAGATTTCTCTGTCGAACTAGGTTTTGGACTGCAGACAACATGAAGCAATGCCTATGCCAATCCATTATGGATACTTAGTGTGTAAGCAAGAAATAAACCTTTATGATAAAGCCACTGAGATTTAGATGTTGTTCATTGCTGTAGCAAAGAACCCTATCTTGACTAATTTGAGAAGCTTAGTCTGAACCTTGATCAATACAGACCCACACAGCCCTTTCATGGTTTAATCTGGCTATATTAAGGAGTACTGGGATAAAATAAGAAGTAAAATATTTAGTTTGTGTAAGGAGTATAAAAGAAGCAAGTACAACACTAAATGCAAAATATCTTTCAGTATTTTTCTACAGATTTAATGGAGGAAAGGAAATAAGTAGCTCAATTCTGTGCAATTAATAAAATCTAAAGTTTCATTAACAAAATAAGGGAGTAGATGTGGTGAGAAGAACTGAGATTTTAAGATAGAGCATCGGTGAGCTTCTCATTTTAATTAGAAAGTAAAGAGGAAGAATTATTAAAGCAAGTACAAAAATATGTCAGAAAGGACAGTACATAAATATTGATCCTAGGGAGAAAGGCTAAAAGTTGGGAAGAATGACTCATCATGCTGTTTGCAGCTTAGAAGCAGGTATTAAGGCAGTTTTGAAGAGGTCACTGGACATGTTACATGTATGGTTTCAAACCAAAGCAATTTAGAGAGAGCTCAGGGAAAAACTAAAGGAAATAGCAGGAAAAGAATATACACTCTAAACATTCCAAATTGAAAAGAAAATAATATGAGAACAATAAGTGGAAAGGGTAAATAAGTCAAAAAAAGCATTCAAAGATCACTGAAATGTTTGAAAGCAGAAAGAAAAAGGCAAAGGTTGATTAGAAAGAGGAAAGTGAAAAATTTGAAATAGCTATTCCACAGGTAAAAAAAATGGGAGGCCAAACAATGAGTGAGGTGGGGCAAGCCAGGATTTCTGGATAAAAAGTGCCAACAGAGAAAAAACAGCAAGGGATGATACAAAATCAAGGAACAGCTACCAATTTAGAAAATAGAAATAGAACTGATTCCATAGAAAATATCTCTTGTTATCCTTTAAATCCCCTGAATCAATCACTATTACCTACATGGTCCGCTTTCTCTTCAGGAATTATATTATAAACAATTTCATATTATTACAGCTTGATTACAAGTCAGCTAATTTTACAAACTTATTTTATTTTTCTACTTTATTTTTAACAACTTTGTTGTGAAATGCAACATACACAGAAAACACACATGTGCATAAAATATCTATGTATGGATTAATAAACAGTTATAAAATAATCTTCCATGTGACCAGCATCTGGTCAAAAATAAAACATTGGAAGCTACTCCCCAAACTCCCTTTGTGTCCCTTCCTGTTTACAACCTCTTCCATCCCTTCTCTATAAGTAACCACTTTCCTGTATTATATGGTAAAAATTAATAAAATTTTAAGATAGTTTTACCATGATAACTGCATTCCTAAACAATATAGGTACGTTTGCCAGCTTTTAAACTTCACGTAAATGGAATTATTCAGTATATATTCTTTTGTGACGAAATTCTTTGACTCAACATTATGTTTGTAAAATGCAAAGAGGTTAATGCATAAATTTTAGTTCATTCATTTTCCTACTGTATAAAATGCTGTTGTGTACTTCTTCTACAATGTATCCATTTAGTATTGATGGAACTTTGGGATATTTCTAATTTAGAGCTCTTACAAGTAATGTAGTTAAGTACATTTCTGTCCATGTATCTAGGAGAACTTAATGCATGCACATTTAGGAGTAGAATTGCTAGATCATAGGGTGGTTACATTCTTTACTAGATAATGCCAGACTGTTTTTCAATATAGTTAAACAATTTAGATTCTGAATAACAAGATATAAGAATTTTTGTTGCTCCAGGGGCGCCTGGGTGGCTCAGTCGTTGGACGTCTGCCTTCGGCTTGGGTCACGATCCCAGAGACCTGGCATCGAGCCCCGCATCGGGCTCCCTGCTCAGTGGGGAGCCTGCTTCTCCCTCTCCTACTACCTCTGCTTGTGTTCCCTCTCTTGCTGTGTTTCTCTCTGTCAAATAAATAAATAAAATCTTTAAAAAAAAAAAGAATTTTTGTTGCTCCACATACTGGCCAATAGCTTGTTTTCTCAGAATTTTAAATTTTATCTCTCTTATTATTGAAATTTTTTTATAAGATTTATTGGGATACTTTCTGGTAGGTACTAATGTTTGTAAATTTTGTAGATTTGTTTGTCTTTGTCTTATCAATTTGTACATGTATTTTCTTTCTATTCTGTATATCTAATTGTCCCAGACCATATATTGAAAAGAATGCCCTTTGTCCATGCCTCTGCAGTACAAACTTTGTCATATAGTAAGTGTTCAAAATGTGTAGATCTGCTTTGAGATATTTGCTCTACTTAATTAATCTAATTGTCAATCCATGAACAAAACATTAATGTCTTGTTTACTATAGAAAATGAAATTTATTGTTAACTAGTTGAGCAAGTCTCCTCTATTTTTTTTTTTTACACTCTTTTCTAAAACTGGCCTGGTTATTTTTGAATTTTGGTTTTAGAATCAGCTTGACAATTTTCACAAAAAAATATTGGATTTTGATTAATATTGCCCTGAATCTGTACATCAATTGTGGTAGAGATGATATACTTATGATATAGAGTCTCTAATATACCAATATGTATGTAAAAATTAAAGAATTTGTAAATACGGGTTTTAGATTTATCTTTAGTTACATGGTAGCTTTTATACTAGCAAAGTTTGAATTTTTGTCACTGAGACCTATAGAATTACAAATAAATTTTATATGATTTGTAAGTTCTTATTAATTTTAACATTTTATTAGCTATTTTCTATAAACACAAGCATATACTCTCCAAATAATGAAGGATTATATTCCTTTCTTTCTGATCCATATACATTATATTTATTTTTCTGGCCTTATATACTGGTTGTGACATTTAGTAAAATGGCAATAATGATCAAGAGAAACTTTGTCTTGTTTCATATCCCAAAGAGAACATTTTCAAAGATCCATTAATGAAATAATGTTTGCTACAGGTATTATTATAGGTAAGTTTTATCAGAATAAAGAGGTCCTTTTATATTCTTAGTTTACTATGAGTTGTTTGATCTTGCATGTATTTGAATTTTATTAAACGCTTTTTTTGCATATATAAAGACAGTCATATAATTTGTTTTTCTTTTTAATACTTATGGCAAGTTTCTCTTGTTTAACTTCTCATTTGACAATAAACTTTTTGTTCCTGGGATATTTTAGGAATTTTGTATACATATTCAGGAGTGAGATTAAACTTAAAATTTCTTTTTCAGTATTGTCTTTGGTAGGTGTTGCTGTAAGATTATGGAAACTTCATAAATTTATGTGAGTAATCCTGGTTTTCTATTTTAAAGGACTTTGGATAAACCTAGATTTTTTTTTAGCTGAAATGTTTAAAATAATTCACCAGTGAAGTCATCTAGACCAGCATTTTCTTCATGGGATTATTTGTAACTACTGATTCAATTTCTTTTTTTTTTTTTAAGATTTTATTTATTTATTTGACAGAGAGAGAGACAATGAGAGAGGGAACATAAGCAAGGGGAGTAAGAGAGGGAGAAGCAGGCTTCCCGCTGAGCAGAGAGCCCGATGCGGGGCTCGATCCCAGGACCCTGGGATCATGACCTGAGCCAAAGGCAGATGCTTAACAACTGAGCCACCCAGGTGCCCCTCCATTTCTTAAATAAATATAAGATTATAGAAATATCCCAATTCATTTGGAGAAAATTTTATTTTTTTTCTCTAGTAATTTGTTAATTTTAATCTAAATTTCAAAAATTTGATATAAGGCTCTTTTGAAATTATGGAGTAAGGACCTTTGGAATGTAAATTGGTACAGCCGCTATGGAAAACAGTATGGAGTTTCCTCAAAAAATTAAAAATGGATATACCATATGATCCAATAATTCCACTATTTCCCTGGGTAAATTCCCAGTATTTACCTGGGGAAAATGAAAACACTGATTTGAAAAGACACATGAACATCTACGTTTATTACAGCATTATTTACAATAGCCAAGTCATGGAAGCAACCTTAGTGTCCATCAATAGATGAATGGATAAGAAAAAGTGGTATATATACACAATGGAATATTACGCAGCCATAAAAACTATGAGATCATGCCATTTGAGAATTTGAGACAACACAGATGGACCTAGGGGATATTATACTAAGTTAAATAAGTCAAATTGAGAAAGACAAATACAGTATAATTCCACTGATAAGTGGAGTCTAAAAAAAATGAATAAACAAAAAGCAGAATCAGAACTATAAATACAGAGAACAAACTTATGGTTGCCAGAGTGGAGGTGGGTATGGGGGTGGGCAAAATGGGTGAAGGGGAGAGGGATATACAGGCCTTCAGTGATGGAATAAGTCACGGGAATAAAAACCAGAGCATAAGGAAAACAGTCAATGATATTGTATGACAATGTAATGGGGCAGATAGTAGCTTATACTTGTGATGAACATAGCATAATGTATAAACTTGTCAAATCACTAACTTATACATCTGAAACTAATGTAGCATAGTGTGTCAACTACACTCAAATAAAAATAAATGAAAATTCATTTCTTCATAAATGCAACAAAAAATGAAAAAAACAGGACAAAATCATCTTTTTAAAAAGTCCAGAAATAAAGACAATAATTGAAGGAGCATTAGTGACGAGAAGCTACTGAGTCTCAATAAAAACAATTAGCTTTGTGGTGTTCAACTTGCCCTATTCTCATCTTTCATTCCTCACTCTCATGGTTGCCTTGAAAACTAACGCCTTTAGAACGAAGAGAGTTGTGAAAACTAGCAGCCTGGAAATCACCAAAAGGGGCAGCCTGGGTTTATAGTTCCTCGAAACCTTACCCACAGGAAATGAGATGAACTGTTTGTCAGCTCACTGGAAACATCTTACACACAGGGCTTGTCATTTGACCTGACTCAGAGCTCATTGTGTGGGAAAGCCCTACACTCAGGGTGTTTGGCGATTTTTTAATGTCCCACCTGCCTGAAGTAATGCCAGTTAGGGGAAACAAAAAGGTCACCAAAAAGCATAAAAGGAAGATCTGGGGAATAAGATATCCATGAGGGGCTTTGAAAACACTATGACATACTATTTGGAATATAGATCACTACAGACATATGCAGGGCTATGCATATATTTAAAGAAGAGTCTGAAAAGGTCCCAATTTCTCATCTCTGGCTGGTTCTGAGTCTCTTAACAAGCAGAAAATAAAGAATAGGGAATAGTTTTAAATTGCTGGAGATAGAAAATGTGCTAAAATCACAAACAGTCCATCTGCCAAAGGTGGAAGACTTACTTGTTCAAGGCATTTAAGGAAATACCTGTTCAATCAGGTGACTACAATGCAAACCAGAGATGCGGGCTGCATGTAACAGGGAATACAGACATTCTGTAATTGGTCCAAACTAAGCAAAATATATGAAGAAAAAAAATGGACAGAATTGAAAGGATACAATAGTTCTACAGTAATAGATGGAGACTTCAATATCCCACTTTCAGTAATAAAGAGAACAACTAGGAAGGAGATCAAAAAGGAGAGAGAAAACTTGAACACTACAAAACAACTAGACCTACACTGGACTTACTTTCATAAGATCCTATTGTTCTGTTTTGATGTAAGAAACTTAACCATACACTATGATAAAGTATCTGGTGTCACACTATCCCTCCCGCTGTAAACAGCAACAATCAGGCATTGAATAATAGGCTGTGAAAGATTATGATCACTGAGAGAAGGGAAAATATCAAAGGAGCCCCATCATCACCTTAGGTGTTTGTCTGGAGACACTTTCCTGACATACAGCAAGGTGCTCTTCAAGCAGAACAAAGTGGTGGAGCTAAGCTGAGGACAACACATATCAATATACAAGTCAGCCAAAGCAACTAGAATCCATGTGGCAGGGTAATGAAGAAAAAGCTGTGCAGAAAATAGCCTCAGAAGTCTATATGGGAGTCCTCTAAGACTTCTTGACTGAGGGATGGCTGCAAACACACAAGACAAATCTACATGAAGTTTTCTACAATACGGTTGCTAAGAAGTTGTGTGCAGAAAACAAGGATCAATCAGTTAAGAAACCCAGTTAGTACCCTAGACACGAAATGAGACAGCAGTTGCTATTTATAATTAAGGACCACATGATCCTTAATTATAAATAGCAGCTGGTAAAATACCCAAGATATGCCATAGAAAAGCCCATGACCAAGCCCAAACAAGATTCATAAGGGAGGCAGAATTGGGAAGTTGAATTTCAACAAGTTAGAGAGGTTTAGGAAATACCTTGGATTTTTCACAGATCTGTCCCCAATAAAATGTAAGCCTACACATGAAGTAAGCCTTCACAGTTATTGAAGTAATAATCAGAAACACACACACACATACATGCACATATGCATGCACCCTATTGAGAAAGATAACAGAAACCAGCATCCCTATAACGTGTAATCACAATGTTCAATATAAAATAAAAATTTAAAGACATAGACTTCCAGTTTCTGCTTGGAATATAGAACTAGAAAGAGCAATATTTCCGGCATTACAACAAAATAGCCATATAAACTGCTAGCTCATGAGTTTTCTTGAAACTCTAAGAGCACTAAAGTCATAGGAATTTTCTTGAACCTATAAGAAAGTGAAGATTATAGGGCAACCAACTGGTCCAAAATCTATAGAGACAGACCTGCAGGGAGAGAGGATACCTGAGCATTCATTCAACTTGAGCAGACACAGACAGACATTAGTTAGAAGAATTCAGCTAGAGTTTTGAAATAATTCATAGTCTAAGCATGCACTAGCAAGAGTTATAGAGGCCTTGAGAGCCATGGATTTAGAGAGAGTTTGAAGCCATTTGAAGTTTCTTCTCTGTAGACTCCTCTGTATACACTCACAGAAAAGACCGCTAAGAAATCAGAAAAAGCATTCTTTGTGGTACAGACCTAAGAGAGGAAACGAGCAGTCTCTGAAAGAGGGCCAAATATTTACTCAGCCATGGTAATTCCATTTTCTTTTTCTTGGGGCTCATTTTCTGAGCCTCCCTTGTAATCATCAACAGACATGAAGTAAGCAATGGTCAGTGAGATGGAAGACATGAGCATCCTGGGACGCCTGGGTAGCTCAGTCGGTTAAGCGTATGCCTTTGGCTCAGGTCATGATCCCAGAGTCCTGGGATCAAGTCTTGCAGTGGGCTCCCTGCTCAGCAGGGAGTCTGCTTCTCCCTCTCCCTCTACCCCTTCCCCCTGCTTGTTCTCTCTCTCTCTCTCTCAAGCTCTCTCTCTCAAATAAATAAATAAAATCTTAAAAAAAAAAAAAAAGACAAACATGAGCATCCTGGAAGCTCTCTAGGAAAATTTCCTCCTGCAATAAAAAGAGATAGACACTGAAAGAAATTTTTGCTCCCTTCCTCTCAAACTTCTTATAATATGAGATAATCAAATATCTTCATCATACAGACCAATATAATTATATCAATTTTAAATTATTTATAAATGATACTATGACCCCCTTTCCTAATCTTTCTGAAAATTTACCATGGTAAAAGCCCATCAAGAACAAAAATAATTCATTTAGTCATTGGAAACTACTAATTAAACAACTATTTCATGTGAGGAATTGTCCTAAAGGAAGGGATACATTGAAGAAGAGACTCACATCGTAACCTAAGGATGGTGATGATCGTCATGATGATGAAAAAGTAGGTGATCGTGAGGACACCAACAAAGGCAAAGTCCACTTAGGCAATTACAAAATGGTTAAGATTGCTTATGATATATCATTCAGACTATAAAAAATGAGATATTTACTTCTTAAATACACAATCATCAAAAAAAAAAGTCCCCAAAAAACGAAAAACAAACCAAACCACACATACACACAATTCTAATTTTCTAAGAAAAAAAACACATTTGCCAAGCAGGCACAAGGCTTATCTTATCTTTTGTTTTGTTTTGTTTTAAATTTTAAGTATTCTTTCTTTTATGATTTTAGAACATAATGAAATCAGGAAACATAATATAGAATTAAAATGAAATTAGTGTCTAATTATCCTACATTCATGAAGCCTAAGTAAAAAAAGCAGAGTAAGGAACTCAGTTCCACTCCTCCTTCGTATTCAATTTGTACTCACCCATGTCTTCATTTTAAAAATGTAGTTAGCCTTATTGCATTATAATTAAAAATGAAACTTAAATGGATAAAACAATTGTACATATGTGCCTTTAAAAATAGATGTGAGACAAAAGTAAAGGTTCATAGTCTATGTTTCAGGTATATGCAAAATTTCCAAAATAACTGCAACGAGTATTCTTTGCTTAATTTTAGACTAGTAATGTGGTGACAATTACAAAATTGTGTCCATTTTATAAGCCAGAGACACTTTTATTTCATTTTCCATCTTTTAAATGAAAACCAATGAATAATCAGATGAAATTTCTGCCACTGTACAAATTAAATACAACACCTCTTGGAGGACTCTATTTTCTTTCGCTGTCAGATTAAATCTGTATGGATATCCAGTTCATCAGGATTCATACCATCAAGCCCAATTCTACCTGTCTAATTTGGCTAGAGAGTCCCTTTTTGGTCCCATTGAATTCTGATAAAAATTAATATTTCATGGGAATATCAAAGGGATTCAATGAATACCATTTTCCTTTTTCTTCTAAGAGCTAAATCAATTGAGAAATAAAGAGTAAGTACTATGGGCCAAAATGCCATCTTTATTATTGACAAAACTTACTTGGAGAATGTAGCTGAGGAACTCTTATCTATTTTCCATTCCAAAGTCATTATCAGATAGAGTTACATTGTGTACCTTAGGAGAAGTGGCTCAGAGTACAGAGAAAACAGGAACTGGGTTCCATTCATAGTATATAATAACCAAATGTGTTTTATTCAAGGGATGGATATTTAGTTTAACATTCAAAAATTAATCAACATAATTCACATTAACAAAGTAAAAGAGAAAAAAAAAAAAAGACCATATCACCAAATACAGAAGAAAGCCTTTAACAACATCCAGCAAACATTTATGATAAAAAATTAATTTCAGCAATAATAAAAATAAAGCATAATAAAAAGGAAGTCCATCAGTCTGAAAAAGGGATTTGACAAAACTGCAGCTAGTATCATAAATAACGATGAATGTATTCTCCTTAAAATTGGGAACAACACTGGAATATTCGCTCTCACTGCTTATGTTCAACATTGTACTGGAGGTTTTAGCCAGCTCAAAAAGGCAAGAAAAAGAAGTTAAAAAGCAAAATAAAAATAAAATTAAAATATTCTATTTTTACAGATGCTATGATTATATCCTCAGAAGATTTTGATGAAACTACAAAAAAAGTATAAATCAAAAGTGATTTTATTGAGAGTCAATTGCATTTCTACATTCTAAAAACAATCAAATAAAATGTTAGAATATCATTTATGTGAACTTCAAAAATAAAAATATATAGGAATAAATTTAACAAGAACAGTGAAATATGTTTACTCTTCTATATGTCTACCTCTACACAAATAAACTACAAAATATTGCCAAAAGAAATTAAAGAAAGACAAAATACATGTACCATATAGAACATTTAATGAATTAGAAGAACAATACTGTTAATATATCAGTTCTACAGAAACTGGTGTATAGATTCAAGATAATAACAATCAAATTCCCAAAGTGCTTTTGGTAGAAATATAACAAATGTAGTTATAGCACTCACGTGACCTTGCTTGATTTCAAGACTTTCTATAAAGGTATAGTAATCAAAACAGTGTGCTGACATAAGTTGATATAAGCACTGATGAAGAGTGAATAGAACCAAATAGACAGTCTTAAATGGACCTATACATGCATGGTCTATTGATTTTCAACAAATATACCAGGGTAATGCAAAGGTGGAAAGTATAGTCTTTTCATTAACATTGTCATTAACAAATGAATAAATATATGAAAAAAATTAATAACCTTGATAATGAACTTAAGACTTGAATATAAAAGTTAAAACTATAAAGTAAAAGAAAATATTTGACAATATTTTCATGACTATGTGGTAAGCAAAGATTTCCTGGTTAGGACAAAAACGGAAAATCACAAAAGATAATGAAAATGATAGGTTAATTGTACTTCATCAAAATTAAAAACTGCTTTCACAAAAGACACTATCAAGAAAATGAAATGTAAGCCAAGGAGTACAAAAACATAGTTGCAATATAAATATTTGAAAAAAGACTTATTTCCTATAAATCAATGACAAAACATCAGCAACTTAATAAAAAAATGTTTGATATATAAAGAGACAAAGAAGATATATAATGCCCAGTAAGCATATAAAAAGCTACTCAACATCAATAGTTTTTAGAAGTAAATTAAAACTCAATTAGGTATAAGTTCACTTTCACTAGAATGGCTAAAATTTTAAAAGCAAAACAAAACTTGCATAATCAAAATTTGGTGAGGATGTGGAACAATCTTTGTATATAACCAACAAAAAAAGAGAAAAAAACAAATTGCTCATCAGCAAGTGAATTGGGCAAATTATTTCATTATAGTAAACAATAAAGAGAAAACATGCAATGATGTGCATGAATTTCGCAGAAACAAAAAGAGTATCTAGTATATGATTCTATCTATATGGAGTTCAAAAACAGGCAAAACTAATCTATTATGGTAGAAATTAGAAATTTGATTGTCAATGGGGGAAGATTTCCTGGAAACGCACAAGAGTAATTTCTAACATGAAAAAAACTTCTATATAATGCTTGGAGTAAGGGGCGCCTGGGTGGTTCAGTCGGTTAAGCATCCTACTCTTGATTTCGGCTCAGGTCATGGCTCAGGTCATTGCTCAGGTCATGGTCTCAGGGTCCTGGAATCCAGCCCCACATCAGGCTCCACGCTCAGCTGCTCTCGATGGGGAGTCTGCCTGAGATTCTCGCTCTCCCTCTGCCCTCTCCTTGCTCTCTCCCTCAAATAAATAAATAAACCTTTAAAAAAAATAACACTTGGAGTGGGGGTTCAACAGGTTTATATATTTATTAGTATTAATTAATTAATGTGTGCATTTAATTGTATATAAAGATTAAAGGAGGAGCTAATTTAAAAATTTAGAAGTTCTTTTTATGAAATTATTATTTTAAAAAAGTATCTCTTCTAATAAAAAATTTCTAATCTTATATTACAATTATTTACATAATTTTTATTTAACAAATTTTAGTTCACCCTGGCAGTTCCTGGATAGTAAAAATTTTCTCCTTGGATTTCTTATTTTGATTTATCCTATTGTTATCTGAGGAACACCTTTGATTAATATTGTTGTGAATGATATTTCTTTTTTCTAGTTTCTGACCACTAAAACATCTGAGAACATCTTTCTCTTGCTTTCATAAATAGAAATTTATGTGGAAATAAATTTCTTGTGTCAGAAACTTTTCCTGTATATACAAGTTGCATCATTTTCTTCTGATATTTATTCTACAGATAGAAAAATCTGGAAGTTGGTTATCCTAATTATTTTTTTCAACATGAATGCTTGTAGGATAATTTCTGTAGAATTTTAATTCAAAATTGTGTCAATGTGTATAGAGCTGTGGATGCCCTTTAATTCATTCTATGGATAATTATGCTCCCCTTTCTCAGTTCAGTTTTAAACACATCTAAGTTATTATCTTTTCTATTATCTTTTGTCTCATACTTTCAAATCCATAGTCTTGTTCCTCTGAATCCTGGATAAATGTTTCACATTTGTTCTCCATATCAATAGTTTACCTCTGTGCATTGTCAGTTCTGGAATTTTACTACCTACTGTTGATTTTAATTATCTTAGTAAATTTTAGGTGACAAAGAATGGAGATGAAGAGAGGCTTACGTTATTTTAGTCTGGACTTTTGCTCTGTTTTCATATATATGGGCAACCAATATTATTTCTCAGGACATTTCTATTAAAATTGTAATTTATGTTGATTTTTCTCAAGGTCTGATTATAAGCTATTTAATAGATACAAAAATAATAATAATAAGTATGATAATAAATGCCATGGTTGTTGCTGTTAAGTTTTTTTCTCCCTGTAACTTTTTTTATTTTTTATTAATTTTATTTTATTATGTTACGCTAGTCACCGTACATTACATTATTAGTTTTTGATGTAGTGTTCCATGATTCATTGTTTGCATATAACACCCAGTGCTCCATGCAGAACGTGCCCTCTTCAATACCCATCACCAGGCTAACCCATACCCCCACCCCCGCCCCTCTAAAACCCTCAGTTTGTTTCTCAGAGTCCATAGTCTCTCATGGTTCATCTCCCCCTCCGATTTCCCTCCCCTTCATTTTTCCCTTCCTACTATCTTCTTTTTTTTTTTTAACATATAATATATTATTTGTTTCAGAGGTACAGGTCTGTGATTCATCAGTCTTACACAATTCACAGTGCTCACCATAGCACATACCCTCCCCAATGTCCATCACCCAGAGCCCCCATCCCTCCTGTTACGTTTTTAAGATGTTTCCATAGGATAGCAGAATAAACCTGTATGGTCTGTCTGCTTTCCGGTTCCCTCCCACTGAACAGCTATTCTGATTTCATGAGGACGGTCTGATATCCTCTCAGATATATTTCCCATATGATCCTATATAAGAGTAAAGCTGGTTTCTGGTCATTTTGTTCTTTTACTCTCTGTAGTGCTGGCACCTAGATTTCTGAGGCACACAGAAAGTACACATGAACTTAGTATCTCCTTTTCATTCTACCTATTATAAAATTGACCTGACTACATAAGCACTTGTGCTGAATGCAGATGTTTATTCCCTTATATAATGAAGGACTCAGATCACCTAAAAATTCAAAAGTGAAAATTTATGTTTTGTAATCAGAGACATATGTATTATGAATATTTTATCTCAATATTACTAAAAGCCCCATAGACTAAGGTTAAGAGTCTCTGGCTTAGATTGCATTGAAAGTCTGAAATTTTATAGCATGCCTCACAGTTGAGTAAACACAAAAAAAGCCTTTGAAAATAAAAATACATCCTAATGAAACCTTAGGCATACCAAAATCTAATTTTAGAACTTTGTCAAGTTGGTGTTTCATCCAGAACAAGTTATTTAACTTCCAGTTACTTCAACTGCAAAAAGAGGATGTTATATTATATAACTAAGAATAATTGTGATAGATGGTGAGTAGCTATACATTAAAAGATTTGGTAGTCAGCACTTGTGGGAAATTTACAGCATAGAATTTGTATATTGGATAAGGACCTCCCTTACAAACAAGAACCTTCCTTCTCTGTACAACATTTAGCTCAGGAAATGCTAAGTGATGATAACTGAGCTATGATTTTCTCTGCTATGGCAATATCATATTACTTTCAAAAGGCGTTAATAAGGTTATTAAGATTTCTTAATTAAAATATTTCCAGGAACAATAAAATTGCCTTAGTATAAAATCCACCCACAGAAAGAAAATGGCATATTTTTACTTTGACTTGTTATGTCAAACCTGCATAAGGTCTTTTATATGTGTAATGCATCATAGGAAGCCCTTATCCCTCTGCCTTCAGAAGACCCTGACTGATAAAAGAACCCTTGAGTTGCCATTCAAATAAGGAGCTTAATTTGTGACTCTATTTTTTGAACAGGGGGCAAATGTAGGGTGAAGTATCTTCTAATAATATTCTTTTAACAATATAATTTTAAAAGTATAATTTATAGGTTTTCATGAATAACATAGGGACTCCTCATAGGAAATCCAAATTCTTGCTGCTTGCTTTTAGAAATATACTTTGTTTTAGTCCAGAAAGTTATGTTCTAGAACAAGGACACATAAAAGAAACATTTGAAAATAGACTATATATGATATTCTTTATAACATTCCATTTAGATCCTTAGATTTATAGGTTTATGGAATTTGAAGAAAAAATGTCATGCCATTTAAAAAGTGACCTTAACATATGTTCTATGGGTTCTTGTTGGAAAAGGGGGACATTTATAGTAGGAATAAATAAAAAGAAATTGATTTAGTAATCAGAAAATCAGAGAAAAATATACATGTTAATATATCCAGAAACTATTTCTTGAATCATATAGATTATATACAAAACTCAGCTTTCTAAGCAAAATATGACCGTATGTATAGGAAAGATATTGTTGGCAATAATGAATATTCATACCTGAAAGATAGAACCTTCTTCTCCTGCATTATTCTGAGGTCATAGTTTCAAAAGGAACCATGGTTTAGATATTTCATTATAGAATAGATTTGATACATCTTGTAGCATCAAAAACTGCTGTAGGGATTTTCCCAGAAACTTAATATTTTAAAAATTAAATCTAAAAAAAGAAGTGTACAGAACAAGGATCTAGTGGATTAAAATCCCAACATGATTTTTCTTGCCTATGTCTATCTTCCAGCTCAGTCAAGCCATATAAAACTTGTTAGATGTTTTAATATGAGAGCTAAAAATCAGGATGAGTTGAACCAGCTTCCTTCCTAAATTGACAGAACTACACTTATGAATATGAGACAAAGGACTTTAGTTTTTCTAATGCTTGCGTATGGAAGAATTTCTACAGTTGCACATTAGCTTGAAGAAAGTTACAGTGGTATGAAATTCACAGAAACATAATGCAGGGAATATTGTGACAGACATCACTAGTAAGCTATCACTAGTAAGCTCGTTCTTTTTTTGTTTCATATATGTTCATTTTTACTCTTGCTTTTTTCTTCAGTTTCTCTCTGTTAACATGCTTTTGAAAGTATTAGAAATTCTAACTAAATTGGCTTAAAATAAGAATAGTCATTGTAATGGTTAATTTTATGTGTCATCTTGGCTGGGCTATGGTACCCAGTTAGTCAAACACCAGTCTAGATGTTGCAACAAATGTATTTTTTTAAAACGTGGTTAACATTCAAATAGGTAGACTTTGAGTAAAGCAGATTACCTTTAATAATGTGGGTGTGCCTCATCTAATCAGTTGAAGGTTTTAAAAGAAAAGACTGAGGTCCCCAAGAGAGTAAGGAATTCTGCTTCCACACTGCCTTTGGCTTCAACACCATAGCATCAACTTATCCCTGGGTCTCCAGTTGATCTGCGTAGCAGATTTAGCATTTTCCAGCCCCATTAATTGTACGTGCCAGTTCTTTTTTTTTTTCTTTTTTAATTTTACTTTATTATGTTATGTTAATCACCACACAATACATCATTAGTTTTTGGTGTGGTGATCCACGATTCATTGTGTCCTTGTAACACCCAGTGCTCCACGCAGTACGTGCCCTCCTTAATACCCAGTTCTTTAAAACAATTCTCACCTAAGTGCTACAGGAAAAAAATAGTAAAAACTTTGGAATACTGTCTTCTCAATCTCCTAGCAGAAGAGTGTTTTACTTTTGGTAATTGAAAACATGATTTATATCCTAGAATAAATCCCAAATATTAAGGATAGGAGTTCCACTTCTACAAACTTTATCAGTTAGTACCTTGTTTTTTCTTTTGAATAATCATAAATATCTACTCCCATACCTACCACTTTTTACAAGAATGAAAGGAACAAGTAAAGGATCATTAAACATTAAGATTAAGTAGGTTCACTTCAAATTTAATCAAGCACACCAGTCAAAGTCATTAGGGTCTTATCTAATAATATTTTTCAGGACTGAAGCAGCTTTATAAAAGCAATCTACTTCTGTTGACAGTCTCTTAGTTTTTCTTTCAAATATGTTATTTAATTTTAATAGCTAATTTCTTTACTTGGTAAGTTGTGAAGAGCTACATTTTCTTTAGCAGTAAAGTATTTTTCCTTCCAAGGAAAGAGATATCTCAATAAAAAAATATGCTGGAGGGAGAGAGAGATCTCAAAAA
This sequence comes from Phoca vitulina, assembly GCF_004348235.1. Classification (NCBI taxonomy): domain Eukaryota; kingdom Metazoa; phylum Chordata; class Mammalia; order Carnivora; family Phocidae; genus Phoca; species Phoca vitulina. The sequence goes on from NW_022589712.1 coordinate 41,953,320, forward strand.
AAAAAAAAAAAAGTTATACTAGTGCACAGTACGCATGGACTACATATGTTGCTACCCTCAAGGGTAGCTACTGAACCTTGAAAGTTTCAAATTTTTATTCAGTCTAAAGCAACACAGTTTTCTAAATTGCACAGATTCATAAAATGCCCTAGAAGATTTAAATTTTAAGCTCCAATTATATTATCAATACTTATTTAATCTTATTTGAGATAAAGTTTAAGATCTTTTCTACTTTCGCAAGTTACTATTCTTTAGTGCTCCAATAACTGTCTAGGTTATTGTAACACAAGTTTAAAGATAATACTGAAGCATTCTTAAAGGCATATCATCTCTGATTAAAAATAAAATACAATTGGGGCGCCTGGGTGGCTCAGTCGTTAAAGCTTCTGCCTTCGGCTCAGGTCATGGTCCCAGGGTCCTGGGATCGAGCCCCGCATCGGGCTCCCTGCTCAGCGGGAAGCCTGCTTCTCCCTCTCCCACTCCCCCTGCTTGCGTTCCTTCTCTAGCTGTGTCTCTCTCAAATAAATAAAATCTTTAAAAAAATAAAAAATAAAAATAAATAAATAAAATACAATTATCGATATATTCATACAGAAAAAAAGACATTGAACTAGAAATGTCAAATAGAATTACATTAAAATAATTGAGAGTCTTTAAAAGAAAGTTTGTGTATAAAATATCTATTTTTACCTACTATATAAGAAATAATGAAAAAAGATGTTTAAATCAGAATTCTTAGCAAGTAATTTCATTTGCAAGATCATGTGCTAGTCACTGTGAGAGGCTAAAATATAGTAATAAAACAGAATAGTGATGAATAATCTATACTCTAAAGAAAATTACATATTTAGTTATAAAATCAAGGTACAAATATATTAAATAAGATAGAAAGGTAAATAATACATATAAAATGCAAAATTTTTAAAAAGCAGATAAAAATGAAGTATAATGTTCATAATGAGTTCAATCAAATGTTTAGAGGTCATTGTAAACTGAGGTATCCAGGAAGGGCTTGAAGGCACAGGAAACTTTTGAGCAGAAAATAGTGTAAATGAAATTAATATATTAAAATATGCAAACATAGTTGCTCTGAAAATAATATAAATATTTTGAGACAAATAAAAGGCTTTGAAAATTATTAAGTTATTTTGGTGTGTTTGTTTATAATAACTATAAAAATAAATTTCCCTAATACGTAAAGATGTTTGTAAATACAAAAATATAAGAACAAAGCTCAAATGAAAATTATAAAAAGTGCATTGAGGATTCACAGAAACAGGTATAATATTTCTAACAACACTTGAAAGCATTCACAATGTTACTAGTAATTGACAATATTTTGAACAGATCAGTAAAATATTCTTAAACTATCAAATTAGATATATATTTTGAGTTATAATAATCAAGTTGTTGAAAATGTGGTGAGGTGCCAATTCGCAAACATGAATCTTTGGAATATGAATTAATTTTTTTAATATAAATAGTTTGCCATTATGTTTCAAGAACTTCAAAAGGGTTGAAAGATTTTGCCCAATAGTTTCACCTATAATACTATATCAAGGAAAAAATCTAGCACAAAAAAATGATGAATGAGGATTCCACTGGTACATTTCATATAACACAAAATTGAAAAAGGTTAAATATTTGATAGTCTGGAAATTGCTGCAATAAAAATTATTTCATTCACATGATGCAATGTAATTAAATCAGTAAAATGAATTTAAAATATTAAGAATAATTTTGTGATAATGTTATATGATGCTTTAATAGCTTAATAAAATTATTTTAATAAAATAAAACTATATTATAATCTACTTTTGCTGAAAATGATTGTGTATAATTTTCAATCATATCTATATATATAGATAAATAAATATATATTATGTATATATTATGTATCAATATATTTATTCATTCATATTATAATCCTTTAGTTAATATTTTCTGAAATATTAACAAATTAATAAATACTATCACATTTATCATTTGAAAATTTATGCTGTAAAATTTAATATATGTAAAATAAACAGAAACAAAATAACATGAAGTGACAAATTCCCAATAGGTTATTTAAAACAATAATAGCAATACAAAGGAAAAAATTAATCAAAATTCTAGATATATGTCATGCTTTTGTAATCTTGAAATAATATATCCTGAAAATACTGGCACCAAGGAAAACTAGAAATATGAGTTTGCCAGTTATAATTATTTTTTAAGGGGGGAATACTTCTTTTCCCCAAATGTTAAGAGAATTGGTGGCATTTATTTCTCTGTAAAGAGTGTTTTGCAATATCCTCAGGAGCAATTACATAAAAATGGAATTGGTTTTATGTGGCCATTTCTTGTATTACTTGTCATGAACATTTATGGACATAAAATTATATTCTGTGAAATCATATTTCCTTAGAGTGAAAAGATACAGTCACATTACACAGGTTTCACGATATATATTGGAGAGAGAGAGAGATTATAGAGATCTAGAGAGATTGATCATTGTAGTGGCCATTGGACAACTGTCTCAGACATCACTGTTTAAATGGATATTTAATTAGAGATGGAGCAGGAATTTGACAACTCATGTCTCTACCCAGTACTATAAGATATTTATTGTTTTGAGTCCTGAGGAGATATGTTCTTTATAACATATCCTCAGGTTATGACATGTATTGACCAAGTTGAACTGTTTTCTAAATGTAAGCTTTCCCAACGTCATACAGAGAAGCTGAAAGAGATGTCTATGATGTAAAATATTTGTAGGCACTAATTAGCATCCTGCTTCCTAAATCATTATTGAGCCTTACTGTTTCTTGAAGAATACTGATTTTAAAGGTTTTTTTTTTTTTAACTAATACCTGGCAAAGGTGAATTTTAAATGACACCATAAAAAACTAAATCAATATCTTAAATAAATGCCATTAATACTATCAATCAGGATCTCAAAGAATAATTGATTTAAAAGAGCTATTTTTATTTATGTATCTTTCTGGTTTAAGGGTAGGAGGAGAGGCATGCTATGTATTAAATTATTGTTAGGGGAGGTAAGTCCTAGCCACACCCAATATCCAAGTATATTTGGAACTGCATTGCCAATAACGCTTATTAATGTTAACATTTATCTTTCTTGAGATATTTTTGTCTCTCTATATCTTCCATGAATAAAAAATTTATAATCAATGAACATATGACTTGAGAAGTTAAAGTTTTTTATTTTTAAAACAAAATAACAAAAATAAAGCAATAAAAAATAAATAAAATAAGATACTACTTTATAATAATATATTATATATAAACAATATGTGTACATATATGTATATATATGTAAAATATAACAACAATCAGTGGCATCTGGTTAAACTCCTTATGAAACTGAGTAATAAAGGGCTGTAATTTAGTGTAGTGATGATAGAAGTTATAGCATTTAAGAAAGACAGGATAGAAAGGCAATTATAGAAAATTTTATTAAAGGTTTAGTATGAGAAATCCAGGGCTCAACCTAAATAGTTGCACTGAAACCACTTTTAACAAGCAAATCCAAATGTGTGCTGCATCAGACAAAGTAGAAGTTTATTTCTTGCTCACATACACACAGTCTAGCATGGATGCAAAAGTTGGTGGGTAGCTCCCTTGCATGTGTTGAGTCAGGGATGTAGGCTCTGTTGTTACACCATCCTTTAGAGTCTGGGTACCGTCCACATTCACCTAACAGAAAGGGAAGAGATCTTGGAGAAGTAATACCTGTTTCTTAAATGTATAGTCTACAAATGGCACATATCACTTCTCCATAAGATCCACTGTCATAAAAATAATTGCAGAGGGGGGAGAGGAAACTCAGTGTGCTTATAATCTCAAAAAGAAGGGGAAAATAGACTTTGATGGACATCCAGCAGTCTTCATCATAAGACAGTGTGAATGAAGAATCACATGCATGGGTCATATTAAATTTCAAAATTCTCACAACTCTGTAAGGTAATTTGGGGCAGTATTATCATATATATTTTGCACTTGAGGAAATTTTGAGGCCTTTATAAAATTTTTCCAGTTTTTTCCACCTTCTCTTCACACAACACTATCTCAATTTCTAGGGGAAATTAGACTTGATCAACATAAGGAATATATCACTGTCATGAGCATAAAGTCATCTTGTCAGGTAATTACTCCAGCTACGGCTTTGCATTCCTATTTTGCTGTATTTCCTTGTGTATGAATTTTTGCCTCTCCAGTCTGTCTTGGATAAAAGGCACAAAATCTTTGAACCTGGTCTCTGTTTTTCCAGCCTCCCCAAAATACATGAAATATTTCCTCTAAATTCCAACCCAGAATGAGAACCTTGCTATCTACTAAGACTACCCTTAAAAAGCCTGTTTGTCTGCTTTGATAGTCTAGTGTTTCTTCCCTCATGATTTCACATTGCACGAATCTGTCAGCTTGTTCTTATCAATATTCCACCCTCAACTATTAACAGATTCCTCAATACCAGCTGCCAACTTCCACCCTGACAACATTCAGACACTGTATTCTGTTGGCACCTGACTTCCCTCCAGCACTACAGCTGGGTATACCTTCTCACTGCCTTCACTACCTTTTAGGGCATGAATTCGTTTCTAGGTCCCTGAACCACCTCCTCTTGTCTGGCTTCCTTTGGTACTTAAGTCTTCATCATATCAAAAGTTAAGGCAGACATTGAATTTACCCACACACATCAACAGGTAGGCTAATTTAAATCCAGAACAACCATGCAACTGATCTTCGACATGTGTGCCAAGAACACACAATGAGAAAAGCCTGTCTTTATAAATGGTACTGGGAAAACGGGATATCCACATGCACCAAATAAATAAATAAAATAAAATAAAATAAAATAAAATAAAATAAAAAAGAAATTGAACCCCTGCTTTACACCATGCACAAAAATCAACTCAAAATGGATTAAAGACAAACATAAGATCAGAAATTGTAAAAGTCCTAGAAGAAAACATAGGGGAAAAGATTTTTGAGATTGGTTTTATCAATGATTTCTTGGATATGATACCAAGAACACAGGCAAAAAAAATAAATAAATAAAGATGGAGGTCAACATCAAACTAAAAAGCTTCTGTACATCAAAGGAAATAATCAACAGTATGTAAAGGCGACCTAAAAAATGGGAGAAAATATTTGCAAATCAGAATCTGATAAGAGGTTAGTAGCCAATACACATAAGAAACTCATATAACAATGTGGGGGAAAAAGCCATTTGAAACTGGGCAAAGGACTTGAACAGACATTTTTCCAAAGAAGACATTCAAATGACCAACAAGTGTATGAAAAGATACTTGTATCATTATTTATCAGGGAAATGCAAATCAAAACTATGAGAGGGAAGGAAAGATGGCAGAGGAGTAGGGGACCCTATTTCAACTGGTCCCCGGAATTGAGCTGGATATCTACCAGACCACTCTGAGCACCCACGAAACCAGCCTGAGATGTAAGAAGATCTGGATCTCTACAAACAGAATATCGCAGGTGGTTGGTTTCGAGGTAGGAAGCGGGGAGCTGTGATTCCGCGGGCAGATATCGGAGGATAAACGGCAGCGGGAGGGAGCCTGGCCGTGGGGATCCTACACCGCCGGTGAGTGACAGCCTCACTCGCTGGGGACGGGGCACAGACTCGCAGACCATAGCGGTGGGGAAAAGACTTTAGGGCAGCCCCCGGGGTGGAAACCCAGATTGGCGGGGTCGCGCCTGCGAACTGCAGCCCCTGGACGGAAACCCAGAGCGGCGGGGTCGCGGGTGCTAGAACTGGGAGCGGCTGGTGGTTTTAGAAACACAAAGGGCAGAGACGTGCCCCGACCTGCAGGCAGGACTGGGAGCGCTGCGGAGGGGCGCACAACCCAGGCCGCTGCAGTTTATAGCAGCACAGACAGAAACGGAGACGGTGTGGCCTGGAGAGCTCACTGAAGAACAGACTGCGGTCTCTCTGGTCTGAGGCAGAGGGCTGGAAACGGTCTCTTCTGCTCTGACTCGCAGAAGAGACGTGGAAAGTCACGGGGAAAGCCGCCAGAGAACGAAAGCCCCCAAAACTGATTCCCGTTGAGCCCATCCCCCACCACAGGGGGGGCAGGGCAACTCTGCCCAAACAGGGTTGCCTGAGTAACAGTGCAGCAGGCCCCTCCCCCAGAAGACAGGCTGGGAAAACAAGAGGCCAGCAACCCTAAGGTCCCAAGAAAACAGGTGCATCTTGCTTGGGTTCTGGTCAATAATTTCCACTCTATACATTCCCTCAAACACCCATCAACAGAATGACTAAGAGGAGGAACCCCCAAAATAGAAAAGACTCAGGGATTATGACTTATGCTGCAGATTTACAAATGGATGCAGATATAACCAAGATGTCGGAGATGGAATTCAGGCTAGCAACTGTGAAGACAATGGCTAGAATGGAGAAATCAATTAATGGCACATAGAGTCTCTAAGGGCAGAAATGAAAGGTGAATTGGCAGAACTTAAAAATGCTATCAATGAGATCCAATCCAATCTAGATAATCTAACAGCTAGGGTAAGTGAGGCAGAAGAACGAATAAGCGACCTGGAAGACAATATAATAATAAAAAGGGAAAAGAGGAGGCCAGGGAAAAACAACTCAGAATCCATGAAAATAGACTCAGAGAAATAAGTGACACCATGAGGCATTCCAATGTCAGAATAATTGGAATCCCAGAGGGAATGGAGAGAGAGAGAGGACTAGAAGATGTATTTGAGCAAATCGTAGCTGAGAACTTCCCTAATCTGGGGAATGAAACAAACATTCACGTCCTAGAGGCAGAGAGGACCCCTCCCAAGATCAAGGAAAACAGGCCAACACCCCGGCATGTAATAGTAAAACTTGCAAATCTTAGAACCAAGGAAACCGTCTTAAGGGCAGTTACGGGGAAGAGATTCCTTACGTACAGAGGGAGGAACATCAGAATAACATCATACCTATCCACAGAGACCTGGCAAGCCAGAAAGGCCTGGAAAGACATATTCGGGGTCCTAAATGAGAACATACAGCCAAGAATACTTTATCCGGCAAGGCTGTCATTTAGAATGGATGGAGAGATGCAGAGCTTCCACGACTGGCAGAAACTGAAAGAATATGTGACCACTAAGCCGGCCCTGCAAGAAATATTAAGGGGGGTTCTATAAAAGGAGAAACACCCCAAGAGTGATCTACAACAGAAATTTACAGGGACAATCTATAAAAACAACGTCTTCACAGGCAACATGATGACAATTAATTTGTATCTTTCAATAATCACTCTCAACGTGAATGACCTAAATGCTCCCATAAAACGGCACAGGGTTGCAGATTGGATAAAAAGACAGGACCCATCCATATGCTGCCTACAAGAGACTCATTTTGAACCTAAAGGTACATCCAGACTGAAAGTGAAGGGATGGAGATCTATCTTTCATGCCAGCGGACCTCAAAAGAAAGCTGGGGTAGCAATTCTTATATCAGACAAATTAGATTTTAAACTAAAGTCTATAGTTAGAGACACAGAAGGACACTATATCATACTTAAAGGGTCTATCCAACAAGAAGATCTAACAATTGTAAATATCTATGCCCCCAACATGGGAGCAGCCATCTACATAAGCCAACTGTTAACCAAAATAAAGAGTCATATTGATAATAATACGTTAATTGTAGGAGACCTCAATACTCCACTCTCAGCAATGGACAGATCATCTAAGCAGAAAATCAACAAGGAAACAAGAGCTTTGAATGATACATTGGACCAGATGGACCTCATAGATATTTACAGAACATTCCACCCTAAAACAACAGAATACTCATTCTTCTTGAGCACACATGGAACTTTCTCCAGAATAGACCACATACTGGGTCACAAATCAGGTCTCAACCGATACCAAAAGATTGAGATTATTCCCTGCATATTCTCAGACCACAATGCTTTAAAACTGGAACTCAGGGCGCCTGGGTGGCTCAGTTGGTTAAGCGACTGCCTTCGGCTCAGGTCATGATCCTGGAGTCCCGGGATCGAGTCCCGCATCGGACTCCCTGCTCAGCAAGGAGTCTGCTTCTCCCTCTGATCCTCCCCCCCCTCATGCTCTCTCTCTGTCTCATTCTCTCTCTCAAATAAATAAATAAATAAATCTTAAAATAAATAAATAAATAAATAAATAAATAAATAAATAAATAAAACTGGAACTCAATCACAAGAAAAAATTTGGCAGAAATTCCAACACTTGGAAGCTAAAGACCAGTCTGCTCAAGAATGTTTGGGTCAACCAGGAAATCAAAGAAGAACTTAAACAATTCATGGAAATCAATGAGAATGAAAACACATCAGTCCAAAACCTATGGGATACTGCAAAGGCAGTCCTAAGGGGGAAATACTTAGCTATCCAAGCCTCACTCAAAAAAATAGAAAAATCCTGAATTCACCAACTAACTCTACACCTTAAAGAAATAGAGAAAAAGCAACAAACGATGCCTAGCCACGCATTAGAAGAGAAATAATTAAAATTAGAGCAGAAATCAATGAATTAGAAACCAGAAACACAGTAGATCAGATCAACGAAACTAGAAATTGGTTCTTTGAAAGAATTAATAAGATCGATAAATCACTGGCCAGACTTATCCAAAAGAAAAGAGAAAGGACCCAAATTAATAAAATTATGAATGAAAGGGGAGAGATCACGACTAACACCAAGGAAATAGAAACAATTATTAGAAATTATTATCAACAACTATATACCAATAAACTGAGCAATCTGGATGAAATGGAGGCCTTCCTGGAAACCTATAGGCTGCCAAGACTGAAACAGGAAGAAATTGACAACCTGTATAGGCCAATAACCAGTAACGAGATCGAAGCAGTGATCAAAAACCTCCCAAAAAACAAGAGTCCAGGGCCTGATGGATTCCCTGGGGAATTCTACCAAACATTCAAAGAGGAAATAATACCTATTCTACTGAAGCTGTTTCCAAAAATAGAAGCAGAAGGAAAACTTCCAAACTCATTCTATGAGGCCAACATTACCTTAATCCCCAAACCAGGCAAAGACCCCATCAAAAAGGAGAATTTCAGACCGATATCCCTGATGAATATGGATTCCAAAATCCTCAACAAAATCCTAGCTAATAGGATCCAACAATACATTAAAAGGATCATCCACCACCACCAAGTGGGACTTATCCCCGGGATGCAAGGGTGGTTCAACATTCGCAAATCAATCAGTGTGATAGAACACATTAATAAGAGGAGGGAGAAGAACCATATGGTCCACTCAATTGATGTAGAAAAAGCATTTGACAAAATACAGCATCCTTTCTTGATTAAAACTCTTCAGAGTATAGGGATAGAGGGAACATTCCTCAAGTTCATAAAATCCATCTATGAAAAACCCACAGCGAATATCATCCTCAATGGGGAAAAGCTGAGAGCCTTTCCCTTAAGATCAGGAACACGTCAAGGATGCCCACTCTCACCACTATTGTTCAACATAGTATTAGAAGTCCTAGCAACAGCAATCAGACAACAAAAAGAAATAAAAGGTATTCAAACTGGCAAAGAAGAAGTCAAACTCTCTCTTTTCGCAGATGACATGATACTTTATGTGGAAAACCCAAAAGACTCCACCCCCAAATTACTAGAACTCATCCAGCAATTCAGTAATGTGGCAGGATACAAAATCAATGCACAGAAATCAGTTGCTTCCTTATACACTAACAATGCAACTGTAGAAAGAGAAATTAGAGAAACGATTCCATTTACAATAGCACCAAAAACCATAAGATACCTTGGAATAAACCTAACCAAAGAGGTAAAGGATCTATACTCTAGGAACTACAGAACACGCATGAAAGAAATTGAAGAAGACAGAAAAAGATGGAAAAATATTCCATGCTCATGGATTGGAAGAATAAACATTGTTAAAATGTCTATGCTACCCAGAGCAATCTATACCTTCAATGCCATCCCGATCAAAATTCCAATGACGTTTTTCAAAGTGCTGGAACAAACAATCTTAAAATTTGTATGGAATCAGAAAAGACCCCGAATCGCCAAGGAAATGTTGAAAAAAAAAAAAGCTGGGGGCACCACGTTGCCTGATTTCAAGCTATATTACAAAGCTGTGACCACCAAGACAGCATGGTACTGGCACAAAAACAGATATATAGACCAATGGAACAGAATAGAGAACCCAGATATGGACCCTCAACTCTATGGTCAAATAATCTTTGACAAAGCAGGAAAAAACATGCAATGGAAAAAAAACAGTTTCTTCAATAAATGGTGCTGGGAAAATTGGACAGGCACAAGCAGAAGAATGAAACTCAACCATTCTCTAACACCATTCACAAAGATAAACTCAAAGTGGTTGAAAGACTTCAATGTGAGACAGGCATCCATCAAAATCCTAGAGGAGAACATAGGCAGTAACCTCTTTGACATCGCCCATAGCAACTTCTTTCAAGATACATCTCCAAAAGCTAGTGAAACAAAAGCAAAAATGAACTTTGGGGACTTCATCAAGATAAAAAGCTTCTGCACAGCAAAGGAAACAGTGAACAAAACAAAGAGGCAACCCACAGAATGGGAGAAGATATTTTCAAATGACACTACAGATAAAGGGCTGGTATCCAAGATCTATAAAGAATTTCTCAAACTCAACACCCAAAAAACAATTAATCAAGTCAAAAAGTGGGCAGAAGATATGAAAAGACACTTCTCTGAAGAAGACATATAAATGGCTAACAGACACATGAAAAAAATGTTTATCATCATTAGCCATCAGGGAAATTCAAATCAAAATCACATTGAGATACCACCTTACACCAGTTAGAATGGCAAAAATGAACAGGGAAAGAAACAACAAATGTTGGAGAGATTGTGGAGAGAGGGGAACCCTCTTACACTGTTGGTGGGAATGCAAGTTGGTACGGCCACTTTGGAAAACAGTGTGGAGGTTCCTCAAATATTTAAAAATAGAGCTACCCTATGACCCAGCAATTGCGCTCCTGGGTATTTACCCCAAAGACACAGATGTAGTGAAAAGAAGGGCCATATGCACCCCAGTGTTCACAGCAGCAACGTCCGCAATAGCTAAACTGTGGAAAGAGCCGAGATGCCCTTCAATAGATGAATGGATAAAGAAGATGTGGTCCATATATACAATGGAATATTACTCAGCCATCAGAAAGGATGAATACCCAACTTTTACATCAACATGGATGGGACTGGAGGAGATTATGCTAAGTGAAATAAGTCAAGCAGAGAAAGTCAATTATCATATGGTTTCACTTATTTGTGGAACATAAGGAATAACATGGAGGACATTAGGAGAAGGAAGGGAAAAATGAGGGGGGCAGGAATTGGAGGGGGAGATGAACCATGAGAGACTATGGACTCTGAGAAACAAACAGGGTTTTAGAGGGGAGTGGGGAGGGGGATGGGTTAGCCCGGTGATGGGTATTAAGGAGGGCACGTACTGCATGGAGCACTGGGTGTTACATGAAAACAATGAATCGTGGATCACCACATCAAAAACTAATGATGTATTGTATGGTGACTAACATAACATAATAAAATTAAAAAAAAAAAACTACAATGAGATATCAACTCACATTTGTTAAGATGGCTACTAAAAAAAGACAAGTGTTGGCAAGGACATGAAGAAATTCAAATCCTTATCCCTTGTACAGTCTTGGTGGGGATGTAAAATGGCATAGCAGTTATAGAAAGCAGTACGGAGTTTCCTCAAAAAATTAAAAATAGAGCTACCATATGACCTAGCAATCTTACCCCGAAGTGTTTATTGAAAGGAAATAAAATCCATATTTCAAAGAGATGTCTGTACTCTCATATCCACTGAAGCATCTTTCACAATAGACAAGATATGGAAACAACCTAAGTGTCATCTCCACATGAATAAGTAAGGAAGATGTGATTTTATGTATATAATTGGATGGTGCTGGATATGTCTATTACATTGAATGTGGTGATGGTATAATGGATGTTTGTATTTGTCCAAACTCATCAAATTGTATACATTAAATATGTACAGTTCTTTATATATCAGTTATACATTATCAAAGCAATAGATAGATAGATAAACAGATAGATAGAATCCAGAATATATTTTACTACATTATAATAACTTCAAATGAATAACAGTGGAAGGGGCATAATCATAGATGACCCTATGATTTTCAGTTCTCCCTTAAAACACATAATATGACTTCTGAGAGACAAGAAAATGAGTTTCTAATTTCTGGCTTGTCATTTAAATCTAAATTTTTGTCTGTTTTAAAATTTTTATTCCATTGTAGTTTTTAAATCTTAATAGACATAAGTAGAGTATATCAAAATTCTTGAGTCTTGAGCTTTAAACTAAGTAGGCTGTAACTTATCCTAGAATGTCTAGATACATTCAGATGGTCCTTGATATTTTCGTATCCTTGAATTGTATGACACTGAGACTTAGTTTGAAATTGCTTCATACAGGGTTTTGAAAAGTATGTACACTAAATATGATGCAACTCCTTGGCCACTTCTCAGCCTATATATTTCTTACCAATATGGACCAAATGAAGTGATACATAAGTGTACAGCTATTTAACTCAAGATTATCATGTACATTAAATACGCTCATGAGATTGGCATGCAGTGCTAAGTGATTTTCCATAACCATAGGCAACTGCATGTGGTATATTTCAACAAATATAGAGAACAAATATAGGGAACTAGCTGACCTCAAATTGGCAAGAAATATTTGTAAGGCATTTCCAGGGTGGCACTAACCCATGCAATGATGTGAGAAATGCTATCTCATGTTCAATATATTCTCTGTCCCAGATATACTTATCCAAAAATTTAGCAGGGGTGTTTCCACAATATATGGCAAATGTTTTTAATAGCCGATTAAAATGAAAAGTCTCATCCAAATTTAGAGAGCAGTCAGTGTTCAGAGAGAATTTCTCTGTGCATCTTCTGCAATGTCAGAAACGGTCTAGACTTTTTTTTTTTTTTTTTTAAGATTTTGTTTATTTATTTGACAGAGAGAGATACACAGCGAGAGAGAGAACACAAGCAGGGGGAGTGGGAGAGGGAGAAGCAGGCTTCCCGCAGAGCAGGGAGCCCGATGCGGGGCTCGATCCCAGGACCCTGGGATCATGACCCGAGCCGAAGGCAGACGCCTAACGACTGAGCCACCCAGACACCACCAGTCTAGACGATTTTTGATGCAGATGTAGCTGCTGTGCGAGACACATCTTCTTTTACTGTCAGCTTTCTTACTGAAGACTCATGGCTCTTCTTTATGCCCCATTCACTTGTCCTGCTAGTTGCTATTTATACTTACTACTTAATAAACACTAAGAGAGAGGAATGTGACAAATGTGACATTGTGGGATAGTTACAAAAGTTAAAATTTTGGATATAGTATCTTCATAGGGATTGGGAAATCACAGCTATTTATGCAATGGGAAGAAGATAATCTTCACCAAAGATTAGGGCATTCAGTAGAAAAATTGAAAATAATAATGCAAAAAGAGTATGGTCATAGTCTTTTACTCTTCTAGTCTTCAGTCATGATATTTAAAATTAAAAATAGATAATCATGGATAAAACAAATCATATAGAAAATAAATATTTTTAGAATACAAAAATAATACACAGAATTTATGATTCTTTTAGATGTTATGAGAAGGGTGGAATTTATGTTGTGTTCTGAGAGGGCGGAAACTAATAAAAAGGTCAGATACTTAAAAGCATAAATTTAAAATTTCTTGAGCTATTCAGAAAAGTAACCAAAGTAGGGCGCCTGGGTGGCTCAGTTGGTTAAGTGACTGCCTTCGGCTCAGGTCATGATCCCAGGGTCCTGGGATCGAGTCCCACATCGGGCTCCCTGCTCTGCGGGGAGCCTGCTTCTCCCTCTCCCACTCCCCCTGCTTGTGTTCCCTCTCTCGCTATGTCTCTCTCTGTCAAATAAATAAATAAAATCTTTTAAAAAAAAAAAAAAGTAACCAAAGTAAATCAAAAGTACCGTTTTTTTTTTTTGTTTTTTTTTTAAGATTTTATTTATTTGCAAGAGAGAGCGTGAGAGACAGAGAGCATGAGAGGGAGGAGGGTCAGAGGGAGAAGCAGACTCCCTGCCGAGCAGGGAGCCCGATGCGGGACTCGATCCTGGGACTCCAGGATCATGACCTGAGCCGAAGGCAGTCGCTTAACCAACTGAGCCACCCAGGCGCCCTCAAAAGTACCGTTTTATTAATATTATAAGCCCCAACTCCAGAAAAGAAGAATGCATGCACAGACCTTTAAGTCCAGTTTGTAATACATTAATTTGTTTAACTTTTGCTTATTAGATATCCCATTCATTTTTCATGCCCCCTGATCATCTGAGCACATGTAGTCTTCAGATAAGTTCCTCTTAGTAAGGATGTTGACAAGAGAAATGAGATCCTAACTGTCTCTGACAGTGAATCCAATTGCCAAACAGATTGAATAATGTGATATTTTTGGTGTGACTTTTAAGATTTAAGTGACTAGAGTATCCTTACCAAGAGTACTGTGAAAATTAAGTATAATATTGTAGAATTTAATGGACTGGCTGATGTGGAAATAACTCTTTAAAATAAACTTAGAAGCACAATGCAAAGTTGTGATAAAGAATATACCAGAAACACTAAATTTCATATAAATATTTTGCCTCATACAAAGTATCCAAAGTGAAAAGTTTTAAAAATACAGACTTAAGACATATCAGTAGAGTTTAAAGTAAATAAGGCTAGCAACTATCAAGATTTGTAATGTTTCAGGAAATAGGCTAGGGTTAAAGAATATTCTGAGTGACAAAGAAATAACCATGAACATGAATTATGGCACAATTCCAAAGGTATGGCATTGAATAGGGAAAAGTACAGTAAATGTAAGAGTGAGACAGGAAAAAGTACAGAAGAAAAAACACATGATGGCTATTGGGTTCTTCCTATGCCTGTCTATTTTATGAAACTATTTGATGTCAATAAAAAATAAATTGAATAAATCCTTCTTAGCCTACCAACTAACTAGAAGCAGGAGAAAATATTTTCCTGTTATCCTCATGTTTTATTATTAACAGCCTATTTTGAAAACTGTTTGTATGATCTTAACCAACAAACACCGAAGAAAACATTTTAGGTTTTTCATCAGGCTTTGTTGCTTATCACCTGCAAAATAAAGTTAACATAATAGAAAGATAAATTTCCAAAATATTCATTTTCATAGTTTATAAATGTGTACAGCCAGAATAGCATGGGAAACAGCATATTGTGCATGATTTCAGATGTTATCAAATAGAGGTTTCATTAATAGTTCCCTGAATCTCTTAGCATATAACCCTGGCAGTGCGTTGCCATACTACTTCGGCAGCTTTGATCAGCTTTGTCATTTTAGACAACTAATAGTTTTTATATTGATTGATGCATTAGTCAAAACCATTTTAATTTCAGAATTAGCATACCAAACTGTTCTGAGTTATAGTGCTAATATGTCCTAGCAAAGACTAAATTAATATTTTGTTGCTGTTAACCAGAGGTGATACCTCATAAAAAATTAGGTAATCTTGCCCAAACTTCACATTCCAAGCTGTTTAAATTTCAAGATGTCTAATCTATACCTATAGATGAAAGGAGGAAGCACATCTTCTTCTTTACGTGCTGACAAAATTAAATACCAGGTTTCAAATGTCCAATGAAAGTTTTGATTTTCCATCAATATAACCATGTGTTTAGTAGCAAAGAAAATCTAACATGACCATTTAACTTCCTTAGTAAAAATTTATATAATTAGTGGTCATAAATTTACTTTAAAGATAACCAAATGTAAAGAACTGAATATTATTATTATATTCCTAATCCTCATCCAGTATTACTGATTATTTTATGTAACAGGTAAAGTTCATTTCAAATAATTTCTAATTTCATCACTGAAAGATGATAATTGGCTGAAAAGGAAAGCAGAACTTACTCATCTCTGTGACTGTAATTTGGTAAACTTTTTTCTTAACAACTTTCCTCAGGCAACAGTTATGCATTAATGTTCATCCCAGAGAAATTCTGATTCCCATCTCTTAGGGGTTTACACAGCAAATGTCACATTTTCCATGTGCAGATAAATTCATAAATCAATGTGTACAGCTCATATTGCCTGAATCTTTACAGCAAATTTTAATCAGCTAAACACATACAAATTTTGCCACACTTCATCCACTGCTATAATAGATCAGAATATAGCAGATGTAGCTGCATGACAAAGAAACATTGCAATTAATGTCAGCAGAATCTAGATAAAATATCTTCTGAAAATGTGACTAACATTTTCTTTCAATTATTCAATCATATCTTCACTCTGTAAAATAAAGTGAGAAGATAATTTTGCTATTCATATGAGAACAGTGTTAGATACAATAAAGAGATATTTTGTCATTTCCATAAAGTCCAGTTCCTTTAGAAACCTGAGAGGACACATGCATAGGTCATAAGGATGGAGGAAGGGAAGGAAGGAAAAAGATTAGAGTATGCTTCATCTTGTCTTGTGACTTGTTGTGTCCTTTGAGTAGAAGAAATAGTTGAGATAATATTTTACTCTGATCTGGATGTTAACTAAAACAAAATAAGATGGCTGACAAGGTAGCTTAGGTGAGAGATATGAGGCTGAACATCCAGAATGGGCTCAGAGTGTAAAGATAATCTGTGTCCATAAAAGGCACCAACACTGAGCCTGTATGACACTCTTCACTGGAGGAGGGGATCAACACATCCCTTGGTGACAGTGGATGTTGGCAGGCTGATTTTACAAAATGGTTTCCATCTTGGAGGAGGCAGAAGTTGTAATCCATGCAATATATAATAAGGACGTAAATTTGCTTTTTCTGCCTCAGTACATATGCTGACATCACCATTTGTGGATCTACAGAATGCCTGAGTCTTTACTGCACAATATTGTCACTGACTAAAGGATGTATTTTATATGAAGAAAGTACATCTATAGGCTCAAAGTCAAGGTATTCAGTTGTCTTACCATGTGCTCTTTACTCTAAAGCATGCAGCTTGACAGAATGATAAGGCAGGATGGTGAAGTCTCAATTACAAAATAGGCTAGGAAAAAAATCTTACAAGCCTGGAATGTTGTGCTATAGGATACATTTTATGCCTTAAACCAGAGGGCAATATATGATGCCATTTCCCACGTAGCCAGATTGCCCAGATCCGGGGACCAAAAGATAGAAATAGGAATGACCCTCTCACAATTATAATTAATAATAATAAATGCAAATTTTTTTCTCATAATCCTAGGGTGCCTAAGAGATAAATGCTTCTAGCAGAGCAAAGAGTTGATTCTAATGAATTGAAAATTGAGAGCACCACCTTGCAATTTTTCAGATCCTCACAGCACTGACCTGAAGAGTGAGTAAGTGATCCTAACTACTAGTCATGAATGGGGGCCAGGAGGAACAATGTCTAGAATCAGAATACTGACTTCATTTCCACTTACTATGCTCATGCCTGATAATACTATCAGTGGAAAACTGTATAAAGTCAATGAAGACATGACTACTATGGCCTTGTGTAACCCTATGCCAAGGGATCAATTTTCTTTAACCAAACAAAGGCTAGAGCAGATACTAAGGGGCTAGTTTGTGTATTGTACTGCATATTCTGTTTGCACTTCTAGATCTGTTCTCCATCCTTCTCTGCCTTTTTCTGTGTACAAGATGGCTTGACGTCCATGGCTTCCATTTGAACTCAGTTAATAATAGTCTCTTGCAGAATAGAAAGGATGCGTGTTTTTTCCCTGTTTCCTACCATTCAGTCTGCAGTCTGACAGTTGCTGAATTCTTCTCCCGGAGCTGTAGCTTCTGTCTAGGCCTCATTCTTGAGAACAAAGCTGTCACTGGGTTGCAGCAATTGTCCCTTCCCTTGCCCTTTCCAGCCTGGAGGTGGTGATCATTCCCCACTGTTGCTCGATCCCATCTTTTCACTTTTGTTGCTTCCATTGCTACAAATTCTATTTGTTAAAATGCTCTTCAAAATGTCTCATCTGTTCCAGTCAGATTTCTGACTAATATGTCATCATATTAAATGTTCCAAGGAAAATGGTGCATTGTAGATAGCCAAGAGTAGTTCAAGAAAATCACAGGGGAAAGAATGGGAAGAATGTAGAGAAAGGAGGCCAAGAATTAAATAATGAAGAGTCTATAAACCAAAAAGGACCTCAAAAAGCTAAAGCATAACTCAAAAATGGAGGAAAGACCTAAAAATAAGATGCAAAAGATAAAACTCCTGGAAGATAACATAAGAAAAAAACTTAGAAGACCTTGGGTATGGTGATGAGTTTTTAGATACAACACCAAAGGCACAATCCATGAAGAAAATAATTGATAAGTTGGATTTCATTAAAATTAAAACCTTCTGCTCTGCAAAAGAAATGTCTTTTTAGGACAGCAAAATATTGTATATGATATTATAATGATGGATAGATGTCATTATACATTTGTCCAAACACATAGAATATACAACGCCATGAGTGAACCCTAAAGTAAACAATGGACTTTTGGCAATTATGATGTGTCAATGTAGACTCATTCTTAGTAAGAAATATACTATTCTGGAGAGTGATGTTAATAAAGTGTGAGGCTATGCATGCAAGGGCAGAGCATATTTGGGAAATCTCTGTACCTCCCCCTAAATTCTGTTGTAAATCTAAAGTTACTCTTAAAAAAAAAGATGGGAATAATATGTTCTCATGGAGTGATGAAGATGAAATAAGATGATGTATTTTGTGACTAAGGACAATATTTAGCCCACAGTAAACTAGCATTCATAAACAGCAATTCCCTTCCTTAGCTATTTTCTCCAAATAGGATGAGTAAACCTTAGCTCAAACTAGTTCTCTTTTCCAGTTTACTAATTCTATATTCAGGGTATAATGAAATGTATATATGACGAACATTAACGTTCACATACTTGAAAAAAATGAATGCAATTTTTTAATAATTAGCATGATATAAACTAGATTAATGGAAAAATACTATAATAAGGCCTCCCCTATTTTCGCTACCTATAAAAAAGGACACTGTCAAGGGAATGAGAAGATAAGCCACAGACTGGGGAAAAATATTTGCAAAAGATATATCTGATGAAGAGGGTTATCAAAAATATACAAAGAATACTTAAAACTCAGCAATAAGAAAACAAACAACCCAATTGAAAAGTGACTTTAGCAGACACCTCAACATGGAAGATTTACAGATGGCAAATAAGTTTATGAAAAGATGCTCCACATCATATATCATCAGAGAAATGCAAATTAAAACAATGAGATGCCACTATACACCTATTAAAATGGCCTAAATCTGGAACATTGACAGTACCAAAGGCTGACAAGGATGTGAAGCAACAGAAATTCTCATTCATTGCTGGTGGGAATGCCCGATGGTACAGCCACTTTGGAAGACAGTCTGGTGGTTTCTAAGATAATCTAAACATACTCTTACCTAAGATCCATCAGTCGTGTTCCTTAGTATTTGCTCAAAAGAGTTGAAATCTTATGTTCAAGCAAAAACCTGCATAGAGATGTTTATAGCAGCTTTATTCATAATTTTCAAATCTTGAAAGCAACCATGATGTCCTTCTGTACTTGCATAGATAAATAAACCAGATGGGACCCTGGATGGCTCAGTTCGTTAAGCATCAGACTCTTGATTTCGGCTCAGGTCATGATCTCAGGGTCGTGAGATTGAGTCCTGTGTCCTGCTCCATGCTGAGCGTGGAGCCTGCTTGGGATTCTCTCTCTCCCTCTCCTTCTGCTCCTCCCCATCCCCCTACTCATGCTCTCTCTTTAAAAAAATAAAAACAAACAAACAAATAAACCGTGATACATCCCAACTTGGAATATTATTCAGCACTGAAAAGAAAAGAGCCACCCAGCCATGAAAAGACAAGGAGGGGACTTAAATGTAAATTACTAAGTGAAAGAAGCCAATCCAGAAAAGGCTGTACATTCCATGATTCCAACTATATGACATCCTGCAAAAGGCAAAACTATGGAGACAGCAGAAGAATCAGTGTTTGCCAAGTGTTGGGGTGAGGAAGAATGCATAGGCAGAGCACATATGACTTTTAGGGCAGTGAAACTATTCTGTATAATGTTACATTTGTGGATACATTTCATTCTACATTGCTTCAAATCCACAATATGTAGACCATTAAGAGTGAAACTTTAAGTTACCTATGGACTATGGAGATTATGATGTGTTAATGTAGGTTCATCAGTTGTAACAAATATGTCATTCTGGAGGGGGATGTCAATAATAAGGGAGGCTATGCATTTGTGAGAGCAGGTGGTATACATGAAATCTCTATACCTTCCCTCAGTTTTGCTGTAAACCTAAAAATTCTTTCAAAAACATAAAGTCTTAATTTAAAAAAAAAGAATAAAGGGGGAAAAGCTAATATATTTCAAAATCCTGTTTTTAAGCATCAAATATATTATTAAACACAAAACCTTATGCTCCAAATCAAATGATGACATTTTAGAGACATTGCTATGCTTGTACAATGAATTCATCATCTTCATAAGATGGATCTGCTATTGTATTTTAGTCTGTCTATCTTGAGGACAATTTGTTTTCTTTAACTGCCAAACTGGTAGAGATCTAATCAATAAGTGCATCAATAAATGCACTTCTAGTGAGCTCAGTTCTAAACTTCAGACTATCAGCACTTTGGAGTAGCATTGTTCTTGGAGGGATGACTAAAGATGGAATATTGGACTAGCATACCATACTTTGAAAAAAATGTTCACATCAAAAATACATAAACTGCCTTATTCTTCATACTACATTGTGCCTTAAGGCAACTATTCCAGATCTCTCAGAATTGTTTCCCTTTTCAAAATCCCTGACATTTGTCAATTTTGCAAATAACTGAAAGACTGTAAGCATGGAGGCTAGAATTTGTGTCATTTTGGACATTTGGATGAGATCTGTATTACCAAAAGGTCAGTAACATATAACAAAACAAATTTCTCAGCAAGATGAATACAGATTTTCAAATTATTTTAAATTTAAGTTCAAGCAGTACATTTGAAATATTCAATATTAATTGCAAGAATTTTTTTGCTTACAGCTTTAAGATTAAAGCATAAATTAATATTTTATGTGTATATGTCTAGATAAATTGGTCTACATCTTTATTTTCATTGTTTTACCTTTTTAATGGAGATATAATTTATATTCAGTAAAATTCAGTCCCCACAGTGATGCAGGTCTAGAATTTTGAAAAACAAATGTAGTCACCACCATGACAATCAGGACATACACAATTTCTATCACACTGAAGAAGTTCCCTTATTTCTTAATTTATTATGAATTTTAAAGTCAGAAATGATGTCGAATATTTTCAAATGATTTTTCAGCATCTATTGGGAAGATTACATAATTTTTAAAGATTCTATTGTTTAATTGGTGAATGACAAGCATTGATTTTCAATTATTGGACCAAAATTACACTCTTGCATAAATCCCAGCTGATCCTGATATACTATTCTTTTTTATAAACTGCTGGATTTGATTTGGTAATATATTGTTAAAGATTTTGCATCTGTGTTTATGAGGGGTATTGGTCTCTAGTGTTCTTTTTTTAAATAATATATATGATTGTGACATCAGAGAAAAGCTTAGATTAGTCATTTGAGAAGTTTCTTTTAAGCTATCTATATTAATATATTCAATGTGAGATTCTAGTAGACAGCTGTGGTTATTTTGTTTTGTTTTCCCATTCTGACATGTCTGTTTATTATTTCTACATTGTCAGTTTATGTTTTTAAACACTTTAAAATTATTGTGTCACTTACTTCTTTTTGGGGGGGAAATAGTTTTTTTTAAATTTTTTATTATGTTATGTTAATCACCATACATTACATCATTAGTTTTTGATGTAGTGTTCCATGAT
Organism: Phoca vitulina; assembly: GCF_004348235.1. Lineage (NCBI taxonomy): Eukaryota > Metazoa > Chordata > Mammalia > Carnivora > Phocidae > Phoca > Phoca vitulina. The sequence goes on from NW_022589712.1 coordinate 41,975,311, forward strand.
TCATTGTTTGCATATAACATCCAGTGCTCCATTCAGTATGTGCCCTCTTTAATACCCATCACCAAGCTAACCTATCGCCCCACCCCCTCCCCTCTAGAACCCTCAGTTTGTGTCTCAGAGTCCATAGTCTCTCATGGTTCATCTCCCCCACCAATTTCCCCCCCTTCATTTCTCCCTTCCTACTATCTTCTTTTTTTTTTTTTTAACATATAATGTATTATTTGTTTCAGAGGTACAGGTCTGTGATTCAACAGTTTTACACAATTCACAGCATTCACCATTGCACATACTCTCCCCAATGTCTATCACCCAGCCACACCATCCCTCCCACCCCCCACCACCCCAGCAACCCTCAGTTTGTTTACTGGATTAAGAATTCCTCATATCAGTGAGATCATATGATACATGTCTTTCTCTGATTGACTTATTTAGCATCCTTTCTTGATCAAAACTCTTCAGAGTATAGGGATAGAGGGTACATATCTCAATATCATAAAAGCCATCTATGAAAACCCACAGCGAATATCATTCTCAATGGGGAAAAACTGGGAGCTTTCCCCCTAAGGTCAGGAACACGGCAGGGATGTCCACTATCACCACTGCTATTCAACATAGTACTAGAAGTCCTAGCCACAGCAATCAGACTACAAAAGGAAATAAAAGGCATCTGAATTGGCAAAGAAGTCAAACTCTCACTCTTTGCTGATGATATGATACTTTATGTGGAAAACCCAAAAGACTCCACCCCAAAACTGCTAGAACTCATACAGGAATTCAGTCAAGTGGCAGGATATGAAATCAATGCACAGAAATCAGTGGCATTCCTATACACCAACAACAAGACAGAAGAAAGAGAAATTAAGGAGTCGATCCCATTTACAATTGCATCCAAAACCATAAGATACCTAGGAATAAATCTAACCAAAGAGGCAAAGGATCTGTACTCATAAAACTATAAAATACTCATGAAAGAAATTGAGGAAGACACAAATAAATGGAAAAACGTTTCATGCTCATGGATTGGAAGAACAAATATTGTGAAGATGTCAATGCTACCTAGAGCAATCTACATATTTAATGCAATCCTATCAAAATACCATCAACTTTTTTCAAAGAAATGGAACAAATAATCCTAAAATTTGTATGGAACCAGAAAAGACCCCAAATAGCCAGTGGAATGTTGAAAAAGAAAAGCAAAGCTGGCGGCATCACAATTCTGGACTTCAAGCTCTATTACAAAGCTGTCATCATCAAGACAGGATGGTACTGGTACAAAAACAAACACATAGATCAATGGAACAGAATAGAGAGCCCAGAAATGGACCTTCAGCTCTATGGTCAACTAATCAACAAAGCAGGAAAGAATGTCCAATGGCAAAAAGACAGTCTCTTCAACAAATGGTGTTGGGAAAATTGGACAGCCACATGCAGAAGAATGAAACTGGACCATTTCCTTACACCACACACAAAAATAGACTCCAAATGGATGAAAGACCTCAGTGTGAGACAGGAGTCCATCAAAATCCTAAAGGAGAACACAGGCAGCAACCTCTTCGACCTCAGCCGCAGCAACTTCTTCCTAGAAACATCGCCAAAGGCAAGGGAAGCAAGGGTAAAAATGAACTATTGGGACTTCATCAAGATAAAAAGCTTTTGCACAGCAAAGGAAACAGTCAACAAAACCAAAAGACAACCAACAGAATGGGAGAAGATATTTGCAAATGACATATCAGATAAAGGGCTATATCCAAAATCTATAAAGAACTTATTAAACTCAACACCCAAAGACCAAATGTGTCACTTACTTCTATCTTCCACAGTTTCTGATGAGAAATCTATTGTCATTCAAATTATTGTACCCTTATTTTTCTTGGGCTGTTTTCAAGATTTCATCTTGAAAATTTCTCACAAGTTTGATTATGATGTGTTTGGGCATGGATTTCCTTGAGTATTTTGTTTGGGGTTCAGTTATATTCTTTAATCTGTAGGTTTATGATTCTTACTAAATTGAGACATTTATGAACATTATTTCTACAAAATATTTTTTTGGTATTGCAGTCCATGTATGTTATTTAGGGTAGAGTAGCTACTTACAAAATAATGCAAGTTTGTAGAAAACAATTTGACATTACATGTCAAGAATATTAAAATAATTCATGTATTTCAATTATCCTTTTAAAAAATCTCTCCTAAGTAAATAATTAGAACAGTGATCAAGTACTTATAAATGAAGTAACGCTTTCTAATATTATGCATGAGGACAGAACATTGAACCACATATAAACATTCAGTAATAGCACTTTTAGTAACAATAAATCAAGTTATACTCAGTTAAATATTTATTGAATGTTCAGAAGATATATGCTGCTTATGCTAAATATCACTAAAACACACAAATATAAGACCTTTTCTTTGATCTCTAACTAGAAAGATAGAACCTAAAAAAATTATCCCTTGAAAATAATTGGTCCAGAGATTGATCACTTCCAGAATCTCATGATTATTTCAATGTATTGTTGGATTCAGTTTGCTAGTATTTTATTGAGAATTTTTGCATCCGTGTTCATGAGGGATATTGGCATATAGTTCTCTTTTTTAGTGGAGTCTTTATCTGGTTCTGGTATCAGGGTAATGCTGGCCTTATAGAATGAATTTGGAAGTTTTCCTTCCTTTTCTATTTTTTGGAATAGTTTGAGAAGAAAAGATGCTAATTCTTTTTGTTTTTTTATTTATTTTTTACATGATTTTATTTATTTATTTTTGAGAGAGAGAGAGCGAGCTAGCACAAGCAGAGGGGAGGGGCAGAGGGAGAAGCAGACTTCCTGCTGAGCAGAGAGCCTGTGGTAGGATTCAACCCCAGGACCCCGGGATCATAACCTGAGCTGAAGGCAGATGCTTAATTGACTGAACCATCCAGGCGCCCAATAGTAACTCTTTTTAAATATTTGGTAGAATTCACCTGTGAAGCCATCTGTCCCCGAACTTTTATTTGTTGGGAGTTTTTTGATTACACATTCCATTGCTTTGCTGGTTATCAGTCTGTTCAAGTTTTCTATTTCTTCCTGTTTCAGTTTTGGTAGTTTATATGTTTGTAGGAATTTATCCATTTCTTTCAAATTGTCCAATTTATTGGCATATAGTTTTTCCTAATATTCTCTTATAATTGTCTGTATTTCTGTGATGTTCGTTGTTATTTCTCCTCTCTCATTTGTCATATTATTTATTTGGTGTTTTCTCTCTTCTCAAACTGTTCCAAAAAATAGAAAAGGAAGGAAAACCTCCAAAAAAAATCATTCACTGTGATCAAGTGGGATTTATTCCTGGGTTGCAAGGCTGTTTCAATATTCACAAATCAATAAATGTGATATAATACATTAGTAAAAGAAAGGATAAGGACCATATGATCATTTCAATGGGTGCAGAAAAAACACTTGACAAAGTACAACAACCATTCATGATAAAAACCCTCAACAAAGTAGATTTATAAAGAACATACCTCAACATAATGAAGGCCATCTATGAAAAACCTACCGCTAATATCCTCAAAGGGGAAAAACTGAGAGCTTTTCATATGACAGGAATGTCCACTCTCATCATTGTTATTTAACATAGTCCTGGACGTCTTAGCCACAGCAATCAAACAACAAAAAGAAATAAAAGGCATCCAAAGCAGCAAGGAAGAACTAAAACTTTCAGTATTTGCAGATGACATGATACTCTATATACTGAAAGGTTCCACCAAAAAACTATTAGAACTGATACACAAATTAACTAAAGTCACAGGATACAAAATCAACGTACAGAAATCTGTTGCATTTCTATACACCAATAATGAAGCAGCAGAAAGATAAATTAAAGAATCAATCCCATTTACAATTAGACCAAAAAAAAGAAGATACCTTGGAATAACATAACCAAAGTAGTGAAAGATCTGTACTCTGAAAACTATAAAACACTGATGAAAGAAATTGAAGATGACAAAAAGAAATGGAAAGATGGAAAGATATCTCATGCTCATGGATTGGAAGAACAAATATTGTTAAACTGTCTATACTTCCCAAAGCAATCTACACACTTAATACAACCCCTATTGTATTAAATACCAACAGCATTTTTCACAGAATGGAAACAAATAATCCTAAAATTTTTACGGAACCACAAAGACCCTGAATAGCCAAAGCAACCTTGAAAAAGAAAAACAAAGCTAAAGGCATCACAATTCTGGACTTCAAGTTATATTACAAAACTGTAGTGATCAAGACAGTATGGTACTGGCACAAAAATAGACACATAGATCAATAGAACAGAACAGAAAACCCAGAAATGAACCCACAACTATATGGTCAATTAATCTTCAACAAAGCAGAAAAGAATATCCAATGGGAAAAAGGCAGCTTCTTCAACAAATGGTAATGGGAAAACTGTACAGCAACATGTAAAAGAATAAAACTGAATCACTTTCTTACATCATACACAAAAATAAACTGAAAATGGATTAAAGACCTAAGTAGGAAACCATTAAAATCATAGAGGAGAATACAAGCAATAACTTCTTTGACATCGGCTGTAGCAACTTCTTACTAGATATGTCTCCTGAGGCAAGGGGAAAAAAAGCAAAAATAAATTATTGGGACTTTATCAAAATGAAAAGCTTCTGTACAGTGAAGGAAACAACCAACAAAACTAAAAGGCAACCTATGGAATGCGAGAATATATTTGCAAATGGCATATCTAATAAAAGGTTATTAGTATCCAAAATGTATAGAGAAGTTATACAACTCAACACCCAAAAAACAATCTAATTTAAAAATGGGCAGAAGACATGAATAGACATTATTCCAAAGAAGACATACAGATGGCCAACAGACACATGAAAAGTTGCTCAACATCACTCATCATCAGGGAAACGCAAATCAAAACTACAATGAGATATCACCTCACACCTGTCAGAATGGCTAAAATCAACAACACAAGGAACAACAGGTGTTGGCAAGGATATGAAGAAAGGGAAACCCTCTTGCACTGTTGGTGGGCATGCAAACTGGTGCAGCCACTCTGGAAAATAGTATGGAGATTTCCCAAAAAGTTAAAAATAGAACTACCATATGATCCAGTAATTGCACTACTGGGTGTTTACTCAAAGAATACAAAAACTAAAATCATAAGCTAAATCAAAGGGATACATGAACCCCTGTGTTTATAGCAGCATTATTTACAATAGCCAAGATATGGAAGCAGCCCAAGTGTCCATGGATTAATGAATGGATAAAGAAGAGGTGATACACACACACACACACACACACACACGCACACATGCACACACACACACACACACACACACACACACACACTGGAATATTATTCAGCCATAAAAAGAATGAAATCTTGCCATTTACAACAACATGGATGGAGCTAGAGAGTATTATGTTAAGTGAAATAAGTCAGTCAGAGAAAGACAAATATATGATTTCATTCATATGTGGAATTTAAGAAATAAAACAAGCAAAGGAAAAAGAAAAGAGAGAGAGAGGCAAACCAAGAAACAGACTCTTAACTATAGAGAACACACTGGTGGTTATCAGAGGAGAAGTGGGTGGGGAGATGGGTGAAATATGTGATGGGCACCAGGTGATGTATGGAAGTGTTGAATCACTGTATTGTACACCTGAAATTAATATTACACTGTATGTTACCTACAGTGGAATTTAAATCAAAACTTTAAAAATTAACATCTTTGAATGTTAATTAAAATTAAAATAAATAAATTATTTAAATAAGAAAATAAATATTTTAAAATAAATTTAAGCCAGTGGCCATTGAAATCATTTTCGTGTAAATTCCTGAATACATTTTAGAAATGGGCAGAGTGAAATTTAGACTAATTAAAATAGTTTTTATTTGATTCAAAAAAAAATTATTAAGCCACTGAATGTTGGGCTTTCTGTTAGAACAGTTGAAAATACCCAATCTGTTGCAGATATCTCTTATTCATAGGCCATTGTTTTAAGTGGCTTACCCTCCAGAATTACAAATACCCAGGCGATGATTTAGCATTCAGCTAGGAAAAGATTTCTATCTCCTTTCTTCTCTCAAAATCATCATAATCATTTCTGGAAACTTAAAGAAGAACTAGGGTTGGACTTCCTTAAAGGCTGTGTCTGTTTTTTCAAGTTTCAATCATGTTAAACACAGAAGTCATAGCATAAAGTTTGCTCTGGAAATTTAAATAGTAAGCCCTCTGAATTTCCCAACAACTGCTTAGAGAGTCTGGTGCAGACAGTTACCTCTAGAAGAACTGTTTTTCTAACCAATATTATAAAGAGATACAAAGTAAAAAAAATGTTTATTTTTTAGTCTATGGCCTAAAAAATCTGTTATGATTTTAAAAGCTTTCTTCTTAAAAATTCTTCAAGAGCCTATTTTAACTGATTCCAAATTTGAACTCAACGTTTTTAATTTAATATTTAATTGATAACAAGTGACTTCCTGAGTTTTCATCTTGCTTAACAGTAGATTTCTGTGTCACATTGGATGGCTTTAACCAATGATAAAGCTGAGAAAAAAATAAATTAATTATATTTATTATTTTATGTCAGTTTAATGAAGATCGATCACTTTACACTTCATTAAACAATATGTTTTTAAAAAATTTTACAAATACATCAATAACCTGAAATATAAAACTAATGAGGTCAGATATATGAATCACAGAAATATCATTTCATGCAACAATCTTATAGTTATTAAAAATTATCCTTATGACACTTGTCTCAGAATTTTTGTTGCCACTATAAAGTTCAATCACTATTAGATCAAGACTTTTGTTCTTTCATTCATAATGTGCAGAATTTATCTAAGTAACATTTTGGAAATACTTTACAAATAGACCTTTATTAAATCCTTACAGTTTAAAGGCCCTTTTTCTTGTTGTTAGTGGAATTTACACATAAAATTAAGCATTGATTAATGAACTTTCTTTTACAAAAAGAAAGATTGCCAAAAATTCCTCTCTACAAGCATTTCTCAACAAGAAGTCATCAGATCTACAGATAATCATTATTTGACCACAATCCTAGTGATAACCCAATGGTTAAGATTACTGAAATTTCTGGTGACCTAGATTCTCAGAACTTTAGGGTCCTTCTACTAGTTAGAATTAAGAAACTTATTAGTTAGAATTAACAAATTAACAAACCTAGAATTAACAAACAAGCCTAAAATTAACAAACCTATAACACAAAATCCAAAGATTTTATTTAGAAATAAAAGTTTATCTCTTATTTACATGGTCTCCACTGAAGCTTGACTCATATATGTGTGTGTCTATGTGTGTGTGTGAGAGAGAAAGAGAGAGAGAGGGAGAGGGAGAGACAAAGAAGAGAGGGATGCAGTTTGGGGGCATTAAACCTAAACTCCAAAACTGAAAAAGACACTGTAAACCATTTGAGTCTATGAAACAATTTGAGAAATGATTGTATCTAAAGCACTGTTTCTCAAATGCAGGTCTCAAACCATTCAGTGCATCCTTAAATGAATTTAGTGGGATGACAAGCATGTTTATACAAATGAAATAGCACACTAGGATAGAACAGAAAATGGCACAATGTGTCATATATATTATATAGGTAAAATTTTTCACTGGAAATTTTTTAGTAATACTTTTTTGGGTATTTGTGTGTACAATGTATTTCTTTCCATAGCTCATTGTAAAAATATTTCAAAACTATGTGTATTCTTTAGAACTACATTCTTACTTGAAAGAAAAGTTCCGGATGACCGCATTCAAATGGCAATTGAGTCTAGTCTAATAATTTTACTGGTAATTAATATTCTATTAAATGTTAATGGAAATATTCTTATTATGTTGTTATATAACAAATTATTGCCTTAGGACTGAAAGTAAATCTTTTTTAAAGGATTTATTTATTTTGAGGGACAGAGAGAGAGAGGAGAGAGAGTGAGAGAGCATGAGCAGGGGGAGGGGCCAAGAGAAAATCTCCAAGCAGACTCCTCACCAAGCATGGAGCCCAGCACAGGGCTCCACGCGGGCTCAAGCCTTGAGATCATGACCTGAGCCAAAATCAAAAATCGGACACTCAACCAACTGAGCCACCCAGGCGCCACACGCCTGAAAGTAAATCTTAAGAACACCAGTTTTTTAAAAGTTCTATTGCATTATTTAGCATTGTGATCTTGGATATTTTATTTGACTTTCTTGGTCTCAAGTGAGGGAAGTGGATTAATCCTAAAGTTCCATACAAAACTCATTTTCTAAGATGCCTTGTTTTGTAATATATTTTTGCTTTTTGGGACTATTGAACTTCAAAGTCCAGTTCCTCCAAGTTAGCTTCTGCTTCCAACAATAGCCCTACTTCACCTGTTATACTATAACTAGGGCTGTTAGATTAATATCTCACAGAATTCAAAATGAATATAATTCCTATTATATTAATAGTTTTCAAGACTTTTCCAGCAAGAAAAGTTTGTGAATATGATAACTATGACATCCACGTCATTATTATTGTTGTTATTTTCAAGTTACTATATTTCAGAGTTAGATTTCATAAATTGATAAGCAATTTCAATACACTAGATTTATGTCTATCAATGAACAGTTTTTTCTTTGTCCCCATTTTATGCCATTTTTCCTCCTCATCAGCAATATTCAAATATTTTTAGAATTTTTCTGCAATAAGCTCCTGAAGAAATCATTCTTTTATTCTTCTTCTATTTGTTGCCTTGAGATTACTTTATACATCCTTAATGTAATTAGAAACATTGTTAAGAATACAGAAATTTTGTGCCTTTTACACCCTCCTGCCTTTTGTGACATTATTGTTTAGCATTTAAAATGCATTGCTCATATATACATGTGTACAACACTATTTGATATTTATTTTTATTATTTTATACAGTTGTTAAGACATAGTCACATAATTACTAGTTCCATTCCTGTTCAGCTATTTGTTATTTCATTTACCTTTTTTTAATGATTTAGTTATTCATTTAAGTGGGGGAGGGCAGAGGAAGAGACTCTTCAACAGACTCCCCACTGAGCTAGGAGGGAGACACCAGAGCTTGATCCTAGAAGCCTGAGATCATGACCTGAGTTGAAATCAAGAGTTGGACATAAAACCAATAGAGCCACCCAGGTGCCCCTTCATTTACTTTTGTATTTCTTCTTAGGATAAACTTCCTTCTCTCTGAGGAAAACCAAACCAAACACAACAAAATACCTTTCTTTGTTATTTGTTCTAATGTTAGCATGCTAGCAATGAAATCTCTCAAATTTTATTTGTTTGAAATTACCTTCATCTCATCTTCACTTTTGAAGGACATTATCATTTGATTTGCAATTCTAGTTTGGCAGTTCTTTTTATTTAGTACTGTGAATTGTGCAAAACTGTTGAATCACAGATCTGTACCTCTGAAACAAATAATGCAATATATGTTAAGGAAAAAAAAAAAAAAGAAGAAGATAGCAGGAGGGGAAGAATGAAGGGGGGAAAATATCTATATTATCTTCTATAAAAGCAATTATCTTTTGCTTTTATATTTTGTTTTTGTTGGGAAGCCAGCTGTCTTACTGTTGCTCTCTAGTCAATCTTTATATTTTCCCTTTGTCTTTTGTTTTTAGAAGTTTTCTATGAAATGTGCCTGGTTGGGATTTCTTTACATTTATTTTACTAGATTCATAGTATTTTTCTGTATCTGTGGATTGTTGTCTCTCATCAGTTCTGACAAATTTCTAATCACCAGCTCTTCAAATACTGCTTCTGCTTTCTTATCTTCTTCTAGAGCTTTAATTACACAGACTGTAGACATTTTTATGTGTTTTATGTGTCTCCTTGATTTATCCTGTATTAGTTTTCTGTTTTCTGCTAAGTCCAAACTCATCTTTTACCATCTATTCAGTGATTATTTCTGTTACTATTTTACACCAATTTTAAGTCATATGGTTCTCCAGGTGTCCCAACCGAGAGTCTAGGGTTTTCACCAGGACCCTTTTTGCTGGGTGGTCCCTTATATTCAATTGTGTACTATAATAGTACATAAAGTTATCAGCCTTCCAGCTATCTTCTGCTGTTTTCTTAGGTTGCCATGTGTAGCAGCATAAAGGTGGGCAAATGCCTAAAGGAGAAACAGTTTATAACATTAATCACATTAATGTCTCTACACTTCCCTTCTCTCTGAGATTTTCCCTTTTCTACAAGTCCTGACTGCTTTCATGGCCTCAAACTCTAGTATTTGTGTCTTTATCCCCATGAGGTTGCCAAAAGTCTGGTGGCTTCTCTGCTTCTTATGCACTGCCTTCTGATTGTCCTCTTGGCTTGATGCTCATCTTCCATTAAAAATCGTCCAATGATCCAAGGGCAAAGGCAATACCAGTATGTCATGCTTAACAAATACACACACAAAATGTGCCGTTTTTCTCAAGGATTTTGCTCCTCAAGCCCTGACCGCCTCAGCAGATCTTAATGTAAGTCAAAGAGTTTTAATCTATTTTTCTGTTTGTGACAGAAGCATCAATCTTGTACATGACATTTTGTCATATCCAGAAGGAAATTCCTGTAGTTTTAATTTGCGTTTGCTGATTTCATATCAGGAAAAGTGTCATTTCATGTGCTATTGCCCATTCATATTTCCACCTCGGTGAATTTTCAGTTCACAACTTTCCACTACATTATTGCAATTTTTCTTATGATTGGTAGAACTTGTTTATATATTTGGGAAAATAACATATTCTAAACTTTATGTGACATGCATATTTTCTCTGAAATATGGGCAATTTTTTTCACCTTTTAAAGGTGTCTTTAGTTGAGTAGTTATTTTAAGATGTCAAATTTATCAGTCTTGGCATTTAATGATTTATTCATATCTTATCATAGTTTATTAAGTAGGAGGCTGAATTATTTAAGTTTTAGTCTTTCTTTTATCTAAAATAAGCATTAAGAGCTATAAATTTTGTTCAAATCATGACCTAGATGCATCAAAAGTTTTGAAGTGTTTTAGGTTTAGCCATATAAAATTACCATTTTGTAGATCAAAATGGTAGAATAACACTATCATGTATTTAAACCCAAATACTATAGACATTATCAGACATTTTTTCATTTGTTTTATTCATATATAATTTAAGTACAGTGAAATTCATCCCTTTTAGTGAACAGTTTGTGGGTTTAACAAAGGCACAGTTGTGTAAACATCAACTTAATTAGATTATCCATTATTACTCCAAAATTTGTATTCTATTCTTGCTTGTAGTTTAAACTTTCCCAAACCTTCAATCTCTGACAACCATTGACCTGTTTTCTCCCTTTCATTTTGTCTTTAAAGAATGTCATATAAATGTATTCTTATATTATGTAGCCTTTTGAGTCTGGCTTCCTTAACTTAGCATAATGCATTGGAAAGTCATCCATGTTGTCCTGTCCCAATAATTGTATCTTATTTTTTATTACTGAATAATATTCTGTTATGTAAATTTATCACAGTATGTTTATCATTCACCAGTTGAAACATATTTAGATAGTTTCCAGTTTTGGGTGGTTATGAAAAAACTGCTCTTAACATTCACATTAAGATTTGTATAAATACATATTTTCTTTTCACTTGGGTAAATATCTACAAGCTGTATTTCTGAATCATATAGTAAGTATATGATTAACTTTTAAAGAAAAAGCCAAACTCCTATGTAAAATCATTGTACAATTTTGCATTTAGTCACCACTGTATGAGAATTCCTATTGCTCCAAATCTTTTCCCACAACTGATATTATTAGCTTGCCTTTTTTTTTGTCATTCTAATAGGTGTAAAGTGGTATCTTATTGTAGTATCAATTTGTACCTTTTCATGTACTTATTTTACTTATTTATAATCTATATATTTTATTTGTTGGAGTGTCTTTTCAATTTTTTTGCTGTTTTTATTAGGTTGTGTGTCTTCTTATTTTTGAGTTTGGAAAGTTCTTTTTTTTTTTGAAAGTTCTTTATATATTCTACATACAAGTATTTTATCAGACATATAGTTTGCAAATACTTCTCATTCTGTGTCTTGTTACAATCTGTTAAGTCACTCTTGAAAAACAAAAACTCTGAATTTTTGATGAAGTATGATTTATTATTTTTTTTCTTTAATAGATTGTATTTGCTGTTATATCTAAGTAACCTTTACCAACCCAAGGTAAAAAGATTTTATTTTACATATTCTGCCAGAGGTTTTATAGTTGTAGGATTTAAGTTTGACTTTATGATCCACTTTGAATTAATTTTTGTGTATTGTGTGAGGTATGATTTTTTTGCATATGGATGCCTCATTGTTCCAGTTCCAGTTTTGCACAGATTATTCATTCTTCATTGAGTAACAATTACACTTCTTTGAAAGTGAAAAATCCATACATATGTTAGTTTACTTCTAATTTTTATTCTTTTCCAGTGATCTATTATCTATCTCTTTACCAAGATCACACTGTATTGATTACTATTGCTTTATTATAAGTTTTGGAACTAGGTTGTGTGAGTCCTCCATATTTTTTTTTTTTTATATTTTTGGAAGCCATAGATCACACCTTACCATTTTGCCTTCCACATCTGTTAATCTGTCCTTTATAGTGTCTATCTCATTGTCTCTGTAAACTGGCTTAACAGTAATTTCTTCAGAGTTATTTCCTAATTCACAAGTTTTCTCTTCTTGTGTATCCTGCTGTTAACCTATTCTTTGTGTTCTTAATCTATTCTTTGTATTTGTATATCTACCATTCTTAGAATTCTATTTATTCTTTCTAAAATCTTGGTAGTCAGGGTGCCTGGGTGGCTCAGTTGATTAAGTGTCTACCTTTGGCTTAGTTTGTGATTCTGGTGTCCTGGGATCAAGCCCCAAGTTGGTCTCGGAGTGGAGTCTGCTTTTCCCTCTCCCTCTCCCACTGTCCCGCCCCCTACTCGTGCTCTCTCTCTCATTCTCTCTCTCTCAAATACATAAATAAAATCTTAAAAAAAATCTTGGTAGTCATTTTGGAAAGTCAGTTCTTTTGTTACTTTTTCATAGTTCCTCATTTATTTCTTTATTATTACATTACATTTCAATACATTGGGTCAGTGTAAATCTGAATCTGAATCTGCTATTCGAGTGTCTTAGTGATGACTCTTGCCCATGGTGTATTATTTTTCTTGTGTTTTTTATTCTGAATGTTAATTTGGACTTTATCTAGAAATTCTGTAAGAATTCTGTAAGAATGTTTCTCCAGGGATAATGGATTTTTGCTTCTTCCAGGTATTTAGTAAGATAACAATCTATACCATTTTATTAACTATTGGCCATCATTTGCTGTACCATGCAAGAAATGTATATGTGAACCCTCAAGATGCGTGAGGTTGGAAAATTTGTTAAGAATTCTCAGAGAATTGAGCGTCTGCCTTCGGCTCAGGTCATGATCCCAGGGTCCTGGGATCAAGTCCTTCATTGGGCTCCCTGCTCGTCAGGAAGCCTGCTTCTCCTTCTCCCACTCCCCCTGCTTGTGTTCCCTCTCTTGCTGTGTCCCTTTCTGTTAAATAAATAAATAAACTCTTTTTTTTTAAAGATTTATTTATTTATTTGAGAGAGCGAGAATGAGAGAGAGAGAGTACATGAGAGGGGGGAGGGTTAGAGGGAGAGGCAGGCTCCTCGCCGAGCAGGGAGCCCGATGCCGGACTCGATCCAGGGACTCCAGGATCATGACCTGAGCCGAAGGCAGTCGCTTAACCAACTGAGCCACCCAGGTGCCCCTAAATAAATAAACTCTTAAAAGAAAAGAATTCTCAGAGAGGGGCACCTGAGTGGCTCAGATGGTTAAGCATCTGCCTTCAGCTCAGGTCATAATTCCAGGGTCCTGGGATCAGCCCCACATCAGGCTCCCTGCTCAGCAGGGACCCTGCTTCTCCCTTCCTTCTACTGCTCCCCCTGCTTGTGCTCACTCACTCTCTCTGTCAAATAAATAAATTATTTAAAAAAAAATAATTCTCAGAGAAGCGATTTGTTTCCTACTTGCATCTGAGATCCTTCAAGTTTCCTTCAAATAACCCTTTGCCAGCTAGTGGAATTTACACACACACACACACACACGTCCTGTAGGCATATTTGTTTAAGATCCTATATATTTTTTTAATTTTATTTTATTATGTTGTGTTAATCACCATACATTACATCATTAGTTTTTGATGTAGTGTTCCATGATTTATTGTTTGCCTATAACACCCAGTGCTCCATTCAGTACATGCCCTCTTTAATACCCATCACCAGGCTAACCCATACCCCCACACCCTTCCCCTCTAGAACCCTCAATCTGTTTCTCAGAGTCCATAGTCTCTCATAGTTCATCTCCCCCTCTGATTTCCCCCCCTTTATTTTTCCCTTCCTACTATCTTTTTTTTTTTTTTTAACATATAATGTATTATTTGTTTCAGAGGTACAGGTCTGTGATTCATCAGTCTTATACAATTCACAGCACTCACCATAGCACATACCCTCCCCAATGTCTATCACCCAGTCACCCCATCCCTCCCACCCCCCTAAGATCCTATATACTTTTAGTGTTTTCATTTCAACATCTTCCTCATATGATATAGCAAACATCCTCCAAGGTACCTACAGTTTTAGTAGCACATCAATCCCTTTTAATTCAATTCCTTCTTAATCTGGTTACTAAGAATTTTTTTTTAAATTTATTTCAAATTTAGCTATGAACTCAAAAGTGTGTTTATTATTAGTTTAAATATCTAGATTTCTTTTAAAGAAGGATTTATGTTGCACAGAGCATCCCCCCCCCCCAAGCTATTGCAATAATTGCTTGATTACAGGGAATATTAAAGTGCCAATTCTTGGTGGATAAGAAAGCAGAAAAACCCAGCCTTTATGAAAAGAAGAAGAGAGAAAACATACAAAGAGGAGGTATAAAAGGTATGGAGGAAAATCCAGATGACATGAAAATTTCTAGTTCTTGTCTCTTTTTGAGTCTCTCTCTATAGGTCTGATTTATGATTAAAGTAAACAGATTTGTATCTTTACAATACTCCTTTTGCTTAGTCTAAGCAAATGGTCTTCTGGTGCTTTCAAAGAAAATTCCTAATATCAGTTCTAAGTAGTCTTTGTCTGCTCCTGGATCCAAGCTCCAAATGCTATCACTGCACTCCAGGTTTTGTTTTTTGCCAGTTTTATGGCTTGCCTCTCTCTCGTTAGGATGAATAAACAGTCTGGGGAACTGGAACATTAGAATCTTAGTTCATTCACTTTCTCATTTGCAAGAATATATCATTCCACACAGCACTTCATTTATCTTTACCAATGGTTAAATATTGGACTCTGAACCACCTGCAAAATATTAAACTCAGACATTCTGCACTCTGTCCACACTTATTCTCCTTTCAGATTTCTTACCCAATTATTTGCATTACAGCTGACTTTTTTTTTCTTTTCCTTTCTCCTCCTCTCCTTCACCTACTCCTCTTCTTCCTCATCTACTTCTCCTCTTCTTCATCTTCTTCTTTGTCTACATCTTCATCTTTGTCATCTCCTAAGTAGTGGGGTCTCCACTCCTTTGACTTCTTCACTTACTCTCTATCAACTAAAAGTCTGCCTTCATTTTCTCCATTTCTGTCTTCTCTTCATTTAAATTGAGAATCATTTAAACCACCAAAACCATATAATTGTTCCCCACTGGTTTCCTGTCTCACTTTTCTGACGAATCCACAACACTGGATCTATCTAAATGTCCATTTTCTCAGAGCCTACATCCAAGCTGCTGAACACTCCTGGAATTACCATCACATTATTGTCACTAAGATTCATGCTTTTTATAATAAGATGAGTCCCCCATGCTTCCAGAAAATCCTTCTCTTATTTCTTTTTCATGTCTTTCATTCATCTTCCAAAATACCTGTTCCAAATGAGACACACTCTCCCCAAACAGTATCTCAATTGCCTTCGTTCTTCACAAATACCTCACCTATACTTTTTTCCCTCCTCTCTACATTATAGAGGTAGAAGACATAGAGAAGAGAACCTCCTGCCAGCACACCTGCACTTATATCCATCCTAGATACTCCACTTTAAAGTTTGAATTGTTATTCCTCATCTTGCTCTATGTGCTAATCCTGTCCACCTCAGCAGCTACCCTTTTTCAACAAGTATCCTCTCTTATTAACCTCTTATTCTTTGTATATCCTTTCTATCAGTATTTAAACACACTCAAGTCTGTCCTATGTGAAAGGATAAATGAAAAGAATGTCACTATTTGAACCTATGTTTCCTTCTATTTTTTTCTTACTTTTCCCTCACCCAGGCAAAATTATTTTAAAAATTTATCTACAATCACTTTCTCCATCTCTTCAACTATTGAGAATTCCTTAGCCTTAAACCCTCACCACTTCAAGGAAATTGCCCTCATCAGGGTCACCAAGGACCTCCTTGTTAAAATGGATTGCTCTTAGTTTCATCTTCCTTTAACTATCTGTGTATTTCACATTGCTAATTCTTCCTCTTTCTTTAAATTCTGTTTCCTTGGTTTCTGTGACAGCATATTCTGACTTCCACTTCTCAAACTGTTTTGCAGGTTTCTCTTATATCAATCTATCACTCAAATGAGGATGTTTCTGATTCTCATTTTTAACAATGTTCCTTGGAAGTCTTATTTATTACCATGGCCTGAATTATCATTTATATGATGATTTATCCCAAATGTAATTCTGAGGTTTGGGATCTCAACTGGAATCTCACATGTATATCATCACTTCTTTTATACCATAAATTTGGATGCCCAAACTTCACTCATCCAAAAAGCATAATCATTATTACAACTTTCCTAAATCCTGTTCAATCTTCTGTATTTAAAACAAGTCATCCCTTAGTCACACTATTAAAATAATCTTCATTTTTGTTCATTTTTCCTTGAATTTAAGGTCAGAAAATATCTTCTTTGTTATTTGGATCTATGAAAGGTAAACTAGCAAATAGTCAAACACTGTAAACCATACTTCTTGGCTAATTCAGAAAGTTGTCATTGGAGCACATGAGTAGGGAATTTTACAATGATTTTTTGAAAGACTGGGTAACCTTTGAACATTGTTATTTATCCATTTAAAAATTGCCCTCAATTGTAATGTACTACTTCAAAAGGCATCTCCCATTTTCGTGCAGTTGGGTCTTTGAGCAAAATTTCCCCTTAATGTTGAACATGATGAGTTCCCAACTTAAACAGTTTTAATAATGGCAAGAATGAAGTCCCGCACCTCTCTCACTAAACAGTCTGGCTTAACAAAACGTGCATTGAATGCCACATCAAATTGAGACTCTGTGCAAATAAAACAGCTCTCACCTATTTATTATATAAAGGACTAACTTATTTGGCCCTCACTCACTCAAATGCAGGAGTCAAGGGAAAAATGATTCTCCAATATTTTGTCTATGTAGCACTTTTTCTGCTCCTTGGAAGTAATTCCCCAGTCCATTATTCTCTGTGGCTTTGGTTTTGTCTTTTGGGGAAACTGTTCCTCCCACTATATTCCTTGACTAGATCCATAGAGGGCACTGGAGAACAAAGCATCCATGAGCCCTGAGACCCTTTCTCAATTTGTTTCCTTCCCATAGAAGAATGAAATAGTTTTGATATATTATTAATGTGGTACTACTGATATATTAGTATAAACATATTATTATATTTAATAGGCAATATTTAGTAAATAATACAGTAAGCAACACAAAACCGCTATAAAACTTTCACCTTTTTATTTTCAGTTTCCCCCTCCCCAGTTAGCAGTTACTAAGAGTATCATTTTCCTACATCCTTGATAGATTTTTTCTCTTGTCATTTGTCTATAACCCTAGACTATCTCAACATATACATCTCAAACAGTCGCCACAATATCATCTCTTTTGTCATTATTCCTGTTCACTCTCCAAGGAAAATGGATAAAATGATTTTGGTATTTTTGCATTAATCCCTTTTCTTGATGAAAATGATTGTGAGAAATGTAAATAGTAGAAAAGGACTAAAAGAAAATCTAGGCCCAGAAACTGTCTGTGTAAGTCAAATATGTTTGCATATTTAAGGACACTGAAGAAGAAAGCACATTTGAAATTAACTGCACGGAGGTCAGCAAAGCTCAAAGCTGTGTCAAGGAGTTTATAGCTAGCCAGTAGGTATACAGTGTGGAGAATAATAGCTTTGAAAATGAGAGTTACACTTGAACTTTTAGAACTATATCTACTTCTTTAGACTAAGCCTTCTTTTCAGACATAAAGCTAGGTGAATTCTCTATACATAGGCTGTTTGAATACATGCTAGAGACTAACTTACTGGGACAGATATAGTACAAATTGCATTTATACAATGCCAAATATGTATATTAGTGTACAGTTTGGAGAATACTTAGATATAAACTCAATTTTGCCATCTGCCTTTCTCCCAGACACACTCAGACTTATCCAAGAACATTTATGAGCTTAATACTGAGTAATTGAAGCTAAATAGGTTACCCAGATGCTTTTAGAAATCAGGTTAACATTTCCTCAGGTAGCTATGGTGCTCATTTAGCAGGTTATTTGCAAGTAATTGCTTGGTCATGGAATAACCACATTCAACTTTCTTTGTTATCCACTGCCAAATTTCCATCCCCCACCCCCACTAGAGATTGTATAAAATCAAAATGTGTAAGTTCTCATTTCCTACTAACTAATTTAAGAAGAGTAGTAAGAGATAAATAATAAGAGATGAGGTCCAGTTGGTATCACAGCCAGGAGAATATGAGGACATTTAGGCCATGGTTGGGACAATGACATTTACTGAATGAAACTGAAAGCCAGTTACAGGGGTTTTACAGAAGGGTGGCCAGATATGAATTATTTTTTTAGAAGTAGCACATTGGTCACTGTGTTGAGACTAGATGCTAGGTTGACCTTACTTTGCTTCTTACTTGAAGAAGGTACACTAGTTAATTAATTAAATAATCAAGACAATGGCTTGGACCAAGGTGGTAGTACTGGATATAGCGAAAGGTGGTAAGATTTGGACACATTTTGATAGTAGAATCAATAGCATTTGTTGATGGATTAGATCTTATGCTGTGAGGAAAATCAGAATCAGTAAAGACTACAGCTGTTTTGTCTTAAGGAACTAGAATGATGAATTGCTAAGGGAGGTTGAAAATAAGAAGAGTTGGGAAGGATGAGAATTTTGGATTTAGTCCTTTTGACTTTGAGGTATCTCAGCCATTAAAGGGGTACTGTTAAATTAAAAGTTATACATATTGGTTTGGATTTCAGGAGTGAGGTCCGGTCTGGAAATTTAGGAAATATGAGTATTTAAAACCATGATATCAGATGAAATTACCAAGATAGTATGTGTATATAGAGAAGATAAGAGGTCTAAGGAAGAAGAGCAGACACTTGAGAGGAGATGGAGAAAGGATAAAATGAGTATTAGAAAAAAAAGTTTGGTCTTAAAAGCTAACTGAAAAAAAATGTCAAGAAGAGAAGAGTGATAAATTGTTTAAAATGTTATTTATTGATCAAATAAAATGTGGATTGATAATCAAACACTGTATCTGGTAATGTTGAGTTATTGTTGATTGTGACAAAAGCAGTTTCAGTGGAATCACATGGTGAAAACCTGATTAAAGTACACTCATGAGAAAATGAGAAGTGGAATTAGACATAGTTAAAAGAAAACCTTTTCAAGATATTTCATTTTATAAAGGAATAGCAACAACACCTACAGCTTTCACCTACATCTATTTTAAATGGTGGCTTCTGTTGGAGCAATATGATGAAGACCATTTTCAGAGAAGAGGTTGAGGAAATAGGAATGCTGCTTTTACAGAATACACATTTCATAGAACATAGTGCAATCATTTTATGTGTTGAGTTAGTAGGAAATGGAACACAACAAGGGATGTGTGAGCCTTATGTGTATTAGTATAATATGGTCACAGATGAAAGACAATATGGGCTTTCAGAGTTTCTTTTGTTTCTTGACAAATAGAGAGGAAATACCTGGTGAAATTAATATACAAGGAAAAAGGCAAAAACATATGAAATATATTCCCTATGATTATACAACTAGTAAGTGGAGGATCCAGATTTGGAACATATTTTATTTGAAGAGTTATACTCTTAACTGCTGCACAATACTACCAATATTTAAATGAGGGGGATTACTTCAGACTTCATGTTTCTCTATAAACAGACATTCATTGTTTACTTTCACTGTCCCTCTCTGCTTTTCACACCTTTTTTCTTTAAGGTTAATCTGGATGGGTGTTTGATGTAAATTTACCTCAGAGATTGAGTTTTATAGAGGTTCCTGTGTAATCTGAAATACAACACTGCAATAGAGCCAGTGATTTCTCTGTTTTTATCTTCTCTGTGTTTTATACAGGTGCTGCAGGGGACGTCTGCCCATCAACAAGGGAGAAGTCCCATTGTCCCAAGTTTTCTGTGACTGTGGTTGCTGCAGAAATCCAAGGCCCTCCAATGAAACTGTCATATTATCTAAGCCTCAGTGGGAAAGGGATTCCAGATGTAGGGCTCACGTCAGCCTCATGACTCACATTTCTTTCCAGCCCTAACACCTTCACATTGGGGTTGTGAGGTTTTGTCATATCCTTCTACTCACTTCTCAGGATGCTATTCATCTCAGCATCAAGGACTTTTTAGTTAAGCCTGAGTGTTTCCTTGTTCAGATCACTATCATTAGGCACAGGAATTTCTGGGAATTTTTGGCTTATGAAAAACTCCTTTCCTAAATTTTCAGGAACACTTGAAGTTTTTGTCAAGTGTATCTCCTTGACCATTTCCTTCATGGTCTTGGAGTTGCATATATTATGGGAGGAGGGATGGGGGAATAGATGACAGTAAAGGATATTGTCTTAGATTTCTGTGCTGCGTGTTTGTCGTGAGTGTTTGTTATTGAAAGGGGAATAGAATTTGGTTAACAAATCAAAAACAAACAAAAGAAAAATCAAAGATGCAGTAACTAATACTAATTTTAAGTCAGGAAGACTTTGGAAGAGGTCTATTTTATAGATATTTAGTTCTTTGACATTTTACCATTTGTTTTGGATGAGTTATAGCCAATAGGATGCCACTTGTCTATAATATTGCAAGCCTAGTTATATATATCTGATAATTTCTCCTCAATTTCACTTGGTTATTACTGATACATTTATCACCATCTAAATTATGAGAAACAATCTCAGTGTAAACAGCAATATACCCTTTGTAGAACAACTTTGATACAATAATGATATCTCTTGTCATAACAAATTAGTGTTTATCTTATCCATCTCATTGTAGACTATGGGCCTTCAGATCCCTTCTATTTACAGAAAATATCTTCTGTCAATATGATCTTGCATAAGTTATGATGCATTACAGAATAAGTGAATTTGTTTGGTTACCAGTTTCAAGTGACAAGTTTGATTAAGAATTCTTGTATGTCATATTTACCAGTTAGTTTCTCTTCTTTCAAACTAATTTTCCTTGTAAAATTTTATCAACAGGAGGAAATTCATTTGGACCTTGCATAAGGCTATTACAAAGATAAACTCTATTTTTGTATTCTTTGCTTTACTAAACTAATGGCAGAAAATATTTAACAAATTTAGTATGATTATATAACTACAGACTGACAAAAAATCATAATAGAAAAATAGATGAAATGTATTCTAATAACACCTCTGATACTATTCAGATAAAAATGTTTATTCAAAGAAGGAATTAAATTATTTTTAAATATTAACTTATAGAATTAAATAGTGGTAGATCCAACTTTTTATGCAATTTTGTTTCTAAATTAATTTTCCATCTCATCTACTAAAGAAATGACACGTGAAAATAGTTTTAATTTCTGTGTGACCATATTAAGCAGAGAGTGCATTTTCAGAGCTAGCTTCACTGATAATATTGTTCTAAGGTCAAGTTTATCTGCATCCCAGGAAGATGAAAGAGAAAATGTAGCATAAATGATGGTTCTCACTTTTCTTTGAATAAATGAGTCCTTAATCCAGTGAACTATAATTAAACATTTTAATATTATTCATCTTGTTCTCTTCTATATTCTCAGCCCAGAAGTGATGCTTGCTAGAAACACCTCTGAAAATTACATCAATTATAACCTTCTTTGAATTTGAATGAAGACTGTTATCTTGCTTTCTTTTTTCCCTCTGGAAAATTATACCAAAATGTATTCTAATTTTCCTTGTATTCCTAAATAAAGTTTATTTTTCACCTAGTTATTTACCAGCAAGAACAATAAACCTGGGATGATAACACTAAAATTGAGTCATTTCATTCCTTGTACTTCTACATACTAACAAACCTTGATAAATTATTGTGAACATACCTAGAGTCAAGAATTTTTACACTTTAATTTTATAGTGTATTTGTTTTTCATTCCCTTATAATTCCTTATTGTCAGAGTACAATATTGTCCTGTTTATTTGTATATAGTGAACCCAAACCCAAATGAACAATAGAATACCTTGAATAAAAAAGCAATTTTTATCACTTCTTGAACTTTAAACCACAAAAGCTGCCAATTAGAATTTCCTTGTATTACAAGAGGAAATGTAAATCTAAGTTTCTTTCAAAGTAAATTATGTTTAATATCTTTTCAGAAGATATATATGAATTTTTAAATAATTCCACCAAATCTTTATGTGTTTTTAAAGTTGTTTCTTTTTTTCAGGTGATCATCTGTACAGTTTCTTTTTCTAGGTTGTGCATATAGGAAGGTAGACACTAATATTTTATAAAAGGAAAAAATTCACTAACCAAGCTCAAATCCACAGGGGACACTAAAGAGAACTGATTGAGATAAATAGAAAAGTTTTGGAGTCCTACAAATAGAAAAACACACAGAAAACTGACAAACAGGGAAAAAGTATTCTAATCATTTTAAAGTTCTCCTGAGACCCTGTAGTGTATAAGTTAGCAACACTTTACTGTATTTTACCAAAAATTCTCAGCAAGTTCACGTGTGCTGAATTAAAAATCTCTAAACTTTGTCACAATGACATGATTTACTTGGAGCTCCTTATATGTAAACAACGTGAATTTTGTTATCAGGAAAAATCAAATACACCCCCAAGCAGCATACTGTTAATTTTCAGAAAAGCAAGAATGTAGACCTTGGTCAATTCATTCTCTGTTAAGAGTTTCCAGAAAACATTAGGGAACCAGTAGAGTACCTGTGCAAAAAGCTTTTATAAATGCCCAGGCCTGTCTGATGGGAGATTTTTCAGGAGGGAGCTAGATAAGATGCTGAGTAGCCAGGGGCAGAGTGTAACTCCAGTCAGCATATTATCAAAATGTGACCCCTGCCAAACAGCAGTAAAAATACTCTCTCTGCACATAATCTTTTTCCTTATTCTTTTTCTCCTTGCCTTACCACCTGTGTGGTAAAGTCAAGGCTTCTGTATGTGCTTGGGACTACTTAGCGTACTTTACTATTATATACTGTTTAGGTCTGCCATGGACAAGGCTGAATGGCTCTTCTCTGTGGTCAAGTCCAGGTAATCAATAGACTTCAGTGGCTTTCAAAACATCAAATCCGGGTGCCTGGGTGGCTCAGTTGGTTAAGCGACTGCCTTCAGCTCAGGTCATGATCCTGGAGTCCCAGGATTGAGTCCCATATCGGGCTCCCTGCTCAGCAGGGAGTCTGCTTCTCCCTCTGACCCTCTTCCCTCTCGTGCTCTCTGTCTCTCATTCTCTCTTTCTCAAATAAATAAATAAAATCTTAAAAAAAAAGAAAACATCAAATCCTTAGTTTTCCTGGTTGTCAAATACATATATATACACACACACCAAATAAAACAAACAAACAAACACAAAAAAACTTCCCTAAATGATAAGGCCAGGCTGTGGAATGAATGAACAAGGTCAAGGATGCTAGGTCCTAACAAATACCATTCTTTAAAAATAGCCTACAGGAACTTAGGCACCATCTTAGCTTGGCTTGGGCTGCCCTAACAAAATAATCTAGACTAGGTGTCTTAAACAACAGAAACTCATTTTTTCACAGTTCTGAAGGCTAAAAATCTGAGATCAGGGTGCCATCATGGTTGGCTTCTGGTGAGACCTCTCTTCCTGGCCGCCTTCTAGCTGTGTACTCACATGGCCTTTCCTCTTCTGTGGGGAAATGAGAGAAAAATCTCTCTGGTTTCTGTTATAAGAGCAGTAACCCTATAAGATCAGGGTCTGACCCTTATGACATCATTTAACCTTAATTACTTTCTTAGATGATCTGTCTCCAAATATAGCCACAGTAGAGATTAGGGCAGCATAAGAATTTTGGGGAACACAAACATCCAGTCCATTATAGGCACTATTTCATCTGTGACAGAATGAGAAAGAAAAGTATTTAAAAAAAATACCTTTTAAAATCCTACTACTCCTTAAGAGACAAAGCAAAAATACATCTAGAAATTAAATGAGTACATGTTTTCAGCCCACCTTCTGCTGAATAAAGATGAGATAGGGCTAAAGAGGGACAAAAAGGACATTATTGCCTTTAAAACTAAATATATACCAGAAGACAAAATAAAATCAGAACTGAAAGTTTATAAGTGATTTAATCATCTGTCTTATATGAACAAGTCTTAATGAAATGTTTTTTTTTAGCAACTGACTGAACTTCAGATTGAACAGCAAATTGCTGCTTCTACTTTGCCCACGCTGCTCAAAGTCTGAATTTCTGTCAGAGCTGCCAACGAAAGCCAAAGCCTGAACAGATCAAATCAGCACTCTCATTTCACTGTGGCCACATTTTGAGGAATTAGTCCTAATGAGGAATGCTTTTGTGAAGGGGGCCACCCAGATGGATGAGGAGACAGCTCCTGAGTACTCACCTTGAAAGAAAGCTTCATGCTGAGTTGCGTATAAAGTAGGATTTTTAAAAGCCAATATGGAATAGGATATAAAGTGTAAATATAAAGGATATAAAGGTCCTTGACATTTACTGGCAGAAGATTGCACTTCATTTAAATGATAACAATTTGTCATTGATGGAATTTCAGAAAGAAAAATAATTGGGCCCAAACAGTGAGCATACAAAATAATTGTAAAGAAAGTTAAGAACAAACTTTATGCAGAAATGACTGGACAAAGGGAATTTTGAGAATTATGTGAAGGTAAGAATATAATGAATATTTTACTGATGAGAAGAAAAGAAAGTGGAAAGTTAAGTTATGTGAAATTAACACAATAGGATTTAGAAAGTAACAGGTGGTTTAAGTTCAAATTTTTAAAATGGTAAACTAATGACAATACTGATGATAAGGATAAAAGAGGTTTCAAGAAGAAAGATCAGGTAATATATGCATTTTTCCATTGAATTTTGGGTACTCAAGGAATGGTTTAGAAAACACATTTCACCGGCAAAGGAAAAACGTTTTATTTAGGAGTTATTTGTACAAAAATCCTGTGACATTATTACTAACATAGATTTGTTTTTATTAGCTTAGAAATCATTTTTTAAGTGTCTTATTGCAGATTTTATTCAGATTATTCTAGGTAGAATTATTTGATGGTTTATGCATTTAGTATTTATTACTATAATGATAGGACCTACTAATATCAACGATAAATCAATAGAAATTAAGACAGAAGTTGCTTTATATTTATACTCTGAAATATTCCCCAAACTTTAATTTTTGGAGTAAAAACTTATTTTAGAATATTAACATGGAGTTATAGTATTAGAATGTGAAAATTATTGTAATAAAAATCCCCTCTCCCTGCTTTATTTTATTTTTTGAAGATTTAGTTATTTATTTTAGAGAGAGAGCATGCTTGCGGGGAGGGGGGCGCGTGGTGGGAGGGTCAGACTCCCAACTGAGCAGGGAGAATCTTTCTTTTTTTTTTTTTAAGATTTTATTTATGTATTTGAGAAAGAGAGTGAGAGATCATGAGCAGGGGGGAGGGGCAGAGGGAAAAGCAAACTCCACACTGAGCAGGGAGCCTGACTCGGGGCTCAACCCCAGGACCCTGAGATCATGACCTGAGCAGAAATCAAGAGTCAGACATTTAACTAATTGAGCCACCGAGGCACCCTGTCTTTCCTTCCTTTAAAAGAGTAAATCACTTTTCTGTGTTAAGGCCCTCTTTTGTACATACTTGTTTGGTCACAGTCTTGTCCCTGGAGTTCACCCTACTATGTGGTAGGTTTCCTGCGGCCCCAGTGCTCATTCAGAGTAATGTTCAAGGTGTCTTGGGATATTTCTCTTAAGCAGAGCACTGTTATGTAACCATGTCAATGGTATTCCGATTTGAACTTACCATGCATTCACTGTTGGAATTTAAACTTATCTAGGATACATCTAGAAAGTGTAGAGCAGATTAATTAAATTCTGAGGAGCCTCTGAGAAAGACTTCTCATCCTAAAGGATAAAGGATAATGTTGGTCTAACAAGACCAAAATCATATCAGAGAAGGCAGAATCTCTTGATATTTCTTTTGCCCTATCCACCCCTTTGAATTTTTTTGTCCTAGACAATCACCAATCTGCATCCTCTCATAACAGATTAAATTCAACCTTTAGAGTTTTTATGTGTGATTTGTTTCTGGCTTCTTTCACTCAGCCTAATGTTTTCTGTACCATTAGTTTTTATTGCTGAGAATTGTCCTCTTTCTCTTTTACTCACTTGGTGATGGAAATTTGGATGGTTTCCTTTTTTTTTTCTTCTTTTTTTTACCTGTGTGAATAAACTGGCTGTGAATATTTGTGTATGGGTCTGTTGTGAACCTATAGTTTTTGTGAACCTATATTTTTTCCTTGAGTAAATACTTAGGAATGGAGTCGCTGGGTCATATGCTAAGTATACATCTAACTTTATAAGAAACAGTCAAATTGTTTTCCAAACCAAGTGTTCCATTTTACATTCACATTTAATATTACCAGTTTTTTTTTTAAGTTAACCATTCTATTATTGGTGGGTATGATAGTTCAGCAAAACAACATTTCATTGTGTTTTTAATTTGTGCTTTCCCAATGACTCATGGTGTTGAACTTGCTTTCACATGTTTATTTGTTATCTGTATCCTTTTTTTGTGAAGTGTCTGTTCAAATCTTTTGCCATTTTTAAATTGGGTTTGCTTTCTATGAGATCTTCATCAGATATTCTATTTAAAAGAGTAAATCTTTTTACGATTCACAAATATTTTCTCCCAGTATGTGGCCTGTCTTTTCATTCTTTTAACAGTATCTTTTGCAGAGCAAAAGATTTTAATTTAGCTAGAGTCCATTCTATAAATTTAAGTTGTGCTGTTTAATCCTGCTTAAGAAATCCTGTCCTGTCTCATTCTAACAAAGAATTTCATCTATATTTTTCTCAATAAGTTTTGGTTTAGGTCTGTGCTCTATTAAGGATACAATTTAGGTACATGCTCCACCTAAGTTTAATTTTTGGGTATGGTATGATGTGGTCATTGGTTTTGTTTGTTTGTTTGTTTGTTTATTTAATGTGGGTACTCAGTTGTTCCTATACCCTTTTGAAAAGGTTATACTTTCTCCATTAAATTTCTTTCAGGGTGTTTCAAAATCAATGGCCAGTTTCTGGCTACTATATTCTGTTTCATTGATCTATATGTTCAGACTTAATAACACAATGCCTTGAATCTTTTTTCCAAGTGCCCTCAGTGTTTATTTTATTTGATTCCCTCTATATGCTTTGAGGTAGAACAGACATTTCATAGATACAGGGGTTCTGTGATTTGAAGGTCACAAGCCTACATCAGAGGATTGTAGTTTCATATCTCAAAATTAGATAGCATAAATATCCAATTTAGTTCTTTTTATTTCTTTTCAAAATTGTCTTGGCTATTCTAGAAATAGTTTGCACTTTAAAAGTTTAGAATCAGTATGTCAGTTCCTACAGAAGTCTGCTGGGATATTGGTTGAGACGGTATTTAATCTTTAGATCAATTTGGAGGGAATTAAATTTTGATAATATTGAGTCATCTAGTCCATGAATATAGTATATCTCTCAATTTATTTAGGTCTTTACATTTTCTCAGCAATGTTCTGTGATTTTCTATGTACAGGTCTTTTACATATATTTTAAAAATTAATAATTAAGTATTCCTTGTTTTCTTTTTTTATTATGTTAATCACCATACATTACATCATTAGTTTTTGATGTAGTGTTCCATGATTCATTGTTTGCATATAACACCCAGTGCTCCATTCAGTATGTGTCATCTTTAATACCCATCACCAGGCTAACCCATACCCCCTTGTTTTCATTCATATTGTAAAAAGGAAGGTTTAAAATTCAAGTTTGAATTCTTTGTTATTAATATATAGAATACATTTGATTTTTATATGTTGCCCTTATATTCTGAGACCTTGTTAAATTTTATGAATTTTAATAGTTCTATACCATTTCAAACAATATGTGAGCTGCTCATTTGCCTTTGCAAAATGTAAAATTAGTTTTTGCCAGAGTCTAAATTGCTCATTCCACTTTTTGTTCTTTTCTTGATAATTAGGCCCTGCTGAGTCTCGTGGTCTTAATATGTAAGTTATGGGAGAAAATTATAAGAAAGTTCTCTTTAGAATTCTTCTGCTACATTAGAAATTATTATATTCTTCCTAGCATACTATTTCCATTTCCTTCCCTTTAAAGTCCAAAATTTCATGATACACATATCTGCAGCTCATATACAATGTATACACATTTTAATATCAATCTTTAAAGATCTTTTTTAAAATTTATTTATGTATATATTTATATTTTTATTTTTTTACCTTTTTTAAAAATTTTAAGTAGTTAACATACAGTGCAATATTAGTTTCTGGAGTAGAATTCAGTGATTCATCCCTTACATATAACACCCAGTGCTTATCATAACAAGTGCCCTTCTTAGTGCCCATCAGCCACCTAGCCCATTCCCCCACCAACCTTCTTCCATCCCCTTCAGTTTGTTTCTACCATAAATAGTCTCTTCTGGCTTGTTTCCAAACTGACTGACTTATTTCACTTAGCATAATACACTCTAGCCCCATCCATGTCATTACAAATGACAAGATTTCATTCTTTTTGATGGCTGAGTAGTATTCCATTGTGTGTGTGTGTGTGTGTGTGTGTGTGTGTGTGTGTGTGTGTGT
>NW_022589712.1:42004455-42236060 GCF_004348235.1 Phoca vitulina
TGTGTGTGTGTGTGTGTGTGTGTGTGTGTGTGTGTGTGTGTGTGTATACCCCACATCTTCTTTATCCATTCATCTGTTGATGGACATCTAGGCTCTTTCCATAGTTTGGCTATTGTTGATAATGCTGCTATAGACATTTGGGTGCATGTATCCCTTTGAATCTGTATTTTTGTATCCTTTGGGTAAATACCCAGTAGTATAATTGCTGGATTGTAAGGTAGTTCTTTTTTTAACATTTTGAAGAACCTTTGTACTGTTCTCCAGAGTGGCTGCACCAGTTTGCATTCCCACCAACAGTACAAGATGGTTCCCCTTTCTCTGCATCCTCACCAACACCTGTTGTTTCTTGTATTGTTAATTTTAGCTATTCTGACTGGTGTGAGGTGGTATCTCATCTTGGTTTTGATTTGTATTTCTCTGTGATGAGTGATATTGAGCATCTTTTCAAGTGTCTGTGAGCCATCTGGATGTCTTTTTTGGAAAAGTGTCTATTCATGTCTTCTGCCCATTTCTTAATTGGATTATTTGTTTTTTAGGTATTGAGTTCGATAAGTTCTTTGTAAATTTTCCATACAAATGCTTTATCAGATATGTCATTTGCAAATATCTTCTCCCATTCTGTAGGTTGCCTTTTTTTTTAAATTTTATTATGTTATGTTAATCACCATATATTACATCATTAGTTTTTGATGTAGTGTTCCATGATTCATTGTTTGCATATAACACCGAGTGCTCCATTCAGTACATGCCTTCTTTAATACCCATCACCAGGCTAACCCATCCCTCTACCTCCCTCCCCTCTAGAACCCTCAGTTTGTTTCTCAGAGTCCATAGTCTCTCATGGTTCATCTCCCCCTCCCATTTCTCCCCCTTCATTTTTCCCTTCCTGCTATCTTCTTCTTTTTTTTTTTTTAATATATAATGTATTATTTGTTTCAGAGGTACAGGTCTATGATTCAACAGTCTTACACAATTAACAGCATTCACCATAGCACATACCCTCCCCAATGTCTATCACCCAGCCACCCCATCCCTCCCACCCCCCACCACTCCAGCAACCCTCAGTTTGTTCCAGAGATTAAGAATTCCTCATATCCATGAGATCATATGATAACTCTTTGTTTTGTTGGTTGTTTCCTTTGCTGTGCAGAAGCTTTATATCTTGATAAAGTCTGAATAGTTTATTTTTGCTTTTGTTTCCCTTTTGTCTGGTGATGTGTCTAGTAAGAAGTTGTTACAGCCAAGGTCAAAGAAGTTTCTGATTTTGTTTTATTTTTTTATTATTATGTTATGTTAAGCACCATACATCACATCATTAGTTTTTGATGTAGTGTTCCATGATTCATTGTTTGCGTATAACACCCAGTGCTCCATGCAGAATGTGCCCTCTTTAATACCCATCACCAGGCTTCTGATTTTATTCTCCTTAGGATTTTGATGGCTTCCTGTCTCACGGTAAGGTCTTTCATCCATTTTTAATTTATTTTTGTGCATGGTGTGAGAAAGTGGTCCCCAATTTCATTCTTCTGCATGTCGTTGTCCAGTTTTTCCAACACCATTTACTGAAGAGACTGTCTTTTTTCCGTTGGATATTCTTTCCTGCTTCATCAAAGATTAGTTGACCATACAGTTGTTTGTCCATTCCTGGGTTCTCCATTCTGTTCCATTGATCTATGTGTCTGTTTTTGTGCCAGTAGCATATTGTCTTGATGACTACAGCTTTGTAATAGTTTGTAATCTGGAATTGTGATGCCTCCAGTTTTGTTTTTCTTTTTCAGAATTGCTTTGGCTATTTGGGGTCTTTTGTTATTCCATAAAGCAAAAATTTCTCCTGATCTTAACATTTTCCACTTCTTCAACACTCTTCATAATAACTTCCTTCTCAGAGCACACATACGATGACATAAATATAAACTCCCCAGTGATAATGCTAACATATTAGGCAAGTTGGTACCATGCTTTCAGCAGAAAAAAAAATCCATGTTCTTCTAGATAATCATCTAGGGACTTTAAGTATAGAAAACAAATAATTTGGGTAGGATTTCATGAAAACCTTTCTAGGCATTATTAAATAATCAAAGCTTAAGATGAAACTAATGGAAAGCCTCTAGTGTTTTCTAGAATAAACATAGTATTTTTCAATGATGTAAAACATATATTTTGAATATGAGCTGGATATGATTACATAGAATTATCATTTATCCCAAAGAAATGTTTTTAATAGGGTCACCATTTTATTTAATAAATTACTATATAATTGAATGCCTGCTTATGAAATAATAACAATCCACTCCAATGGTATCTCAAAATAGGGAACTTGATCCATCAACAGACATGCCTTTGCTTGTCTTACCATGAAGTAGCAGCAAACAAAATATGAACCGAAGTTGGCCAAAATTCTCCTCATTGCCCCAAATCATTACACAATACTCTGAAAAAGCAATGATAAGTTATTTTATAGTTTCGATATTTTTTTCTGCTTATGACAGTGCTCCCTTCTTCTCATTCTTCATTTTCATTAAAAGACCCTTGCCGCCCTTTTTGATGGCATGGAGCTAAAACATTTTCCTTGACATAGCATGGAGAAGGACATCTACCAACTTTAGAAAAAAATACTAATTAGGATAGAAATTCTGACATTCATTAGAAATAACAAGCTATTCTTTTACCATGTCCAAGAGGGCATGGTGAATAACAATCAATAAGCAATAGACCAGTCTCACGGGCTTTTGGTTTTAAAATATGGTATTATCGGTATATGACCCAATACTGGTATATGACCCAATTCTCACTAATAAGACAGGCACATGAAGAAAAGAGTGCTGGAGTAGACTCTAGGAACATTTTTCCTTGTTAAATATTATCATTAAGAGATACTATCTCATCTTTTCCTAAATGTGCATGTCTGGATGTGGTACCTGAAAGTGTTACAATCTTGTTCTAGATCCAATGATGAAATCAAGAAGGCAAACAGAGTGGAGAGATGAAAAGAACCTGGATCCTTGCTGATATTTCTGTCGCTAAATCAAATAACCCTTAAAACCACACTATCTCTGGATTTGATAATGTATGAGATAAAAAACATCTTTACCATTTAAGACAGCTTGAGTCAGAGTTATGGTTCTGTGGCTGAAGCATCATAACTTAGACAAGTGGAAATAAAAACCAGAGATTAAGGTAGGTTTTCAGACACACTGCTCACAAGACTTTGTGTGAATTCACCTTTGGCAATGGACTAACCTTCAGAATGCCAAAGTGTCAATAAGGGAGCAGCAGATTATTTTCAGGTCCTACTCACTGGTATGGCACTTCCTACTATATAGTTGGGTCGAGCTCTCATTTATCAAGGGAATAACTACTTGTCCAGGGAATAAGTTATCATCCACAGTTGCATAGAACAGTGGCAGTCAGGCACTGACTGATTCGCTGGGATTTTAATCTTATTTCTATTGTCAATTTTTATTTATTTTATGTATTTATTTTTAAAGATTCTATTTATTTATTTGACAGCAAGAGAGGGAACACAAGCAGGGGGAGCGGGAGAGGGAGAAGCAGGCCTCCTGCGGAGCAGGGAGCCCGAGGCAGGGCTCAATCCCAGGACCCTGGGATCACGACCGCAGCCGAAGGCAGACGCTTAACGACTGAGCCACCCAGGGGCCCCTCTATTGTCAATTTTTATCAGTTACATTTCATTAGCCCCAAAGTGAAATCCTTCTTCTCCCATAGAAAACTTACAACTCCTAGTGTACAATATTACAGCTCATAGCAGTTGTCACACTATTTTAATGTGTCTTGGCTCCCTATCTCTAGGTTGCTCAAACTTCCAGAAGAAAACTATCAAACAAAAGAGAAAACACAAACACTCCAACATTAGGGGTAAATTGGAGAAGAAAGACTTAGAAAAATAAAGGAACATTGAAATGTCATCCCACGTGATAATTTGGCCAATTGATCAAAAAACCTAGAAATGTCTACCCCTGATCCCTTTCATTCATGAGTTCCCTCCAGTATCTGTATTAGTTCAATTAGGCAGTGGAGCGAGAACAAAAGTAACATTACTGAACTATATAATACACACTAAGTGCATTAAGAAACACTATTTAAAATTATTTCAAATAGCTTGGCCACACTATACTTTTATGATGCACATGCGACTATGCCATTTTATTCTCCAAACCCATTTAATGAAAAATAGAACATGAAAATTTCTACTCAAATAATAATTATTATCCTTTTGAGTTGAGAAACATTGAGGGAGGAATAGGAGCTAATCACCAGATAAAATAAGATATCTCCCATACTCCATCTCCAGGACATTTCTCCACATTCCCATGCTCCTAAGTAATACAAAAGTAAATATGGTATTATAATGCATATATTTATTACTTTTTTTAAAATTTCCATATCAATGACCATGCTAAGACTTACTCATATTTGAGCTCTAAATTTATAAGGAACACAGGAAAATAGTAATAGGGTACTTGCAAAGTTTACCTGACTCAACCATGGCTCATCCTGGTCTATCTGAAATAAGAAATTGTGAATTCTACCATTTGACTTTGCAGTGCAAGTAGAGAGAGCCCTTTCAAAGAGTTTCAGGGAAACTTATAAATAACATATTGCCAATTAAGGAACACCATTAAATAACAACACCTCCATTCATTGGATGCTTGCTCACTCTGTGCCAAGAATGCTGAGCAACTTAACATGTATTATTCCAGGAAATTCTCAGAAAACAACATAACAACATAATATTTACAGATAAGGAAACAGGGCTTTAGAGCAGCTTAGTAATCACTCATGGTCACACTGCTTAGTAGTGTTGGAGCTGAGGTTTAAACTGAGTTTTCTTAAACTCCATTTTGTGTACTTTATCAATGAACACCTGCCCTATCAATAATGGAAAATGGAAATTTAGAAATCTATTAAGCTAAATAATAGTGAACCCTGATAAAAAGATACAATTGTTTTCTTTGCAACCTATTTGAAGGAAGAATAGTTACATGCATGAACATTACCTACATATAGGAAGAGAGAATATATTTATACAAAAAAACAAGAAGAGAATTACAAGTATATGTGGCTATAATTAGAGCTGCTGTTCACAACAGGAAACATAAATCAAATCAAGTACCCAGGGACAGAATTAAGAAGTACCTTAAAATTATAATACATCATATCCAAATAGAATTTACTCCTAAACCAGGATGGCTCAAGATAAAGAAAACAATTTATAAATATTATACATCACATCAAAGTAAAAATATAGTCAATAATTACAGAAAATGTATGATTAGATATAAAACATTTATAACTCTAATTTTAAAAATATATTTTAAAAAGATATGTCCTTAACCTAGTAAAGCTTTAACAAATATACTCCTTGCCTTTTGAAGCTGGAAATACAGACTTTAAAATATAATTCAATTGAAATAAATTCTGTATTGAAGAAATTCAGGAAAACATGCATAGGTAGCATAATTTAATGTGATCTGATCAAAAAAGATGCTTGAAGCTTAAGGATGGATAAGAATAAGCTATGTGAAAGGGGAAGAGGTGAACATTCCAGGCAGGGGGACCAGTACCCTCAAAGGGACCAGACAGAGGTAAGATTATACTATATTCAAGGAACCAAAAGATCCAGTGTGCTTGGGGGGTCGGGGGGAGGAAAAAGAAAGCAGAATGAGAAGGGAGAATTTGGCAGAAGACTTAAGATCTATATCTTAAGGACATGGTCATTTGAAGTTTTTTTATTTTTTGTTTTTTTAAGAGATAAATGGAGAGTGTGCATGAGCAAGGGGAGGGCCAGAGGGAGTGGGAGGGAGAGGGAGAGAAATAATCTTAAGCAGGCTCCACACCCAGCATGGAGCCCAAAGCGAGGCTAGTTGCAGGGCTCCATCCGACAACCCTGAGATCATGACCCTGAGATCATGACCTGAGCCAAAATCAAGAGTTCGATGCTTAGCCGACCAAGCCACCTAGGCACCCCAATTCACTTGAAGTTTTTAATCAAGAATGTTTTCATTCATTTGTTCTTTCTTCTAGTTCAATTATTATTCAGTTCCTACTTTGGACCAGACTGTCCTACATATTGGGATATGGTAAAGAACATAACAAAGCTCTGTTCCCAATAAGCTCTTGGAGGGGAAGATAATCTACAAACAAAATTACAATTAATACATAAAATATAAGGAACTCGTAAGTACTATTAAAAATAATAAAATCAGTAGAGGGATAGAATACTACTAGACTTCTACTCAACTTTGAATGTGCATAAGAATTATCTAGCATTCTTGTTAAAGTGGGTAGTCTAACTCAGTAGTTCTAGAGTGAAGGCTGAGATCTTCCTTTCTTTTTCTTCTTCTTTTTTTTTTAGAGAAAGAGAGTGATCTGGGGGAGGAGCAGAGGGAGAGAGAAAGAGAATCCCAAGGAGGCTCCACACTGGACATGGGGCTCGATCTCACAACCCTAACAGCACAACCTGAGCGGAAATCAAGAGTCAGAGGCTTAACCAACTGAGCCACTCAGGCACCCTGAGAGATACCATTTCTAATAGCCTCCCAGGGGGAGCCAATGTTGCTGGACTGCCAACCACCATGTCTTGAGTAGCAGGGGGACAGAGAGTGAAGAGTTTGTTCAGGAAAGGCCCATCTGATGGATTACATTTATTCATAAGTAGAGACCTAACAATAGAGCCCTCAAAATATATGAAGGGAAAAATACACAGTTGTACAATAATAGCTGGAGACATCAATACCCCACTTTTAATAATGGGTAGAAGAACCAGAAAAAGATCAATAAGGAAATAAAGAATTTGAACAACACTATAAGCCAAGTGGACTTAACAGACATATACAAAAGTTTCCACCCAACAACAACACAATACACATTCTTCTCAAGAGCACAGGAAACATTTTCTGGAATAGATGACACATTAGGCTACAAGACAAATTGTAATACATTTAAAAGATTGAAATCATACCAATAATCTTTTCAGATCAGAGTAGAGTGAAGCTAGAAATGAATTACAGAAAGAAAACTGGAAAAAATAACAAATATGTGGAAATTAATACACTTTTAAACAACAAATGGGTCAAGGTTAAAGACCTTGAGATGAATAAAAAGGAAACGTAACATGCCAAAATTGGTGGGATGCAGTGAAAGCAGTGCTCAGAGGGAAATTTATAACATAAATGCCTACATTTAAGAAGAAGAAAGATCTCGAATGGACAAACTAATTGTACATTTTAAAGAACTAACTTATGAAGAGTAATTTAAACACACAGCTAGAAGGGAGGAAATAATAAAGATTAGAACAGAGATAAATCAAAGAGTAGAAAATGAGGCATTTAATTCCATCAGCAAACAAACAAACAAAAAAACAAGGTTAGGTGATTATAAACTCCAGAGTAAAATTGTTGAGGTCTCTATATGAAGCAAATAAAATGGCATGATTTGGAGCAAAGTACAGAACTCAAGCAAAGATACTCCATTAAACCTGCAGAATTTTTTTCCTTGGAATAAGTATTGTGACACTAAAATTATGAAAAAGTAAACATAAATGTTAAAAACTCATTGACTCCACAGTAAACAATAATGATCATAAATATGAACTGATTTTCAGTTATTAGAATGTACCCAGAGACAGAAGATAATAGACCCTGTAATACAAAATGAGTTAGAAAGGGAGAAAATTAAATGTGACAAGCTTGGCAATGTGAAAGTAAAGGCACAACTCTGAGAAGTAGGCAGCAGAATTGTTAGGAGGGAGGGAGAGGTTAGGGAAAGGTAGACAAATCGACAAACTTGTCTCATAGTATGGAGAGGCCAGAAAACTCTATGCAGTTGATGGGAAAGGAAATTGAGCATATTGATGTATAAGTATAAGCAGTAGAAAAACAAAAACAAATAAAATAAAATATAGCTACAAAGTATGTAGAAAAGTGGTTTCACGGGGCGCCTGGGTGGCTTCAGTCAGTTAAGCATCTGCCTTCAGGTCAGGTCATGATCCTGGAATTCTGAGATCAAGCCCCGCATTGGGCTCCCTGCTCAGTGGGGAGTCTGCTTACCCCTCTGCCCCTCACCCCTCTCCTGCTCTCTCTCGTGCACTCTCTCTCAAATAAATAAATAAAATCTAAAAAAAAAAAAAAAGAAAAGTGGTTTGAGGTAATAATTTCTAAGTAAGCTTATGCTTCTATTTTTAACAACAGAGATTTAAAATCTAAAACTCAGAAGTGAAAAATAATGGTGAAATCATATTATTTAAGACCAGGAACATAAGCACAAAATTAAATAAAAGCACAGTAGGAACTGCTCCTAGACAAAGTCTAGGGCTGGAAATGTGTGGAGCAGGGAACAACTTATTTTTATTCTTAATTTTTCAGTACCACTGAATTGTTTTTCAAAAAACATAAATTTATTTGTAAAATGAATTAAAAGAGAAAAAAATAATTGAAGAGTATTTCAATAAAGAAAATATTATCTCAAAAGAGTGTCCAGATTATTGTTTAAATTCCCTAAAAGAACAGGTTGTCAGTGACTTCTCAATGTAGTGACCAGGTAACCAGAGAGTGCCCTGAAAGGGAAGAACTATATTATGTCAAAGGCTTGTAAGACTTATGACTGTAATCAGGAAGTTCAATAATTTCCCTTCCTCACAGGACAGACAATCAATCAGCCAGTGAGCCAGCCATCTTGGAGAAACCATCTCTCACTGTTATTTCATATTGTTTTTGAAATCATAATCAATGCAGTACTTTATCAAATGAAACTAAGAAGAGCAAATATTAAAATGAAAGAGACCATAAAATCATTATTTTCAGATGGCATGCTATATACCTGAAAAAGTGAAAAGAATTAGAACTGATAAATTGGTTTAATAAAACAGTCAAAACCAATGCAAATATGCCAAATTCAATAGTACTCAGTCACATCAGCCACATCTAGTTAATACACATAATGAAGGAAAAGATAGCACGTGACATAAACAAATAAGTATATGAATCTGTAGAAAAAAAAAGTTTTGAAAGAGTTGCCTACTGAGCATTCCCAGCTTTTATGTCTGTTTACTCCACCATTCATTGACATCAAACTCTTCTTTGTTTTCAAAACCCAAATGCACATTTCTCATGAGTTATTTTAATCTCTCAGCTAACCACACCTCTTTTTTGAAGACCTCTTTTTTTTTATTTTGATTATACTACATCTTCCAAAATTGTTTTCCCACTTCACTGTCTGATCTTTCTCCATGTAGCTTCCTTCTCTTCCTGATCTATTCTGTTTCAAATATTAAACTTCTTAGAGTTTGGTTCTCAGCACATTTTTCTGATCACTCTACAAACCCATCTTACTTCTATAGCAAGTTTCCACTTTCATATAGATGACTGACTAAATCCTGATGTCAGGCTATACTCCCCTAATGTCAAGGACAGCTCCACATTCCTCACATTCCAAATGCCACATTTTGTACATGGAATTTATAATTTCCCCAACTTCATGTATCAGTGCATGACTCCAGCATCAATCTGCCAAGCAAGTCAGGATTCTGAGTGTGATATTTGATTC
This sequence comes from Phoca vitulina, assembly GCF_004348235.1. Classification (NCBI taxonomy): domain Eukaryota; kingdom Metazoa; phylum Chordata; class Mammalia; order Carnivora; family Phocidae; genus Phoca; species Phoca vitulina. The sequence continues at coordinate 42,014,020 of NW_022589712.1, forward strand.
ATCCTTCCCTTTTCCCTCACTCATCTCAACTAGCACACAATCCTATAAATTGTTTTTCTAAATGCACCTGGAATTTATCAATTCTTATCTTTACTTCTACAATTCTAGTTATATCTACCACCATTTTTCACATGGATTATTTACCCTGGGCTCTGAACTGCTCCCCTCATTTTTGATTCCCTTTAATTCTTTTCCAGAAGCAACAAGAGCGACCATTTAATCTTACTATGTTATTCTCCCACTTACAACATTTCAACTGTTCATCATCTCTCCTTAGAATAGAGTCTGAACATAAAATAGCTACTAAGATCATCTGGTTACTGGGTGTTTTTTGTTTTCTGTCTTTCATTTTAGCATAACTCATTTCTCAACATACCTCATATAGTTAGCAATTCAGCCACACTGAGTTTCTTCCAATCCCTTAAAACTGCTAGTTTCCTCCTGGGTTTGGGCATGTTGTTTCCAATGTTTAGAATACTCTTCCCTATACACCCTGCTTTGAAAGTTATTCCTATTCATTCTGTAGGTCTCTTTTAAATCACTTCATTGACTATAAAACTTCATCTGATCTTCTTTCTATGTATTTCTGCAGCACACCCCACTTTCCTTTATCATCTTTATTATCATTATGTCTCCCACTAGGTTGTAACCTCTTACGTGACAAGAGGTATGCCCATTTTATTCATTCTTGTCTGCCTCAGGCCACATCAAACTTGGCACTTGTTAAGCACTCAACCTTGCTTCCTACTTCATAGAGATATAATTCTCTCAATTTCTCAAGGCTTTACCTATAAAAATTCACATCTGTAGTAACCCTTTGTCATTTTCTTCATTCTCAAAAAACCAATTGTCCTCTTTGCTTTGCAGTTTAGGCCAACAATGTGTATCCTTTTGTTGTTGTTGTTATTTTATTTTATTATGTTATGTTAACCACCATACATTACATCTTTAGTTTTTGATGTAGTGTTCCATGCTTCATTGTTTGTGTTCCATTCAGTACGTGCTTCATTCAGTACGTGCCCTCTTTAATACCCATCACCAGGCTAACCCATCCCCTCACCCCCCTCCCCTCTAGAACCCTCAGTTTGTTTCTCAGAATCCATAGTCTCTCATGGTTCATCTCCCCCTCTGATTCCCCCCCTTCATTTTTCGCTTCCTGCTATCCTCTTCTTCTTCTTCTTCTTTTTTTTTTTAACATATAATGTATTATTTGTTTCAGAGGTACAGGTCTGTGATTCAACAGTCTTACACAGTTCACAGCACTCACCATAGCACCATGTGTACTCTTATTCTGCTATGCTTCTCACTGAACACTGGCTATTCACTTACCCCCAAGGATTTTAAACGTTTTCCTTTTTAGTAGATTCTATACTACAAAGTATAAACTGTTCAAATTCTCTTGCTTACTAAAAATATCTGGCCTTGAGTCTCTATTTTCACTGAAGTACTGTCCTCTTTCTTTTCCTTCACCATAGAGACCTCCAACAAAGTTTCTAAAATGGTTGCCTCCACGTTTCCTTACCTTCTACTTAGTTCTAGAGGAGAATAAATTTACTAAAACAAGCTTCACCATTTCTCCACTGATTAGAAATCATTTGATGCCTTTGCATTACCTCCGAGAAAACCATCATTTGTAGTAGAACATAAAAACCCTCCACATCTTATTGCTGCCTCATTACTACCATCTTTTACCTGTGGTTCCTTAGAGAAGCCAGAATTCCCAATGAGTCACTTGAATCAGAATAATTTCCTAGTGGCTTTATTGTTTCCTCCTATGTAGCCCCTGGACTGGGTTGAAGAATGTTTTCCCAAAACTCTCTTCTACACTGAACCTTGGAATGTGACCTTATTCAGAAACAGGATCTTTGCAGATATAATATAGTTAAGATGAGGTGCTACTTGATTAAGGTAAATCCTAACACAAGACTGGTTTAGAAGGGGCAAATTTGAACACAGAGACATAAACAGAGGGCACCCATAGTGAAGGCATAAAAGAGAATGCCATGCAAAGACAGAGGCAGAGATTAGATTGGATCTACAAGCCAAGAAAGGCCAAAGATTGCAGGCAACTACCCAATAGTAGGAAGAGGCAAGGAAGGATATTCCCCTAGAACCTTCAGAGATGGTACACTCCTGCTGATGCCTTGATTTCAAACTTCTAGCCTCCAGAACCATGAGCATCTAAGTTCATGCTGTTCTAAGCCCTAGGAAACTAATAAACTAGATTCAGGGCAATATATCTTGATAGTTGTTGGTTAAACACAAGTCAAAATCTCACTAGGTGATCATTTATAAATTTTAGTTTTTTTAAGTATATGGGATCTAGTTGAACCATTTTCTCCATAGTATTAGAAAGTCTTCTTTATTGTTATATTATCTAAATCACAGGACATTAAAAATTGCACTTGGAATTGCCCTTAGTCAATCAAGGTTTAGCAGTTGTAATCAAATCAATCAAGAATAATTGGGTAACCAATTGAGAACTATCCTCTTTTGTAAATGAGGCTTCGAGTAAAGGTTTTTATCTTTTTGTTTTTTTGTTTTATATTGAACTGGTTTCAGGGAAATCTTAGGAAATGGTGTCTTTATTTTTTTTAAAAGTTTATTTATTTATTTTAGGGAGAGAGAGAGAGTAGGGAGGGAGGGGAGAGAGAGGGAGAGAGAGAGAGAGAGAGAGAGAATATTCAAGCAAACTCCCCACTGAGCAGGGAGCCCAACATGGGCCTTGATCTAACGACCCCAAGATCATGACCTGAGATGAAATCAAGAGTCAGACACTCAACTGACTGAGCCACCCAGGCACCCCAAGAAATGATGTCTTAAACAACAACACAAGATAATCTCCATTGTTGTTGGTGCTCTTTTTCAGTCACTCTTGGCAAGAAGCTTGCCACGTAATTTAGAAGTATTAACAAGGAGATGGCTAGATAGTGTGTTAAAGAATTGCCTCAGTCAAGAGAGTCCATATTTTCCAAATCAGTGATGATACTTGTTTCATTTGCTGCTGAACCTCAGGAACCAGCTGAGACTTACACATTCATTTCACTTACACGGTCTATTGGGAGGGCCAATGGATCTGTTTAGCTTTGATGTCATGGCTATCTAATTTCTCTGCTAGTAGATATTCCTATATCTGTCACTTTTGAATAAAAGCATGTGCATTTTTACATGCACACACACACACAAACACGTTGTAGCTCATAAATCAAAGAGGATCACCCAGCCAATCATTTTGTTGTATCTAAATCTGTGAAGACTGTGAGTTACTTTATTTGCATTCAGAAGGGAAGACAGAAAATTCCCAGTGAAATAAAAATGCTTAGTTTTGCTGGTTCAATAAAGCAGAAAAATGAGGCAAGACACTGATTTTCTTTTCTTTTACAATATTTGCACTTCTGAAGGTTAGTGGATTTTTGAGGGGGAAAAAAATCTCGGTGATATTTTGGTTTGGAGACTCAAAGCTAAAAAACATGAAAACTTGGTGAGAATGGGAAGACTACCTGACAGAGTAAAAAGGTCACCATTCATGCTTCATCCTCTTTTACAAACAGAAACCTCTGGAGTACACTTTAGGAAAACCCTGTCAGAAGAAACAGCTCCAGGAGCAACCCTTGATCAGAGCTATAACTGTAATCATAATAATTGCACTACTAAAACTAATGAAAAATTATATTGGAATTCATCCTTGAAATATTCATGGCAAAGTACCTATTCTTTCCATGCTGTTAGTCATTAGTCTCCGAAAAAGTATTGTGGGAGTAAATGTCAGCTTAACTCCTTATTCATTTAATGTATCTGCTAAGTTAATAGATAGAATAAAAAAAAAAAAAAATCCAGACACAGCAATTACATAGATGGGCAAATAAGAGCGAAAACAAGTCTGTCTGATGAAGATATTTCAGGGAATACGTCATTCTAATGCAAATGTTACATTCTCTTGATGTTTTGTTTAAAGAAGAAACTGCTTTATTGCTGTTGCCAATGAAAGGCAAGTATTGTTGGTACGCTGGACATCTTGAGCTCCCAAGTTCATTTCCATTTTGAAGCATACTCCTCCAGGGAACAGGTAATAAATCTGACTCTCCACCCAGATCCATGAAGAAGACAATGCTTCAGCTCATGCACAGTACATGTTAGTCCAGGCATATCTGTGAGAAGGTGATGACTTTTGTCATCATCTTCCTTGCACTGCTCCTAAAATGGGTGAAATATCCACCAGTTATTTTTCAGAGTATTCTACTAAAAGATACTGAGTATTACTTATCATTACAAACAATTATTCCCCTAGAAGTAAAACTAACTCTTTATTATTTTCTGATCTATTTATATTCTATATTCCACTGTGTCTTTTGGAAATTCATATTCTCTTTTCTACAAAATGCCTTTCATTTTCCATCTAATTTTTTAAAATAGTCCATACTCCTTGAATAATGTTCAAAAAATGAGATCTCCTCTAGTTACACTGTGTGTTTTTGCATTTACCTCTTTGATCTTCTTCAAATAAGGGAAAGATCAATTACCAGAGCTGTAAACTACTTTTCTCACTGGCTTATCTCTTTTTTATTCCACTTGATATTGAAGCTCCAGGAAATGCACTACTCAGGAAGCTCAACACTTAGCTCAGATTTCTTCATAATCCCCATTCTACATCATCATCTTATAGGACTTGTATTGAAGATCAATATGAGTTCTCACCCTTACAGTTGTTTGATCCTCAATTAGTTTATTTGGAAAAAATTTAACATTGTCTATGTGTCAGGCATTGTAATAAGCTGTTTAGAAGAAAGGCAAGTAAAAAATGTGGTAACTTTCTCAAGGTTATCCCAAGGTGGAAGGTATAGGAGTTATTCCTCCTATAACACAGCTGTCCTTCCCATTTCAGAGCACACAGACCTGGTTTACAGCAGTCAGCACCTGTATTTATTTTCCTGAGTGCCTTCTATTACAGCAAGATCACTCTCTACCTTGCCCAAAGTGAGCTAGACATGGCAAAGATGGTTTCTAGAAGCAGCACTCAATTAATGACTGGTAGGAGTTAGTGTATTGATATGCTGGCTCCCTTTTCTTTTGGGTGGGATAATTCTGTGAGTCAGGGTCACTTTCTCCCTTAACTCCTCAGTGGGAATAAGATCTTGTGGCTTCTAGTGATAATTTGTTTTAAAACAGCCATTTCATTGGCAGTTTTCCCTTCATTTTGTCACTTCCTGTCTTAGTTGAGGCTCCTCCAGAAGAAGAAGTGATACAAATATCAAACAGAAGTCATTTATGTGGGAGGCACAAGGAACATTGGTGGAGGAATGGAGAAGTGATACAAGGAAGGAACCAATCCCTTCAATGTGCATTACGAAGCTAGGGTTAACAACCTGTGGTGGCTTAATTCTGGGGGAAAAGAATTATTGTTGGGGGAATTCTGGGGGAAAATGCTTGCCTCACAGTTGTGCCTACCACAGGAAGGGAGACCTGGGATTGTATACTAACTCTCATAAATTATTGATTGAGGGCTCTGGGATTCATTTAGTTCCCTGATACTTCCACCCTGTCAAATGCACCAGCAGTGGTCTACACATTGGGGAAAGCCCTTACTCATGGAGATGCAGATACTGGTTTTAAGGAAGGATAATGAGCATGTTGAAATGAAATGGTTTGAGGATACCGGGTAGGATACTGACAATGTTTGCTACTCTTCTACAATGTTTCCTAGGATCATTTCTAACAAATTACTGCACTAGAATTTCTATTTCAAGAGTTGCTCTTGGAGGATCTCATACTAAGATAACCATGTTTACTTGTGAAGACAGATAAGTTGTCATAACCTGATAAATACTAAAATAAAGGTAAAAACAACATGCTTTGCAGGGAAAGGCAAGGAAGGCAAGAATCAGGAAATGTTTCTTTAAGAAGATAAAGACTGAGATAAAAAAATTTTACAACCAGTAGAAGTAGGTAAGTGAGGTAAGAAAGAAAGAAGCAGGTACCAAGAAAAATTCCTCAAGAAGTCAGAGAGCACCAAGGGCAAGGCCATGGGAATGTCTGGCTGAATGCAGGCAATGAGGTTGTGCATTTGTTTGTAAAGATTTAAAACAATAATAATGCCAGTTAAAAATTAGTCCAATTTTTTATTATCATATGCATTCTCAATTCTTAAAAATATCAGTGATAATATATTTTACCTATGATATCAACTATTTTTGCATTTACATTAATACATATGTATGCAACATATATGTACATTTTTATATATTTGTTAATAAACATACTTTATACAGCAATTTGAAGAACCCAAAGTTATCTAATTCTCAGGTGCATCTGTTTGTTTCAAGAGTTTATAATAGGGGCGCCTGGGTGGCTCAGTTGGTTAAACATCTGCCTTCGGCTCAGGTCATGATCCCAGGGTCCTGGGATCAACTTCTGCGTCAGGCTGCCTGCTCAGCAGGGAGTTTGCTTTTCCCTCTCCCTCTGCCCCTCCCCTCCACTCATGCTCTCTCTCTCTCCCCCTCTCTGTTCAAGTAAATAAATAAAATCTTTTTAAAAAAGAGTTTATAATAGGTCAGATTGATCTGCTCTTTTCTTGTTCAATTTATGTTTTTAACCCAGATAATGCCATGTATTCCTGCATTTAAACAGCAGATTTGAAATAAGAAATGATAGCCCAGAGATTGTATCATGAAGAAACAGAAACTGAGTTATTTCAATTCTGTCATTTGAAAATACTAGAAGAAATGACAGGAATACTCTTCTTACATTGTCAGTAAACATAAATGGCTAAAGTTTGAATTAACTTGTTTATATCATAAATTGGACACCATAGCAAATAATATTTGCAATGTTTGTTTTCAGCCTTTTGGGTTTTTTAAATGGAGTGGGAGAAGCAGAAAAAGAAAATCTTTGGAAATTTTTAACAAATATATTAGACATTCTGGGTAATTTTTCTGAGAAAGAAAATAAGTGGAAATATTTTGACTGCAGAGATATTTGAAGATTTTAAAATTCTCTGGCAACCACTACTTTGTTTTCTGTATTTAAGAGTCTATTTTTGTTTGTTGGTTGGTTTGTTCACTTGTTTTGGTTTTTAGATTACACATATAAGTGAAATCATATGGTATATGCTTCTCTGACTTATTTCACTTAGCATAACACACGCTAGGTCCGTTCATGTTGTCACAAATGATGAGATCTCATTCTTTTTTTTGTGGCCAATTATATTCTATTGTCACACACACACACACACACACACACACACACACATCCTCTCTCCATTCATCTATCAATAGACACATGAGTTGCTTCCGTATCTTGGCTATTGTGAATAATACTGGAATAAACATAGAGGTGTATATATCTTTTTGAATTAGGGTTTTCATTTTCTTCAGGTAAATGTCCAGTAGTGGAATTACTGGATCATCTGGTATTTCTATTATTAATTTTTTGAGGAACCTCCATACTGTTTTCCACAGTAGTTGCACTAATTTACATTCCCGCCAGCAGTTCACAAGTGTTCCTTCTGCTCCACATCTTCACCAACAGTTGTTATGTCTTGTCTTTGATACTAGCCATTCTGACAGGTGAGGAGATATCTCATTATGGTTTTGATTTTCATTTCACTATTGATTAGTGATGTTCAGCATTTTTTCATGTGTCTGTTGGCCATCTGTATGTCTTCTTTGGAGATGAACCCTTTGTAAAATTTGCTAATAAAAACATCTGAGTTGGGAAATTTCTTAATTAGAAGGTTTTTTAGTATAAATTTAATTTCATTAGTAGTTATACATTTCTTATAGTTACTTCATCTAGGATGATTTTGAAGTTTGTAGTTTTCAAGGAATTGGACAATTTCATTATCTTTCAGAAATTATGTGCGTGGAGTTTGTAAAATTCCCTCATTCTATGCTTGATGTCTGGGGAAACAAAGGTCTGTAGTGATATCACCTATTTTGTTCCTGATACTGGTAATTTGTATCTTTTCCCTTTCTTTTATTATCAATATGGATACAAGTTTACAAATTTTATTGAACTCTTCAAAGAAGCAGATTTTCATTTCAATGTTTTTCTCTATTGTTTTATATTTTCAATTTCATATATTACTTTTTTATTATTTCCTTCAGTCTCTTGTGTTTTGCTCTTTTTTTGTAGTTTCTTAAGGTAGAATCTTAGATTATTGCTTTGAGAGCTTCTGCTATAAACATTTAATACAATAAATTCTCCCTTTGATCTGATTTAACAGCATCTTACAAGTTTTGATATGTCATATTTTTATGTTGTATCAATTTAAAAAAATTTTAATTTTCCTTGCAATTTCCTCATTGACCCATATGTTACTTATTTCCAAGTGTTTGATTTTCCTATTATGACTCATTGATTTCTAGTTTAACTCCACTACATCATAAAATATATTTTGTATAATTACAAATCTTTTGAATTTGTTAAGGTGTGTGTTATTACCCAGGATATTGTCTGTCTTTGAGAATGTTCCATATACACTTGAAAGAATGGATGCTCTGTTGTTAATAAATGGAGTACCTCTGTAAATGTCAGCTAGATACCCTTGGTTGATTGTATTATTCAGGTCTTCCACAACTTTGCTGATTTTCTGTCTATTAGTTCTATTTATTACTGAGAGAAATTCTTGACATCACCAAATATAATTCTGGATTTGTCTATTCCTCCTTTCAGTTTGTCAGTTTTTCCTTCAGTTCTTTTGAAGCTCTATTTTTAGGAGCTGTTAGTTTTCCATTCCTGCCATAACATTTTACCAAGAACTTAGTGAATTAAAGCAACAGAATTATTCCCATAATTCTGTAGATTAGCCTGGCTTGGCTGGTTTCTATGATCCAGGTTTTACAAGGCCAAATCAAGGTATCAGCCAGCTGGGGTCTTATTGGACCCCAAAATTCCTCTGGGAGGAATCTACTTCCACACTCAATTATGATGTTGACAGAATTCAGTCTCTTCTAGCTGTAGAATGGTGGTCCCTATTTCCTTGCTAGCTGTTATGCTGGGAATGCCCTTAGGTTTGAGAGGCCTCTTTCCAGTTCTTGCACATGGTCCTCTTCATCTCAGGGCCTGCAATATCAGATAAAATTCTTCTTGTGATTGGACTATCTCTGACTGTGTCTTCTGTCATATCTCTTGACTCCAGTCAGAGAAAGTTTTCTTCTTTTATGGGTTCATGTGATTAGATTGAATCAACCTGAATGATTCAGGATAACTTTTCTATCTAAACGTCCATAACCCTAATTGCATCTGCAAAATCCTTTTCGCCACGTAATGTAATATATTTACAGAATTGAGGGATTTGCGTGTGACACCTTTGGATGTGTCTGCTCACCACAATTGCATATTGATGTATGATAATTACATCTTTGTGATAAATTGGCCTTTTAATCATTAGGCAAATGCCTCTTCATTCCTTGTAATTATTTTTTATGTTATATTAATCACCATACATTACATCATTAGTTTTTGATGTAGTGTTCCATGATTCATTGTTTGCGTATAACACCCAGTGCTCCATGCAGAACGTGCCCTCTTTAATACCCCTCACCAGGTTAACTCATCCCCCAACCCCCTCCCCTCTAGAACCGTCAGTTTGTTTTTCAGAGTCCATAGTCTCTCATGGTTCGTCTCCCCCTCCAATTTCCCCCCCTTCATTCTTCCCCTCCTGCTATCTTCTTCCTTTTTCTTTTTAACATATAATGTAGTATTTGTTTCAGAGGTACAGGTCTGTGATTCAACAGTCTTACAAAATTCACAGAGCTTACCATAGCACACACCCTCCCCAATGTCTATCACCCAGGCACATCATCCTTCCCACCCCCCATCACTCCAGCAACCCTCAGTTTGTCACCTGAGATTAAGAATTCCTCATATCAGTGAGATCATATGATACATGTCTTTCTCTGATTGACTTATTTCACTCAGCATAATACCCCCCAGTTCCATCCACGTCGTGGCAAATGGCAAGATTTCATTCTTTTGGATGGCTGCATAATATTCCATTGTGTATATATGCCACATCTTCTTTATCCATTCATCTGTTGATGGACATCTTGGCTCTTTCCACAGTTTGGCTATTGTGGACATTGCTGCTATAAACATTGAGGTGCATGTACCCCTTCAGATCACTACATTTCTATCTTTGGGGTAAATACCCAGTAGTACAATTACTAGATCTTATGGTAGCTCTATTTTCAACTTTTTGAGGAACCTCCATTGTGTTTTCCAGAGTGGCCGCACCAGCTTGCATTCCCACCAACAGTATAGGAGGGTTCCCCTTTCTCCGCATCCCTGCCAACATCTGTTGTTTCCTGACTTGTTAATTTTAGCCATTCTGACTGGGGTGAGGTGGTATCTCATTGAGGTTTTGATTTGGATTTCCCTGATGCTGAACACTTTTTCATGTGTCTGTTGGCCATTTGGATGTCTTCTCTGGAAAAATGTCTGTTCATGTCTCCTCCTCATTTCTTGATTGGATTATTTTTTCTTTGGGTGTTGAGTTTGATAAGTTCTTTATAGATTTTGGGTACTAGCCCTTTATCTGATATGTCATTTGCAACTATCTTCTCCCATTCTGTCGGTTGTCTTTGGTTTTGTTAACTGTTTCCTTTGCTGTGCAAAAGCTTTTTATCTTGATGAGGTCCCAATAGTTCATTTTTGCCCTTGCTTCCCTTGCCTTTGGCGATGTTTCTAGGAAGAAGTTGCTGTGGCTGAGGTCGAAGAGGTTGCTGCCTGTGTTCTCCTCTAGGATTTTGATGGACTCTGTCTGACATTGAGGTCTTTCAACTATTTTGAGTCTATTTTTATGTGTGGTGTAAGGAAATGATCCAGTTTCATTCTTCTGCATGTGGCTGTCCAATTTTCCCAACACCATCTGTTGAAGAGACTGTCTTTATTCCATTGGACATTCTTTCCTGCTTCGTCGAAGATTAGTTGACCAGAGTTGAGGGTCCATTTCTGGGCTCTCTATTCTGTTCCATTGATCTATGTGTCTGTTTTTGTGCAAGTACCATACTGTCTTGATGATGACAGCTTTGTAATAGAGCTTGAGGTCCGGAATTGTGATGCCACCATCTTTGCTTTTTTTTTTTTTTTTTCAACATTCCTCTGACTATTTGGGGTCTTTTCTGGTTCCATACAAATTTTAGCATTATTCGTTCCATTTCTTTGAAAAAAGTAGATGGTATTTTGATGGGGATTGCATTGAATGCGTAGATTGCTCTAGATAGCATTGACAGCTTCACAATATTTGTTCTTCCAATCCATGAGCATGAAACGTTTTTCCATTTATTTGTGTCTTCCTCAATTTCTTTCATGAGTATTTTATAGTTTTATGAGTACAGATCCTTTGCCTCTTTGGTTAGATTTATTCCTAGGTATCTTATGGTTTTGGGTGCAATTGTAAATGAGATCAACTCCTTAATTTCTCTTTCTTCTGTCTTGTTGTTGGTGTATAGGAATGCCACTGATTTCTGTGCATTGATTTCATATCCTGCCACTTGACTGAATTCCTGTATGAGTTCTAGCAGTTTTGGGGTGGAGTCTTTTGGGTTTTCCACATAAAGTATCATATCTGCAAAGAGTGAGAGTTTGACTTCTTTTTTGCCAATTTGGATGCCTTTTATTTCTTTTTGTTGTCTGATTGCTGTGGCTAGGACTTCTAATACTATGTTGAATAGCAGTGGTGATAGTGGACATCCCTGCCGTGTTCCTGACCTTAGGGTAAAGCTCTCAGTTTTTCCCCATTGAGAATGATATTCGCTGTGGGTTTTTCATAGATGGCTTTTATGATATTGAGGTATGTACCCTCTATCCCTATACTCTGAAGAGTTTTGATCAAGAAAGGATGCTGTACTTTGTCAAATGCTTTTTCTGCATCTATTGAGAGGATCATATGGTTCTTGTTCTTTCTTTTATTAATGTATTGTATCGCATTGATTGATTTGCAGATGTTGAACCAACCTTGCAGCCCAGGGATAAATCCCATTTGGACATGGTGAATAATCCTTTTAATGTACCGTTGGATCCTATTGGCTAGTATTTTGGTGAGAATTTTTGCATCCATGTTCATCAAGGATATTGGTCTGTAATTCTCCTTTTTGATGGGGTCTTTGTCTGGTTTTGGGATCAAGGTAATGGTGGTCTCATAAAACGAGATTGGAAGTTTTCCTCTCATTTCTATTTTTTGGAACAGTTTCAGAAGAATAGGTATTAATTCTTCTTTAAATGTTTGGTAGAATTCCCCTGGGAAGCCATCTGGCCCTGGGCTTTTGTTTATTGGGAGATTTTTGATGACTGCTTCAATTTCCTTTATGGTTATAGGTCTGTTCAGGTTTTCTATTTCTTCCTGGTTCCGTTTTGGTAGGTGATACATCTCTAGGAATGCATCCATTTTTTCCAGATTATCTAATTTGCTGGCATATAGTTGCTCATAATATGTTCTTATAATTGTTTGTATTTCTTTGGTGTTGGTTGTGATCTCTCCTCTTTCATTCATGATTTTATTTATTTGGGTCATTTCTTTTTTCTTTTTGATAAGTCTGGCCAGGGGTTTATCAATCTTGTTAATTCTTTCAAAGAACCAGCTCCTAGTTTCGTTGATCTGTTCTACTGTTCTTTTGGATTCTATTTCATGGATTTCTGCTCTGATCTTTATTATTTCTCTTCTCCTGCTGGGTTTAGGCTTTATTTGCTGTTCTTTCTCCAGCTCCTTTAGGAGTAGGGTTAGGTTGTGTATTTGAGACCTTTCTCGTTTCTTGAGAAAGGTTTGTATTGCTATATACTTTCCTCTTAGGAGTGCCTTTGCTGCATCCCAAAGATTTTGAACAGTTGTGTTTTCATTTTCATTTGTTTCCATGAATTTTTTAAATTCTTCTTTAATTTTCTGATTGACCCATTCATTCTTTAGTAGGATGCTCTTTAGCCTTCATGTACTTGAGTTCTTTCTGACTTTCCACTTGTGATTGAGTTCTAGCTTCAAAGCATTGTGGTTTGAAAATATGCAGGGAATGATCCCAATCTTTTGGTACTGGTTGAGACCTGATTTGTGACCTAGGATGTGATCTATTCTGGAGCATGTTCCATGGGCACTAGAGAAGAATGTGTATTCTTTTGCTTTGGGATGGGATGTTCTGAATATATCTGTGAAGTCCATTTGGTCCAGTGTTTCATTTAAAGTCTTTATTTCCTTGTTGATCTTTTGCTTAGATGATCTGTCCATTTCAGTGAGGGGGGTGTTAAAGTCCCCCACTAGTATTGTATTGTTGTCAATGTGTTTCTTTGCTTTTGTTATTAATTGGCTTATATAAGTGGCTGCTCCCATGTTAGGGGCATAGATATTTACAATTGTTAGATCTTCTTGTTGGATAGACCCTTTAAGTATGATATAGTGTCCTTCCTCATCTCTTATTACAGTCTTTGGTTTAAAATCTAATTTGTCTGATATAAGGATTGCCACCCCAGCTTTCTTTTGGTGGCCATTAGCATGGTAAATGGTTTTCCAACCCCTCACTTTCAATCTGGAGGTGTCTTTGGGTCTAAAATGAGTCTCTCACAGACAGCATATTGATGGGTCTTGTTTTTTTTATCCAATCTGATACCCTGTGTCCTTTGATTGGGGCACTTAGCCCATTTACATTCAGGGTAACTATTGAAACATATGAATTTAGTGCCATTGTATTGCCTGTAAGATGACTGTTACTGTATATTGTCTGTGTTCCTTTCTGGTCTATGTTGCTTTTAGGCTCTCTCTTTGCTTAGAGGACCCCTTTCAATATTTCTTGTAGGGCTGGTTTCGTGTTTGCAAATTCCTTTAGTTTTTGTTTGTCCTGGAAGCTTTTTATCTCTCCTTCTATTTTCAATGACAGCCTAGCTGGATATAGTATTCTTGGCGGCATATTTTTCTCATTTAGTGCTCTGAATATATCCTGCCAGTCCTTTCTGGCCTGCCATGTCTCTGTGGATAGGTCTGTTGTCAATTTAATGTTTCTACCATTGTAGGTTACATATCTCTTCTCCCGAGCTGCTTTCAGGATTTTCTCTTTGTCTCTGAGACTCATAAGTTTTACTATTAGATGTCAGGGTGTTGACCTATTTTTATTGATTTTGAGAGGGGTTCTCTGTGCCTCCTGGATTTTGATGCCTGTTTCCTTCCCTAAATTAGGGAAGTTCTCTGTTATACTTTGCTCCAATATACCTTCTGCCCCTCTCTCTCTTTCTTCTTCTTCTGGGATCCCAATTATTCGAATGTTGTTTCATCTTATGGTATCGCTTATCTTTTGAATTCTGCCCTCGTGATCCAGTAGTTGTTTATCTCTTTTTCTCAGCTTCTTTATTTTCCATCATTTGGTCTTCTATATCACTGATTCTTTCTTCTGCCTCATTTATCCTAGCAGTTAGCACCACCATTTTTGCTTGCACCTCATTAATAACCTTTTTTATTTCAACTTGATTAAATTTTAGTTCTTTTATTTCTCCAGAAAGGGTTTCTCTAATAACTTCCATGCTTTTTTCAAGCCTAACTAGTATCTTTAAAATCATCATTCTGAACTCTAGTTCCGACATCTTACTAATGTCCATATTGATTAGGTCCCTGGCAGGGGTGCTGCCACTTGTTCTTTTTTTTTGAGGTGATTTTTTCCATCTTGTCATTTTGTCCAGAGGAGAATAGATGAATGAAAGAATAAAATGCTAACAGGGTAACAATGTCCCCATTAAATATACACTAAACAAATCAGAAGAGACCTGAAACCAGGGGGAAAGAAAGGGAAAGAAAGAAAAAAGGAAAAGATAAAGATAAAAACAAACACAAACAAAACAAAACCAAAAAAACAGAATATGATCAAATATGATCAGACTGGTGCATAGATCAGTGCCACACACTAGATTTTGGGTGTATTTTGGTCTGTTAGAAGAAAGTGCTTCCCAAAATTTTAAAGAAAAAAAAAAACTTATATATGTACAAAAATAAGGGTTAATATGATGAAGGGATGGAATATGACTGTAAAGATGAAAATTATAAAGGATATTATAAAAGGAATTGATAACCTAAGAAGATGGTTGAAAAAAGAAAGAAGAGGATTTAAAAAAAAAAAAACAAGGGAGAGAATGTGATCAGGCAGGAGACTAGAACAAAGCCATACACTAGAGATTTAGGGTATATTTTGATCTGTTAGAAGAAACTGTATCCCAAAATTTTAAAGAGAGAACAACTTACTTATAGATACCAAAAATAAGGGTAATGACTATGAAGAGATAGAATATGATTCTAAAAATGAAAAATAAAAAAGATTTTTTTAAAAAAGGGATTGATAAGATGTTCGTTGAAAAAGGAAAAAAGAAAAATAAAAAAAAAGACAGTTAAAAAAATTAACTTTGAAAGACTAAAGAATCATGGGAAAAAAGCAATGATTTATATGTGCAGTATTCCCCTAGTGCTGGAGTTCTGCTGTTCTCATTGATAGGTAAACTTGGTCTTGGCTAGCTGTTCTTGCAGAACTTCTGGGGTAGGGGGCGTTTTGCCGTGGTTCCCAAATGTCTTTGCCGGAGGCGGAATTGCCCAGCCCTTGCCGGTCCGGGCTAAGTAATCTGCTCGGGTTTGCTCTTGGGAGCTTTTGTTCCCTGCAAGCTTTCCATACAGATGTGGAGGACGAGAGTGAAAATGGCGGCCCACCAGTCTCCACCCCAGAGGAGCCGAAAACTCGGGGCCCCACTCCTCAGTGAGCCCCCAGAGAAAAGCAGTCAATCACTCCCGTCTCCCCGGTCTCCGGCCGCACTCCCTGCTCACCCGGCCTGTGACTGAGCATTTCTATCTCTGGCTCATGACCCCGTGTGGAGTCTCCAAACCCAGCAGATCCCTGCGGTGTGCTCCCGCACCGCTCCTCCTTGGGGAGGAAGGGGAGTCTCCCCGGATCTGCTGCTTGTTGGGTCCCTGCTGGAGGAGCAGTGGCCCAACTGTGCCATGGATCACAGTTTAGGCAACCCCGAGGTGAGAGCCCACTCCTCGGCTCTGTCTCTATAGCTGGCTTCCCTGCTCCAATACCTGGTAGCTCTGCCGCACTCAGGCACCCCTGGTCTTTCTGTGACCCCGAGGGTCCTGAGACCACACTGTCCCAGCGAGGGTTCCACCCCAGGCTTAGCCACTGGAGTGACATCCCTCAGCGGAGTATAAACAAATAGATCAATGGAACAGAATAGGGAGCCCAGAAATGGACCCTCAACTCTATGGTCAACTAATCTTTGACGAAGCAGGAAAGAATGTCCAATGGAATAAAGACAGTCTCTTCAATAAATGGTGTTGGGAAAATTGGACAGCCACATGCAGAAGAATGAAACTGGACCATTTCCTTACACCACACACAAAAATAGACTCCAAATGGTTGAAAGACCTCGATGTGAGACAGGAGTCCATCAAAATCGTGGAGAAGAACACAGGCAGCAACCTCTTCGACCTCAGCCACAGCAACTTCTTCCTAGAAACATCGCCAAAGGCAAGGGAAGCAAGGGCAAAAATGAACTATTGGGACCTCATCAAGATAAAAAGCTTTTGCACAGCAAAGGAAACAGTCAACAAAACCAAAAGACAACCGACAGAATGGGAGAAGATATTTGCAAATGACATATCAGATAAAGGGCTAGTATCCAAAATCTATAAAGAACTTATCAAACTCAACACCCAAAGAACAAATAATCCAATCAAGAAATGGGCAGAAGACATGAACAGATATTTTTCCAAAGAAGACATCCAAATGGCCAACAGACACATGAAAAAGTGCTCAACATCGCTCGGCATCAGGGAAATCCAAATCACAACCTCAATGAGATACCACCTCACCCCAGTCAGAATGGCTAAAATTAACAAGTCAGGAACCAACAGATGTTGGCGAGGATGCGGAGAAAGGGGAACCTTCCCTCACTGTTGGTGGGAATGCATGCTGGTGCAGCCACTATGGAAAACAGTATGGAGGTTCCTCAAAAAGTTGAAAATAGAGGTACTGTCCAACCCAGCAATTGCACTACTGGGTATTTACCCCAAAGATAGAAATGTAGTGATCTGAAGGGGTACATGCCCCTCAATGTTTATAGCAGCAATGTCCACAATAGCCAAACTATGGAAGGAGCCAAGATGTCCATCGACAGATGAGTGGATAAAGAAGATGTGGTATATATATACAATGGAATATTATGCAGCCATCAAAAAAATGAAATCTTGCCATTTGCAATGACATGGATAGAACTAGAGGGTGTTATGCTAAGCGAAATAAGTCAGTCAGAGAAAGACATGTATCACATGATCTCACTGATATGAGGAATTCTTAATCTCAGGAAACAAACTGAGGGTTGCTGGAGTGGTGGGGGGTGGGAAGGATGATGTGGCTGGGTGATAGACATTGGGGAGGGTGTGTGCTATGGTGAGCACTGTGAATTGTGTAAGACTGTTAAATCACAGAGCTGTACCTCTGAAATAAATAATATGTTATATGTTAAAAAAAAAGAATGGGGCACTTGGGTGGCTCAGATGGTTGGGCATCTGCCTTCGCCTCGGGTCATGATCCCAGGGTCCTGAGATCGAGCCCCACATCTGGCTCCTGGCTCGGCTGAGAGCCTGCTTCTCCCTCTCCCATGCTCATGCTCTCTCTCTCTCTCTCTCTGTATCTCTCTCTCTCAAATGAATAAATAAAATCTTAAAAAAAAAAAAAAGATAGTAGAAAGGGAAAAATGAAGGGGGGGAAATTGGAATGGGAGATGAACCATGAGAGAGTATGGACTCTGAGAAACAAACTGAGGGTTCTAGAGGGGAGGGGGCTGGAGGGATGGGTTAGCCTGGTGATGGGTATTAATGAGGGCACATACTGAATGGAGCACTGGGTGTTATATGCAAACAATGAATCATGGAGCACTACATCAAAAACTAATGATGTATGTATGGTGATTAACATAACATAATAAAATAAAATAAAAAAGTCAATGGCAAATTTGTAGTAATTAGTCTACAAAAGAGATATTTTTGCTGGGTAGTCTAGGAAGACCCCTGAGCCCTGAGTACTTTGCTCAGCCTGTTGCCAGAGGCTCTTGGTGTTATCTCAAGAAAGAATTCTCCAAAGAAGACATACAGATGGCCAACAGACACATGAAAGGATGTTCAACATCACTTGGCCTCAGGGAAATACAAATCAAAATCACAATGAGATACTACCTCACACCAGCCAGAATGGCTAAAATTAACAAGTCAGGAAACAATAGATATTGGTGAGGATGCGGAGAAAGGGAAACCCTCTTACACTGTTGGTGGGAATGCAAGCTGGTGCAGCCACTCTGGAAAACAGTATGGAGGTTCCTCAAAAAGTTGAAAATAGAGCTAGCCTACGACCCATCAGTTGTACTACGAGGTATTTACCCCAAAGATACAAATGTAGTGATCTAAAGAGGCACCTGCACCCCAATGTTTATAACAATAATGTCCACAATAGCCAAACTATGGAAAGAGACCAGATGTCCATCAACAGATGAATAGATAAAGTAGATGTGGCGCATATATATATATATATATATATATATAATGTATAAAATGGAATACTACTCAGCCATTCAAGGAAATGTAATCTTGCCATTTGCAATGACATGGATGGAACTAGAGGGTATTATGCTAAGCAAAATAAGTAACTCAGTGAAAGACAATTATATTATCATATAATCTCGCTCATATGTGGAATTTAAGAAACAAAACAGAGGATCATAGGCAAAGAGAGGAAAAAATCAAACAAGACGAAATCAGAGAGACAGACAAACCATAAGAGACTCTTAACTATGGAAACAAACTGAGGGTTGCTGGAGGGGCAGGGGTAAGGGATGGGGTAACTGGGTGATGGACATTAAGGAGGACATGTGATGTAATGAGCACTGGGTATTATATAAAACTGATGAATCACTGACCTCTACCTCTGAAACCAATACATTATATGTTAATTAATTGAATTTAAATTTTAAAAAATGAAAAAAAAAAAGAATTCAAGGGCTTCAGAACAGACACAGTCATTAAGCTGTGGAAAGGGTTTTTTTTTATTGTTATGTTAATCCCCATACATTACATCATTAGTTTTAGATGTAGTGTTCCATGATTCATTGTTTGTGTGTGGAAAGTTTATTAAAGTGAGAGTACATTCTTAAGATGAGAGAGTGGGCAAGCTCAAGGGAGAGCTGCACCTGCGGTTTGGGTCTTTATCTACTATTGCAGTTGTTAACTGGGGGAGGAATACTTATTACTTGGGGAGGGGATTTCTTGGGAGCAGGTTTCCATGGCTTTTCTCCCTTACAAGGTCAGGATTTTTGGTCTTCTTTGTCTTGGGCCTACCTGGTTTGATCTGGCTTCCTGTGGCTTTGTTTTGGAGAGCTGCCAAGACAGGTCTCTAACTTTCTGGATAGATAGCCATGACTCCCTCTTTGGTAGCCTCCAGGCATCCTGTTAAAACCCAACCGTCTAACAAAGCTATAATATTATTAACTTAATAATAAGGTAAAATGTAAGTATAAGTTTTTGTCCCTTTTTAAGATTTATATTAATGAAACTAAAAAATATTAATTATATTTTCTATTACTGTGTTTATATTATTTAGGGTGTTTTCTCTCTCTGTCTCTCCCTCTTTTACTGGCATCATTATGTATACAAATTTCAAGAAAATGTCATCCTTTTTTTTCTGGCCATTAAAATTTATCTCATTTCATGATTATTAATGGAAATTACTTTGTCAAATAGAAGAGAGGAAGTTAACCAATAATAATGCTCCAGGTTTCAAATATACAAAGGCTTATTTTGCTTTAGGAACCAGCATTTCAAATATCTGGGAAGACTGATGTGACATGACAATTCTTGGAACTGTAAGAAATTCAGTATGGCTAAGTGGCAGGTGAAAAAATTAAGGAAAAAAGTATAATGTGCATATATTAAAGTTGTTGATTGAACATGTGTATTTATCTCTACTCCTAAACTCAAGCAAATATAGTAAAAGGACAAAATAACAATAATAATTAATAGGAGAGGAAAAAAAAGAGAGCAGAAAAAAAATAAGGAAGAGCCTAAAATGACAGGTTTAGGTTAAAAGAAGAAAGTGAAAAGTCTACACTAGACTGAATAAGTTTGTATTGGAAAGTTAGTTTCAAGAAGTTAAAATTAATAGAATACATGATATGTTTGACTATCTTGAGATTTATATTTATTTTAAAGAGATTAGAAATGAATTAAAAATGGGAATTAAGAAAGCAAGCAAAGCAAAATACAATGATTAATTCCAAATAAAACAAACAAACAAAATGATATAACAATATAAATACAGCCTACTAAGTGGTGTTTACATAGAAATAATAATATGCTTCATGTGTATTCATAACACCAAAAATTATAATATAACTACTGTGGCATAAAGAATGTGATCTTTGACAATTTGTTTCCTCCTGGGTACACAAAAAACAGCTCAGCCTGATTCTATGTGTGGTCAAGTGGTTGTTTCTGACCAATATACTATGGATAGAATAATGTATATCAATTCCAGGTCTGGCCTTAAAATATCCCAAAATTTCCTCTATCATCTCCTTGTTTTTTCCTCACATTTGGCTGAATGAGAATGTGATACAGATCTTTGAAGGGCATCCTAGGTTGGAAGAGTTTGTATTCTTGAGTATTTGATAAAAGGAAAACTTCCCAAGTGATATAACCAAGAATAACTATATCAAATTTTGATTGAGAAATAAATGCTGTATGATGTTACAGAGCTCTTTTTTTTTGTTCTTTAATTTTTTTGTATAAGAGTTAGTATTCCTTGGCCTAACTAATACAGAAATTGGAACTAGAGTTCCACCATAAGCTTGTGGATGATGGCATGAGTCATTGCTCTGTATTTGATAGGCAAGATTTATTTTTGAGGTTTGGAAGTGTTCTGGGGATCTGAGCTTTAAAATATAAGTGAACTTAGGGGCACCTGTGTGGCTCAGTCAGGTGTCTGCTTTTGGCTCAGGTCATGATCCTGGAGCCTTGGGATCAAGTCCCACATCAGGTTCCCTGCTCAGCAGGGAGTCTGCTTCTCCTCTACCCTCTAGCCCTGCCCAGCTCATGCTCACTCTCTTTCTCTCTCTAGCTCAAATAAATAAATAAAATCTTAAAAAAAATAAATAAATAAAATAGTGTTAAAACATAAAAGAACTTAGAATAGCTTTAAAATCAAGGGTCAAATTTATTTTCTCCTTCCCTTCCTTCTTCCCTCCCTCCACTCTCCCTCCTTCCCTTTCTTCCCTTCCTCCCTTCCTGCCTGCCTGCCTGCCTTTATCAGGTTCTTCAGAGAAAAACAGAATCAATAAGAAATATATATCTAGATTTATATATATTTATATATATTATAATGAATTGGATCATGTGATTATGAAGCCAGAAAGTCCAAAATCTACAGGATGGGCTGGCAGGCTCAACATCCAGGAAAGCCAATGGTAGTTTCCAGTCTGAAAACAGTTTACAGAACAATGTCTCTTGCTCAGGGACGCCAGTCTTTTTGTTCTATTCAGGTGTTCAGTTAATTAAATGAGACCCAGCCACATTATGGAGGACAATCCACTTACTCAAAGTTCACCAATTTAAATGTTAATCTCATCCAAAAACAAAACTTGGAGTTGACACATGAAAGTAACCATCACCACACTTCCTTTTTTTTTTTCTTTAAATTTCTTTCCACCCACCCCCTTTGTGACAGAAATGTTTTAAACTGGCTTATACGCTTATCTTCTGAAGAAACCACAGGAGAAGAGGCAGAAGTTTTAGGAGAATGAGGTATGATTAATAAAATCGTTTGCCTGAAGTTTTTACAAAGCACACATGGAGATAATAATCTGGATAAAAAGGAGAGAAACCTCATCTGAAAAAAGAGAAAATCCTAGTGCTCTCTACTTTCACTTTTACTCCCCCCACCCTTACCTCACTTAGTTACAAATATACCATCCTCAAAATGTAAAATACTGCAATTCTTCTCTTGAATCACAACCACCCGTCTCAGTTCCCTATTCATTCCTCCTTTCTCATCAGTAAAACTGCCAACCCTTCATTCTCCCAGCTCTTTAGTCACAAAATTAAAAATAATAATAAGGCTACATTCTTTATAAAACTCCCAACTCCTTCTTATCTTGTTACCTCAACATTCTTGTTCATTCGCAACCCCCTCTAAATTCAGCCTCCTGAGTATTGTTGGATATATTCTTATAATTTTATTAGTGGGATTCAATAAATGTCAAGCTGCTTAACTTCATCCAGGACTTCTGTTAATTTCAAAAACATGTTTGTGTCTTGTTGATTGCATGTAGTTGTTGGGGAGGAAGAATTTACTTAGCCTTTCAAAGTCCTTCTAACTAGACTAAGAATCAAATTTATATGAGACAGATTAATAGGAGAAAATCAGATTTAATGGCGTATGTATGGACAATCCACACAGACAAGGAAATTCCAAAGACAGTGAAGCAAAATGATGCTTATATGGGTTAAGGAGTTGTGTAGGGGGTCTGAGGATACAAAGGGGGGACAGAGCATTGGCAAGAAGGTAAAAGGAGATGTCTGGAAAACAAAGGTTGCCCTATGATGCAGGTAAGTTTCCTAGGTAAAGAAGAACCTCTGTTAATAGCTCTCTTCCTGCTATAGGTGGGCAGTTGAAGGGGAGGTAAAGAACTTCTGAATCTGCTGGGGTTTGATTGCTCTTAACTCAAATAATGTTCATGCCAAAGTAGCCCCTCTTAGGGTGGCCTGCCCTTGGCCCCTACATAGTGAATTTCTGGGCCCTAAGGTGATTTCAGCATGCAACTTTGTTTCCATATATCTCTTTCTTCCTCCTAGGCAAATTCTAATTTACACAACACGGTAGGAAAACTGCTGTAATATTACCAATGATTTTGTGACTGAATCAATAGTCTTTCCTCTGCCTCCATAGCTCTTTGTTTCTATAGGATTTCATTATGTTTACCACATTCTTCTTGAAAGAACCCCATCTCTTGGTTTTGTTACTCATTTTTCTGTTTCCTTGAACTTCAAAGAGTAATCAAAATATCCCTCAAAGTTTGGTTTGTTCTCTCAAAGTCTACATTTTTTAAATGAGATATTCTCCTTTTGTACTCACAGTTACAATGGAAATTGTGGGGAAAAGTTAATGCCTTTTTATCTTAACCAACACCTAGCGAGGCTTTAGAAGTGAATATTTTTCAAAAGATGTTATTTTCACTAGTTAGCTCAGGACATTTGGAATCACTTGGAAATAATATTATAGCAAGCATTACTCAGTGGAAATGAAAGGACTGTATTGCTTTGATACATAATGAAGAAAATATAACTGGTTGATTACCTAACACAGAAGTTGACATAGCTAGAACTAGTGAATAGAGTTGCATGTGTGCAGCTGGGCCTGAAATTAAGGGGCTTGTAAACCACAGGTAGTGCTATTATTGGTATCAACAAAAAGACAAGCCTTTTACTAAATTAAGGCTATATAAAACTTGCACAGCAAGGAGACCAACCATAATAATTGTCATACGTATAAAGGCTTGTTATGAGGAACAGAATAATAAACAGCTTAAATCACAAAGTAAGGATTCAGACTCAAAATAATTAAAACTTTCTTCTCTCTGTAAAGGTCATTAAATACTGGGAAGAATTAATTAGGAAATAAAAAAACTGAGAAAGTTTTTAATAACAGGACTGGCATCAATCTCTATGACATAAGCACAAGGGCAAGGGGTTCTTGAGAAATTTGTACTGTTATGTGTTAAGAACCAGGATGTTTACAATGAACTCATAAACAACTGAGTTAGAGTACACCAAGAAAATAAGAATAATTGGAACAGATGCAGAACATTATTAAAAGGGAATATTTTCTTTCTTTTTTCATTTTTTAGATTTATAGAGAATATATGAAAACTTCCATACAGATGTTTAAGAGAGAGAAACATTTGCAAACCTCACAAAAGAAAGCACAATTTCCTGGTAATATTCTTCAGTTCCTTTATTGGTAAATTTATGCCATTAGAAAGCAATTTATTTAAATTTCATTTTTCAGTTTTTTCTCAAATTATAACCAATTATCTAATTGGAAAGGCGATGTGTGTGTGTGTGTGTGTGTGTGTGTGAAAGAGAGAGAGAGATGTGGGGATAATATTACTATTATTAATATCTTTTTACCATAGTAATATTGTTTTCCACTGGGAAATATAAAAAGAGAGAAACTCACATCTCAGTCTTTGTGTAACAGAGAATCATGTCACCAACCTAAAGGTGAAAACCGTGCTTATGTGGGCTCAAACCTTTGATCTATCCAACACACTAACAATATTATTTTTGACAGAGATCCAATGAATTTCAAATCTGGCTTCTATAAACCATTTATAGCTATAAGCAATTCTCACAGGCAGCCTTATTCTGTATTTATGAATCCTTTTGGGGCATATTTCTTAGTGTATCTCCATTTTATCGGAATAAGAGAGAGGCAGAATATCAATTTCTTACAAAAATTTTTGTCCCTAGACACATGTAACCATATTCAAAAAAGAATTCGCTAGAAAAAGTAAAACTCATTCACAATCAATTGCTCCTTTTGTACCAAGCAAATCCATTTGGGACTGTACTGATGGACATTTGTAAGATGAGACCGCAAATGCACTGGCTGAATATTTTGGAATTTAGCTTGAGTAAACCTTCTTAGAGAATACAAAGTGCTAGAACTCTAAGCAAGACAATGCTATGAATAAATTTTGGAGACTTTTACCAGGAGGAAAACATTCCATTCAGAAGGACAACTTCTTTTGTTTTTGACATTTCCAGAATTCAATAACCTTACAGTAAGAGTTTGCTTTGAGGATAAAAAGTTTTCGCTAATGAAATAATAGTTCTCATGGCTTAGTGTTGCAGTTTGGGGGAAGAAGAAGGAAATTATCATGGCCTCCAGCAGTCAATGCTATACTTTTATTCTTCATTCTTTCATTTAATCACAGATATCCTTCCAGAAGCAGATAGCGGAGTAAAAGATCCATGCCCTGATCAGAAAAGAAATTATTCCCTGGGTAAGAATTACTATAATAATCTCATTATTATTTCTACAGTTTGGGATGAAGTTCCAGTATAAAGGTTGCACCTTCTAATATTGTGTCTGAGTGTAAAGTATGGCCTTCAATATTTTCCTTCCATCAAAATTGTCTTTTTAGTTTTTTATGCTAATAATTATTGAAAAACACATTAAGGAGCCATCATATGTAAAACTGTCCTAGAGTTTGACAAGCAGAGCAAATCATCATCTGAAAGGATTTCAAAAAACAAGAAGATTTTAAGAAAAATGAACTAAGAAAAGGACTGAAGAATAATGAGGTAAAATATAGAGAATTTCAACCATGTTGAACTCAGAAAAGTGTAGATTCACCTACACCAGTAATTTAATGGCAGATTTTTTTTTTAAGATTTTATTTATTCATTTGAGACACAGAGATACAGAGAGAGAGCATGAGTAGGGAGAGAGGCAGAGGGAGAGGGAGAAGCAGGCTCCCCGCTGAGCCAGGAGCCCAATGTGGGGCTCGATCTCAGGACCCTGGGATCATGACCCGAGGCAAAGGCAGACGCTTAACCATCTGAGCCACCCAGGCGCCCCTCATGGCAGATTTTTAATAATGCTGTAGTTTCTGCTGGATGTATGGTGATTCACAATGAACTATTTTTGGTATGACAGCAAAATATAACATGAATCACTCACAGTATCTCAAATACCTACATTATTGTATTAATGCACTTATAACATTCTTATAAATTTACACCATTGTACTCAACACTACTAAAAAAAAAAATCTATCCTCCACCATGGAGAGCTGTGTTGGTTAATTTTATGTGTTAATTTGGATAGGTTATTGTGACCAGTTGTTTAGTCTAAAACCAGTCTAAATGTTATAATCCAAGCCACACTTGGATTATAATTTAATTATAAAGTAATTTTGAAAATGTGATTGATTAATATTTTAAATCAGTTGTCTTTGAGCAGAGCAGATTACCATCTATAATGGGAGTAGGCCTTATCAAATCAGTTGAAGGCCTTAAAAGAAAACATGAGAGGATTCTGCCTCTAGGCTGCCTTTGGATTCAAGATTGGAGCATCAACTCTTCCTGGATCTCTAGCTTGCCAGTCTGTTATGCAGATTTTGGATTTACTAGTCTTCACAACTGCATGAGCCAATTCCTTAAAATAAATTCCCCTACACACAAACACACACACACAGATACAAAGACACACATACATCCTATTAGTCCTGGAGAACCCTATTACAGGACCTCACTAAGACTCATTGAGCACCTTCTAAAATTAAAATTGCCTTTTTTAGTCCTATTCCTAATATTATGACCATTTAATTGCTTTTATATATTTATTCAAAACTATTAATTCAAAAATTAAGAGACTTCAAAATATGAAATTTCTAGAGAGCTTTTCTTTATTCATTTATTCAAGAATTATTCATTAAAATTGAACTAACTGCAGACATTGTTCCAGCAGCCACAGCCATAGTGGCGAATAGACAAATTTCTGCTCTCAAGGACTTTCCAATGTTATATAGATGAGTCAAGAACTCTTAAAAAGTCTCTAAATTTTTAAACATAACTCATATTAAGTATTATCTAATGTTAATAATTGCTTAGACTGAAAGTTTTATATAAAATTGAGATGCTTGTAGTTTAAGCAGATTTATTTTATGCCAGTATTTAATGATTTGAAAGCTTTTACTTAATATTTAGCATGCAACTGAAAATTTGAGTATGTAGGAATTGTTTGATTAATTCCTTCATTCCTTAACTCATTCAAGTTATATATCTCTTATATGTCTAAGAAGTATTTAGGACAACTTGAAGAGAGGCCCAAACCATTGTAATTGCAATTTATGTAGTTAATAGTGTAGAACTCAAAAGAAATAACCAGACACAGAGATAACAGTTTTTCCTTATTAAAATTAAACTGGGATTATAATTTTTCACAGGAAATCACTTATTTTAAGTGGTTTTTATAAAGTACTTACATTTCTAATTCACATTCTGGTTTCTAACTACTGCTACTGGCCCTAATTGAGGGCTTCATTATTTCTCATTAGGACTATACTAACAGGCTCTGAACAGATCTGTTTCACCTCTAGGCTCTGCCATCTTAAATCCAGCCTATGCACTATATGAATATGTAATTGCCCTATTCAAAAATTTTCGGTGATTTCATTTCTCATTCAGAATATCCACCCATAGAAGTTTCCAAAAGTCTGATTATTTCTCAGGCCCAAAATTCTGAAGCATGAAAAAGGCAATCAAAGTTTGAAATAAATGAAAGTATGACTTAATTAACTTTGTTAACTTTGTTAACTTTGGATGTACAATCTAAAGAAATAATATATCAACAAAGAGGCAGGTGGAGCTGTGGTAGGATGCAAAAATCCAGTAGTATTCAGAGAAAGGTTTTTTGTTTCAGAAAAATGTATCAGATTCTAATTAGGTGTTTTGTCAAGAACTGTGAATGGTCTGAGACGTTACCTCACTTGTGTATATAGGTATATGCATGTAGTCTATGTAGATAGGGATACGGATATATAGAAAACATGAGACACCTAAGTCAAGGAAAAGTTCTTCCTTAATACAACCAGATCAACAGCCACAGTAACATGGTTAGCCTCCATCCCCCACATCTAGACCTGCAAGGCAATGAGAGTCCATGAAAACTTTCTACATGAGTGGTGGGTTCACTCTGTAGAGGAGGGATGGGATGGAGAACCACGGATTTTCTGTTTTTATGTGGGAAAGAGGTAGGTGCTTCCCCCTTCTCTCCTGAAAAGATGGAATAAAACTTGGCTCTTTGCAGATGTGATGTAAAGATCCTAGGTTCTTACTCTAACTCTTTGGAATGTAAATACATATCTCTAAGAGAGGGATAAACCCCAAAGTCAAGGAAGAAAGGGGCTTCATCCTATTGACATGCAAATATCTAAGGGGATAGTGCTTCAACTTTCTTGGCACTGTGGTGGTTTAATTTTAGGAGCTTAGTCTAGGCTGTAACCGTTGGCAATCTCAGGTAGATAATATGTTTTATTATCCTTTTGCATCAGTGCAATTAACTAGATAAATTAACTAGATAAATGACTACAGCTCTAATTCTCCTGGTGTGTGGAGAGAAAAATGTTTCTAGGAGAAGAGAAGGTAAACATGCCTTACGTTCATACTGTATACATTTCCATATCTAAGGTTTTTGTCAGGAACGTTAAGAAATCTCCACAATTGGTTTATTCTATTTCAGGGCTAGAATAGTGCATTGGGATTTGTCATGGCTTGGATAAAATATTAATTAAGGCATGATATCTCTCTATGCCAAGAAAAGTCTGGTTATAATTTGATTTTTTCCAAGCCATAGGACAAAGTGCACTTACTATATTACATTAATGAATAAATAACCGTTTTCTACTACACAATTTTCTTATTGGTCAGATTAAGGCAAACCAATGAACATGGTCTTTTCTGGATACACCTGATTAAACCTAGCTTCTGGACCTACAAAACTACAAACTAAACTCCAAACTTTGGTTTTCCCTCCAAGATAAATCTATCCTGCAGTTTGACTGACTAATCGTCAGATTTCCCTAAATAAAAACATGTACAGATTTCTCCCTGAAATGGTCCATACTTTTCAGAATGGAAACAATTTTTGGAGTGGTCAAATTGATCTTCCTGTGTCACATGATCTCCTTTGCCTAAGCTTAGTAAAACAGCTTCTAGACCTATATGGATAGCCAAGGACAGTCTTAGCCAAAATTATTTTTGAAGTGTTCATTCTATGTATTTTGACTCCATCTGCAAGAAGGCCTCTCTCTTTTCAGAGCAGCCGCTTCTCTAGTGTCCAGGTTTATGCTGTTCTATGACTCAGGATTACCACTTTCCACTTCTAGGCCTGTATTATCTGGAGGATTACCAACGCTTAGGTGTCTCACTCTATTTTCCTTCCTCTCAAATATTTTTTTTATTAACATATAATGTATTATTTGTTTCAGGGGTACAGGTCTGTGATTCATCAGTCTTACACAATTCACAGCCCTCACCATAGTACATACCCTCCCCAGTGTCTATCACCCAGCTACCCCATCCCCCCCACCCCCCTCCACTCCAGCAACCCTCAGTTTGTTTCCTGAGCTTAAGAGTCTCTTATGGTTTGTCTCCTTCTCTGGTTTTGTCTTGTTTCATTTTTCCCTCTCTTCCCCTATGATCCTCTGTCTTGCCTCTCAAATATTTATCTGTGCCATGTTCTTCCTTATCAGTCTCACTATCTCTGTAGAAATGTGATAAATGAACTCAAGGTTTTCTGGTAATAGACATTAACTCATTCATTGAAAGAACAAATGAGTACCTACCATGGGCAATGTGAACAGCATGCATATGGTTCCTAACCTTATGCATCTAACAAAACAACCTAGGACAATGTATGTTTGAACAGAATGTTCTTAATCCTTAATTGGGGGAATATTAAGAGTATTATAAAGAAGGCACTATGTACATCTGTGTGTATGTGTTTGTGTGTGCACATGCATACACATGCATAAGGTCTTTTATTTTCAGTGGAGGCCTTCCTGAAACAAAAAATACATCTGGAATTCAAGGTGGTGCACATATAGATTAGGCATTGCACATATTAGTAGACTTAGAATTTGGCTTTTTTTTTTTTTTTTTTTAGTATATTGCTTCCAAAATGTCTTGTTATAAATGTAACTCTCTCAAAATTAGAGTCCATTATTAGAATCCATTTTTGTGTGTGTTCCATTCCTTCTTTCAAATTATCCATTACCATCAGTGGTACTATATAGTATTAGTTTTCTGTGAGAGCAATTTTTTTAAATCATAAAAGATGAATACTCAAAAAATTAAAAATAGAAAATATCCACAAAGAATAAGACATGCTCATAAACAACCACTAGTATTTCATGTTCATTATTTATCCTAATAAATATCACAAGTCTGAATAAATTTTCCTATTTTTTTCTTCATATTTTACCTAAATTGGACCTCTTGATAAGTTTGTTCATATATGAATTGGTTGTATATGGTATGTGGAATGCTTTTGGATGGTGACACTGTTGAAAATGTGAGCTATGAGGCTAGTAAGGAATATTTAAAAATCCTATCAATATTACAATGAATGATACTTACAGAAGAATAATTTGTATGACTTTTTCTTAATTAAAAAAACACTGGTATTGAAACTGGAGTTTTTTAATAAAGGATTGAACTGAGAGAATAATATTCTGCAAGTCTTAACAAGGTACATATTAAAACTTCTGTTTGTGATTTTCAATTATTATTTTAGAGGCTATATTACTATTTTTCTACTAAATTAAAGATAACTAAATCTTTAATTTATATACTTATTTCCTCCTAGAGCATCAAAATTATCCATCATAAAACACATTTTTAATATTCACAAAAAACTAAGAGCATTAGCATATAATACTTTATAATATTTGCCAATTTTCACTTGGTGTTTGTTAAAACTAGTTTTTTGCTAAATTGGATGATAAAAGATCAGTAATGCTGAATATTTTGCCAAAAAGATTCTGCTCCTCTCCTACTTGTGAAAAGCAACTAATTAACACTATTAGAAAGATAATCCCTGCCACATCTAACAAATCCTCTTCAAACATGAGTTTTCATATTCTTACTAATCCCTGAAAATTTTTCTTTCCTTAGTTAGAAAAGTGGTGGTCCCTTAATATATAAACTTTAACTTATATTTTACTTATTTATTAAATAAAATAATAAACCAAATAATTGCCTAATTAATCAACAAACATTTCCTCTCATATATAGCTCACCAGTATGAGTTGAATTGTCTAAAAAGCCACTCACAAAAAAACCCCAGCTTTCTTTCCTTCAGTAGAAATAGCATGCTTAAATTTGAAAATACTATTATCTAGACTTCACCCCAGATATTTTATTTTGAATATATAGATCTGAAATAAGCCC
The DNA here is from genome assembly GCF_004348235.1 of Phoca vitulina. Lineage (NCBI taxonomy): Eukaryota > Metazoa > Chordata > Mammalia > Carnivora > Phocidae > Phoca > Phoca vitulina. The sequence continues at coordinate 42,045,038 of NW_022589712.1, forward strand.
TGTATATGAGTGAATGTGTGTGTGTGTGTGTGTGTGTGTGTGTGTGTTATTACTTCTCACTACAGCCAGGGTTGAATTAGAAATTGATGTATTTCACAAAAATATAGTTTTTGTTTTGACCACTAAACCCTGATAGCAGCAAATATCTTTTCATAGTATAAAAAGAATATTTTCATTGGTGATTGAGAATAAGTCAAAATGACCCTGAACACTTCTAGTTAATGTTTACTGGGGAAATATTATAGACATCATGCTTTGATCACACTGAAATAAAATCAGAATTTACTCACACACACACAAAACCCAGAAATGTCCTTCAATCTGGAAATGTATAGATATCCTATTAAACATCTAGATAAAAGGAATATTAGAAACTGAAGTGTAAAAGTAATGACAACAAAAACAGCACTTATCAGAACTTATGGGTGCAATTTAAAGGAGGAGAAGAGGTCAATTCATCGTTCCAGACAGTAGTTTTATCAATAAAAATGAAAGAAAAATAAATGAGTTGAATGCCCTCCTCAAAAATTGTACAAAGGAACAACCAAGGAAATTTTTAAAAAGTATAATGAAAGAAATAATAAATTAAAAAGGCTTGATTAATGAGGTAGAAAATAGAAAACAGTAGACTTAATTAATAAACATATCAGTTAATAAAAAAATTAATAAAATAGACAAACCACTAGCTAACTTGAACAAGGGGAAAAGGTGCAAATATACAAAAGAAGAAATAAAGGACATAAGTAATTATTAAAACAAAAATTTTAAAAATCATAAAATGCTACTTCGATGACCTCTAATGAAAAAAAGTTTTTAAGTTTAGCAGAGATAGACAATTCCCAAGGGAAAAGCAAATAACTAAAATTGACCTTATTTGAGTTATAATACAAGGCCAATTTTTCATTTAAGAACTTTAGAAAAGAAAAAGAACTTCAAATATATTCACAGAGTACTTCCTTTTATTCCTTCAGATTCACCCACCATCCTTGACCCTCGTATCTGCCCGAGGAAGCAGTCCTCTATTAGCTGTATTAATGGACTCCCTCACTTCTAATTTCTGGTGGTGTACTTGGGTCCAGCCCCATGTTTTTCTACATCTAAGGACATGGTCATACAATATATTCTTCTAATCCAGCTCTAATGAAATTATGGGTTGCACAAACAGACTTTGAAATACTGAACCATCCTTACATGCCTCGTTTAAACACCGTTTTGCCACGATGTTTATATTTATTTCTGTTATGCTATTGGTTTCTGTTTGTCCATACTTTAAGATTCTCAGTAATTAAAAAAAAGTTTACCATGAAAAATTCAAACATATAGAAAGCAAACCCATTTACTCATCACCTTTCCATGAATATTAGCATTCTGTCATTTTATATCATCTGTACCTCTTTCCACTCCACAGAACTTTAGTCAATGATTGATATCACTATTATTATATAGTTTTTTGAGGTATATATATATATATATAAAATATAGTTTTTTTGAGGTAAATATATATATATGTGTATATATATATATATATGCAAATCTCCTATTATCTCCTATTATCAAATATGCCTTTTCTGGCTAATTTCTTATGTTCAGTCCTGGGGGAAAAAATAGTAACTCTTATTACTCAAAATGCCATTGTTGTTCAAAGCTTGATTGTGTTGAAACAACATAGTTCTTTCTGCATATGTAATTTCCTAATACCATTTATTTAGTGCTGGTTACACCACTGTTCATGATGCTGCATCATTCATTGGGCTGCTTGAGAATATTGGCTTCCAGTGATTCTCTCAAAAGCTATCACTGTGTTTCATTGACAATGAGCGTGAAGAGAAGTATTGCTCAGATCATGCAGAAACACATAAATGATAATTCATTTTCTAGACATGTTCAATTTCCTGTTCAGAATTTTACAGCATTAAGGTAGAATGACACATTTTCCAACTGTGTTCTCTCTTAAACTCTCAAGATCATAATCAATGCATGTCACTTCAGTGACTGAAGTGGAGGAACTGCATCCACAGTAGTGACAACATAGAACATCTCATTATGGTGAAGAATACTGGGATTTTTATTGTGTCTACTGCTATTTCTTGTAATAACTTTCAAATCAAAAGCTACAGTTCTACTTATCAGATGAGAAATTTTATGGACAGTGCATTCTCTCACACTGTAGTAATCAAAATAATGATAAACTTTAAAGTTGCAAACTGAAAAGGTCAAGTATATTGTCTTGGTTGGCAAAAAGATCCAGACCTGTAGGTGCAAATGGGAACATAAAACATATCCATTTGAGCATTTATCTTATTCTTTGACTTAGGTCAGAGAACACAGAAATCTCAAAATCCATAGTCCAGCTTATGAGGATAGGAAAACATTAATACTTCACTTTCTGGTCTAAATGTTTTTGTTTATTCCCTCAAAGGGTCTAGTAACTCTTTATAGGTAATCCCATCTAAATAGAAAAATCATATGTAATTCTACATTTGTCCAATATTTAACCTATACTGATACACTAAATGTTAAATAATAGACAATTACTTGGTATCGCTTATAAAGTACAATATAGATTAGAAAGAAAATAGAGTTGAGTTATTTTTAATTAAACAGTTTTCCCTAGTAAAACTAATTTTTCTTCTAGATATATATTTAAGCACAAGTCACTAAAGAGATTAAAAATTATTTATCTAGGGGGCCTGGGTGGCTTAGTCGGTTAGGCGTCTGCCTTCGGCTTGGGTCATGATCTCGGGGTCCTGGGATCGAGTCCCACATCGGGCTCTCTGCTCTACGGAGAGCCTGTTTCTCCCTCTCCCCCTGCTCTTCTCTCTCTCCCTCTCTCTCTCTCTGTCAAATAAATAAAATCTTAAAAAAAAATTATTTATCTAAGCCTCAATTTATTTTTCCAGAATTACCCGTGATAGTTTATCCTGTTGCCAACTAATTCTGTAACAGCAAGTAAGAGCTTCTGAGGATTTCAAAACACATCTGTAACAGTACTCTGCAAAATCCATGTCATATAACAAAAATACACCCACCATGTATAAAGAAGTACAGGCACTGACTATTTCAGTTTTATTCTTCAATTATAATATCCAGTCGAAATGTAACTTTTAATCTTGACCTACTCTACTAGGATGCTTTTAATATTCCCAAAATTAACAGGACAAATTTATACTCATGATAAACTATTTTTACTAACTGATTTCAAAGTGCTTTTGAATAAAATACTTAAGCTTAACAGAAATGTATGGGAGTATCTATACTTTCCACAAAAGTAAACAAATATATAAAATCCAAGAAGAGGGGAGCCTGGGTGGCTCAGTCGGGTAAGCATCTGCTTTTGGCTCAGGTTGTGATCCCAGGGTCCTGGGATCAAGGCCTCCGTTGGGCTCCCTGTTCAGTGGGTCATCTGCTCCTCCTTCACCCTCTGCCCCTTCCCCCTCTCTTGCTCGCTCTCAAACAAATAAATAAAGTCTTTAAAAAAAATTAAATCTCAAGAAGAGTCAAATATTTAACAAAAGACACAATATTTATATCTATCACAGAAACATGACAATGTATTATTTATAAAACAATATTAATTTTAATTAATTTTACCATATAATTTTGCATTCACTTTATGTACAAATACTCTATGGTACAGAAAATCAAATTTTTTATTTTTGCAAAGTGATTCTGCCTTACCTTTATATGGAATACCCAAAGAAGCATCTTGAAAAGAAGAGGAAAAAAAAAAAAAAACTGAGCCTCAACTACCAGGAAACCAGACTCTTTCTATAAGTTCTACTGAAGCTGGACACTAAAAGTTTTGTTCAAATCACTGGAAATATGTATCTCAGTTGTCACAGGAATGTAAAACCTATATAAACACGTTAACTTTTTGATGGATGATAGCATTGCTGTAATCAGTTTCAGGTTGTAATGATAAAAAAATTATTTAACATACTAACAAAGAATTCTTGTTATATGTTTAAAAAATATTAACTACTTGAACTATAGTAAAATGCATCTTCCTGTCTATTACTTAGAAAACCCACTACCACTTTGTACTAAATAATTTAAATTAAAATACGTCTGATATCCAGAAAGTTAAAAAATAATAAGGGAAACATTGAAAATAGAAATTAAGGACTTAATGGATTATTATATTGCATAAATATATGTACTCTACTTTTAAGTTAAAATAAATATATCAATGAATTTTTAAAAGTCTATTCATATTTTTGTTTTTTGCCAACATGCAGTAACATGAACTGAATTTATCTGCTCACCTGAAACAAACAAAAATAAGAGACAATATATGAAACAATTGTTTTCAAGATGTTGCACATCAGGCAATAAAGGAGAGTGAACACTATGAGGTGGGAAACAAACAAGATGATCCCTATGATTATTTCAGCTTATATCTTTCAGAAAGTTTCTCGGCCATAGTAAAGGGAAAGCAAACCCACAAGGATTAAGACAGACTTTCTGAGGAGATGGAGCTGAGTTAACTGGGAAGAACAAGACACTACCAGTTTACAACACAGAGCACTGGAGAAAAGAGAATAATCCTAAAAGAAAGCTGTGGGGATGTACAGAGAGCACCCCTTGAATATTCAGCAGACCACTGATCAGTGCATGAGTATGAGGAAATTACTTGAGGCCAGAGGAAGATCCATCTGAAAGGACTAGAGCAAACAACTCCCAGTGTGCACAGGACCAGAAATAATGCAATAGATTGGAAAAACATTAGTCAGTTACCTAATAAAACATTTGGAAAGATCTTGCCTCAGTAATGGAGAATAATTATCCCTGGACTACAAATTGCTCTGAACACCTCCAACAAATCCTTAAAACGTGGCTCAGAAGAAGCAAACTATTTTTAACTAAGTTAACCTTACCCCAGGACAAAACTTAACAATATCTATAAGAATACAAAAAATGTTCAGCAAACAAAAAGTTAAAATTAATAATGTCTGCTATCCAGCCAAAGATTGCCAAGCATGCAAATAAGCAGAAACATATAACACATAATGAGAAGAAAAATCAACCAATGAAAACCAACCCAAAATTTGCACAGATGCTAGCATTTACAGACAAGTATATAAAAATTATTATAAACTATATTTCATATGTTCAAAAAGTTAAGTAGAGACATGGAATATATGAATAAGACCTAAAATGAACTTCTAGAGGTGTGTGAGGAAAAAAATCCACTGTATGGTGCTAACAGCAAGTTAGATATTGCAGAAGAAAAGATTAGTAAACTTGAAGCTATAGCAATAGAAAATATTTAAAATTAATTACAAAGAGAAAACAGTCAAAAAATGAAAAAAGCGGGGTGCCTGGGTGGCTCAGTCATTAAGCGTCTGCCTTCGGCTCAGGTCATGATCCCAGGGTCCTGGGATCGAGCCCCACATCGGGCTCTGTGCTTCGCGGGAAGCCTGCTTCTCCCTCTTCCACTCCCCCTGCTTGTGTTCCCTCTCTCTCTGTGTCTCTCTCTGTCGAATAAATAAATAAAATCTTAAAAAAAAAAAGTGCAAGAAGCATCAGTGAACTATAGGACAATTTCAAGCCTCCTATTTGTGTAATTAGGGTCCCTATAATAGAAGCAAGAATGGATTTCTTTAAAAAAAATTGAAATAATGGCCAAAAAAATTCTAAGTTTTATAAAACCAAGAGGCTCAATGAACCCACAAATTCAAGAAACTCAAGTACAAGAAATGTAAAGGAAACAGAACTAAGGCATATCATAGTAAAATTGCTCAAAACCATTGACAAAGAGATAAATTTATAAGTACACAGAGAATAAAGAAATGTTACATACAGAGAAACAAAAATACACAACAGCAAATTTCATGTCAGAAACAATGCAAGTGAAGAGAGAATAGTACAACATCTTTAGAATAAGAAAAATAAATTGTCCAAATAAAACTCTATATTCGGTAAAAAATACCTTCCCAAATGTAAGCAAAATAAAACTTTTATCATATATCCCAAATGGAAATAATTCATCACCATCATACCTCCACTACAAAAACTAAGGGAAGCCCTTCAGGTAGAAGGAAACAGATGCTTGATGGAAATATGTATTTCCTTAAAAGAATGAAGAACACTGAAATGGTAATTACAGTTAAATAGCAAGATCAGAAGTGGGCAAAATCTTTGAATAGACACTTCACTAAAGAAGATATACAGATGGGTGGCGGGGCGCCTGGGTGGCTCTTGGTTTCAGCTCAGGTCATGATCTCATGGGTTGTGAGATGGAACCCTGTATGGGGCTCTGCACTCAGCAGGGAATCTGTTTGAAGATTATCTCCCTTTGCCTCCCCCACTCGTGCTCCGGCACTCTCTCACTAAAATGAATAAATAAATCTTTAAAAAAAGAAGATATATGGATGGCAAACAAGCACATAAAAGAATGTTCAACATCATTAAACTTTAAAGAAATGCAAATTAAAACTAAACACTAGATTAGTTTAGAATAGCTAAAATAAAAAAGACTGCCATACTAAGTGTTGACAAGGAGGTGGGAACTAGAATCCTCTTACACTGCTGTTAGCAATGTAAAGTTGCACAAACACTCAAAAAACAATTTAACACTTCATTAAAAAATTAAATGTAAACTTACTGTATGAACTAGCTTTTCAACATCTTGAGATTTAACCAAGAGTGACATAATAAGAAATATATATTTGACTTTTGTTCCTGGTTTTTGGCACAGAGTTCCTAAAATCTTTGGAATTTCCTGAAGTATAAGGGTGGCAGGAACATCTAAACAGATGGCAGACCCCTAAACAGCCTTAGGATGGGAGCTGGACACCAGAAAGACCAAACCTTAATCAGAAGCTTGGAACTTTCAGACCTACCCCCAACCTCTGGGGAAGAAAGGGTGGAGATTAAGCTAATCACCAAAAGTCAATGATCTAATCAATTGTGCCTACATAATGAAACCTCCATGACAACCCCTAAATAATGGGGTTTGGAGAGCTTAGTGGGTAATCACATCTACATACTGGAAGGTTAGTGTGCCCCAACTGTATGGGGACAGAAACTTCCGCATTTAGGACTCATTCAGACCCTGTTCTTTGTACCTCTTCATCTAGCTTTTCATTTGTATTCTTTGCAATAAATCAATAAACATAAGTAAAGTGCCTTCCTGAATTCTGTGAGCCATCTAGCAAATTATTGAACCTAATATAGCTTGTTAGTCAGAAATACAATTGGCCCAAAATTTGTGATTGGCATCTGAAGTGGGAACAGTCTTGTGGGATTGAGCATTTAACTTCTGGGATCTGATACTAACACCAGGTAGATGGTGTCAAAATTGAATGGAATTATCAGATACCTAGTTAGTGTCAAAGTTGGAGAAGGGTCTTGGAAAAGATACTGTGTATTTTGTGGCAGGAGGAAAAAAACATATTATAAAGCAAAAACACAAAATATACCTGTTCATGCATGTTCACAGAATGGTTGTTTTTAATAGCTAAAAATCTGGAAAACATTCAAATATTCTTCAACAGGTGAGTTGAATAAGCATGTGTGATATATCCATTGAGTGGAATACTACTCAGCCATAAAAGAGAATAAAATATTGATATATGAAACAACATGGAAGAATATCAAAATAACTGTGCCAAAAGAAAAAAAAAAGAAGTGCATACCGTATGATCTGTTTATGTAAAACTATGAAATGTAAACTAAACTATAGTGAAACTTGGCAGTGGTTACTTAGAAAGCAGGGCAAAGACAGGGAAGGGAGGGGTGGATTGAAATGGGAATGAGGAAAGTTTGGGGTGCTGGATATGTTCACTATCTTGATTGCAGTGATGGCCTCAAGGTTGTATACATAGGTCAAAATATCATAATTATGTAGTATAATTGTCATTTATGCTTCAGTAAAGTTGATGTGTTAAAGTAATAGTCTACCTATCTTTCTTCTTTCTTCTATCTTTCTCTGTCCTTTCTTCTACTCTCCATTGCACATATGAATTCCAGGGAAGGTTAGGTAAAGGCAAATAGTTTTTGCTGAGAAAAGAAAAAAAAATGAAAAGGAAAAAAGTAAAGCTTATCACTTCACAGTGTGTGTATGCCTGAAAGAATAATGGTGTACTCGCTATTTTTATGTTGTTTGTGGTGTGCATGCGCATGTTTTCATGGCTTTTTCTTAAACAAAGTTATGTTGAGTAGATCAGCCCTCTATTAAAGGCCTTTAATAATCTAGTACATTATTAAAAGATCTGGCTAATTGTGAATCATTCTCAGTACATCTATTTAAAATATTTTGTAAGCTTCATTTCTTTTAAAATAAATGTGTTTTCAGTACAGAGAAAGGAAAACTCTATTTGCAAATACCTGCAATATGTATGGTGAAATTTATTGAAATTTTCAAATTAGAGTATTTTTCTTAAGATTTGAGACCTCCTTCTGTTAAAACAATTCTGAGGAAAATGTTATGGACTGTCATGTGTGAGGCTTTCTGGCAAGATCCAGGAATGCAGAACCCTTTTAAGGTTTATCAGTAATTTATATTACTGATGATAGATTACAGCATGATTCTATTCTTTGCTGAGACCATTTTTAATGATTTTAATGACTAGCGGAATATCCTAGGCTCCTCAGTTGGGGTAGCCTGTAAGTAGGAATAAAAAGAATCTGAATTCACAAAATACAAAGGTTATCTCAGATTTATAACTACCTTAGTAATCAATACATCCAGAATTAAATTGCATGATCCAAGCCAACAACAACAACAACCACTCTTTTCTGCAATGGATTTAAATATGAAGCTTCTTAGATCATTTTAGAAAAGGGTAGATAGAATATAAGTATATCATTTCTTGTAACTTGCACAGAGCTCTATTGATTTATTTATTTTGAAACTGTCACTCTATCAAGAAGAAAAACACATAGAAGCTAGAAATGTGAATAGCATACCTAATATAACCACTGCAAGAAATAAAAATTATGTAATCCAGGAATTGTCTCTTTATCAATTTTGTGTTGTTTTAAAATTAAACTAAAAAAAATGTGGAATATTTAGATGCATATCAAGATATGTAAGAAGACAGGGAGAGATCTGTTTTCACAATTCTAAGTACAATCTCCTAGCAAGATTGCAGGGGATACAAGTGAGAGTGGTGACTGCAGAAGAGAAAGGTCTAAAACTTTATTTTTTTAAAAGATTTATTATTTATTTGAGAGAGAGAGAGAACGAGCAGGGGGAGGGGCAGAAGGAGAGAATCTCAAGAATTGACTCCCTGCTGAGCGCAGAGCCTGATGCCGGCCTTCAACCCAGGACTCTGAGTTCATGACCTGAGCTGAAACAAAAGTCAGACACTTAATCGACTGAGCCACCCAGGAACCCCTCACCCCCTTTTTTTTTTAATTTTGCATAACAAGTTTATTTTTTTAAGTCATATAGACAATAAACAAAGTAAACAATCAGATCTTCACTTCTACCCAGTATAGACTTTTAATTTAATTTGCACCTATAAGTTTCCTTTCCTATATGTGTGTATACATGTGAGTGTGTGTTTCTACCTATTCTAGCTTTTTCCTTCACTCTGTGTTCAATACAGGAACTTCAACACTACCTAATTTAGTTTAAGCTATAACACTACATTGCCCAATACTTGCTAATAATTTATGGGAAGTAATTCAGGATCTATTAGGTTTGGTAGGTGAAAATAATATTTACATTTTGATGATTTACAAAGTATTTTTTTTGTGTGTGTGACAATATAAGACTATTTCAAATGTCCCCAAAAGGCAAGGGGACTAAAACCAAACCCAAACAAAACAACCAAACAAGCAAAAACTAATTAAACTACTTACTCTATAATTCTTATTTCGCATCCTAATAATGGAAATTAACAGGCACAAGAAAAGTGAAGGTGGAAAAGGAAGGGGTTGCACAGGGATTGACATTCTTGGTCAATATTTCCAAGAATTGTTTCTCATTAGGTGATAGTCTCATATCATAGAATTTTTTTTATTATGTTAGTCACCATACAGTACATCATTAGTTTTTGATGTAGTGTTCCATGATTCATTGTTTGCGTATAACACCCAGTGCTTCATGTATAGAATTTTTTTTAAAAAGATTAGAAGACAAAATAAATTTGGAAAACATGACCTACATACTAGATACAATAAAGACCTCTTAGAGGTTCACAATTTCTATTAGCATATTAAAGACTGTGTAGTCCATGGTAGAGAAAATTGCTTAAATTATCCAAATCAGAATATACTACAGTCATTCAACTTTTGGAAGTATTTTAAAATCATCTCATGGCATTAAAGATCATAAACACATTTTGGAAATTCAGTCCTAGGTTAATCCCCAAAACTAAATTATTCCACTTCTACTATATGATTCAAGTTGGTTTTCCATTAGAAAGAATGGATGTAATTCAGAAGAGGTGAAATCTTATAGTGTGCATGTTTGGAAAATTTATTTTAAGTTAATAGCAGCTGAAAAGATACAAAGCGTACTTACCAATATTAATTTCCCTGTAATATTTTTAGATGCCTGGCATTTGTGCTCTTCAAGATGAGTTCCAGAGGGGCTAAAAAGTAACAGATTCTCCACACGTTGAGAAATTATAATAACTCAAAAATTTGGTAAATTACTAATAAATAGTTTTTATATATAAAACAAAAGCCAAACAAACTGCTTGCTATTTGGCCGTAAGGACCAAAGAAAGAACTTGTAGGTTTCAATACATTTGAAGCATATCTGTGGTCTTTGGTCCATTTTTTGAGAATAGCTTCCAGAGTTAAACTTTAAAACATTAGGCTAGATTAGACAATTATAGTAATTTATTGCTTAGAAATACCAAAGAATTCATCTGGGCCTGAGGTACTTAGTAATTAACTAGTCCTGCATCATGTAAGATATCTTTTATTATTAATAAAAAAGGTGTAAATATTTTATTAATACTAAAGTACCACTCTTTATGAGTGATTGCTTTCACAAAAGGGGTCAAAGATGAATTATATAATGGTATCCCTCTTCCTTGCATGCTGATATATTGTCTTCAGTGGAAGAAAACAAATAAAAGGAAAGATGTTATGTCTTGAATCAAATATAAGTTTGAGTTCTATTATTAGACTTTGTAGTACAGGTAAAACATATCCATCATGTGAGTTGTTGCAGGAAAAAACTGAAATCCAGTACCTAGTAATTTATTTTAAGACATCCCTAACAGGTGTAATTATGCGCATCACGCCATTGAAAATCTCTTGATTTCCTTTGTAGTTCTGTAACATGGGCAATATTGAAAGCATTCTTGGATTGCTTGCTCTATGGCCACCTCCTTCCATAGGTCTTTGTGTCCTGGAGAGTCAGGAAGCTCAAAGCTCTACTTCCCAGGCCTCTTCCTGCTAGGGTTCTAGAAGTGAATTTCATTCCACAATTGAATACAGAATTCCATGTAAGATTTTGAGTGAAAATCAATAAATGTTCTCACCCTGCCTACTGTTTTTCTACAGGCAAGTGAAGTCACAGAGAAACAAATGTCCAGAAGATACTGCAACTTTCCAAAGCCTTCCCCAGGTTAACCGGCAGCTTTGGGCAGTGCGGGGGGGGGGGGGGGGAGAGCAATGGAGCTGAAATGTAAAGAAGTATGTTCAAGTCCCAGCAAGTCCTGTGGCCCCTGTGGTCCCTTGACTCCCACTTCACCACCGTTTCTGACAATTTCCTAAGCATCACATTCTCTCTATTTATTCCATTTCAGCTTAAAATATCAAAAGTGGTTTCTGCTTCTTGCACTGAATCAGGACTGATACAGTAGGGATGACATACAAACAAAATGTTATAGAAAGGGGCGCCTGGGTGGCTCAGTCGTTAAGCATCTGCCTTCGGCTCAGGTCATGATCCCAGGGTCGTGAGATCGAGCCCCGCATGGGGCTCCCTGCTCCACGGGATGCCTGCTTCTCCCTCCCCTACTCCCCTGCTCGTGTTCCCTCTCTCACTGTGTCTCTCTCTGTCAAATAAATAAATAAAATCTTTAAAAAAAAAATGTTATAGAAAAAGTTTAAAAATCTTTCATAATAAAAAAATCGGAATAAACAAAATTATAATTGAAAATTATTACAGCCCTGAAACAAGTTTTCTTTGCAATGCATATGGAATTATATGTGCATTTATTTTCTGTAAAAGTTGTTGGAAAAAATTAAAGATGAAATTTCATTTTCCCAAAAGTTTGTTCATTTTTTTTTTACTTATGTTGATGATCATACTTTTTTTATTTAAAGAGAAGAGAACAGAACTCTTATGTTTCTTATTTCTCCATCTTCATCACCAGTAAATCTACTTTTACCCTTTGAATAAGCTAAAATTTATATAATATGTATTAAAATTGGCTTGTTAAAGGAAGTATTCATGTAATTTATTAAAATGGCCTTTCTCCATTAGAGTGGTATTGAATAAAATTAGGATAACACTAATAAAAATATTAGTTTACAATTAAGCGTAAGGTTTTAAATTACCTTGCAAGTTTGCCTCATAATGCATAGTTGGAGATATAATCAATACTTTGAAAAATATTTAAGTGAAAGAGTGTTATCAGCTTAACTTGATAAAAAATATTTAAAGTATGACTTTCAAATTATAAACAAAACAAAATTCTGCAGCATTTAATACTGTCATCATTTATGCATACACATATACTTATAAATGATATTTATACAGATTAGCTTATATATAACTCTTTTAATTACATTTAAATTACTGCTATTTTGCAGGGGAAGGAAAGGACACCTGGTGAACTTAAATGCTTTGATCAATTAGTTAGTCAAGAGGAAGAGTTAAGATTTCAGGCCAGATGATCTGAACTGTGAGTCATATAGTGCTGCTCTTACACTATTATTATTTCTGTGTATTTACCATCTGATATTTATTAAATTTTAACTGGCTGACAAAATTATTAACAAAGATAAAAATAAGTACAACATTCAGCAAGAAATTGAAAATACCTTACTGTCTCAGCCCAGACTTAAGTTAAATTCTCACTGGGTAAAATTCATTTTTAAAGGAATAAAAATTAACTGAAAAAAATATATATATAACTAAGGGGTTGTTCCTTTATTCCAAACTCCCATTACGTTAACTAAAGTACATTTCCTGGAAAATTATATGTGGTTTCAAATAAGAAAACCAAAATCTAATCAGCTGTGCTGTATATTACCTGAAAAATATTAAATTAATAAAAAAGGAATAGCTTTCAAAGAGGCTAAGAAATTAGTTAAGAGTTATTGTATCTTGACTTTGGCCTATGGAGAGCTTGGCATACCAATGAATACAAGTACCCACTCTTGGTGGATTTATAGTGATGTTAGATGCAAAAAACTGGTAGAATATGAGAATCCAGACTCTTTAAGACCATCTACCTCTCCTTTTTCTAATCATATTTTTACCATAATTCTAATTTTTCTATCTATATGGAGTGGTGAAATTAGATGCCTGAGTTCGATTGAATCTAGATCCATCATGTACCAAATGTGTGACTGGGAAATATTCAACTCATAGTGATTTAATTCCTTCACATATAAGTGAAACTAGTGGTAGCATTAATGTCCCAGGATCATTGAATGAGTTAATACATGAGAAATCCTTAGAAGATGGTCTGGCATTTAAAAAGTGGTTAAAAAGTGCTAGATAACACTAAATAGTAATTAACATGCATTAACTTTTCACAATGGAGCAGGTAATAAAGTAGACTTTTTTATTCATGACCTTCTTAACCTCTTAACCTTACAATTCATTTAGAAGAGAAGAAAGTAGAATGTATAAGTGATTATAAATATCATTTATAAGATAATTTTTAGATGAGGAAAATGCACATAAAAAGGATCCCACTGATTATCAGTGATTACTAATCCAAAATGTCTATAAGGTCTATACATTCTATTTTAATATCAACTCCCCTGAGGTTATCTATGAAAAATTTTCATCAGCTATTTAATTCAGTTTAACATTCTATGTTCAATTGTCATATGATGTGATTATAAATAGATGGATCCAGAAGGTGGGGTAGAGTTTGTTTTTTTTTTTTTTCTGGACCTCACATTTCTGGATGAAAGACTAGGATAATCTTCCTGGTCTTTTTCATCCCCTTTCCTACTCTTCCTTAAGGGAGGGTGAATGATATCTGAATGAATATGTGCTTGGAGGGTATGAGGAAAAGGAAATTGGTCCCTTCCTTTCTTTTAATCTCTCTCTTTTTCTCATCATCATCATCATTAGTATTGCCATCCTCATTACTATCTTAACCTGTCTGCCTTCGGATAGGATATGTTCTACTCAGCTTTCATGTATGTGGCAAGTTTAAGGGAGTTTCCTCTGTTCCCTGAGAAAAGGTGCAGGAGGACTAGAATTGTCTAGAGTAGTACATAACTGGGTAGGTAAGTCTATTTTCTTCTGGGATAAATTATCTGTGAGCTATTTCAGTCACAGATCCGACATCATACTTTTTAATCACTTTTTTGGTAATAAAGGTATGATTGAATTATATGTCAACCTCTTGATTAATTCTGACTTTTTGAAGAGGTATAATATTAGTCCTCCCCTAAAACTTTCAAAACATAGGACACTCACAGTGACTTTCATTGTGACCCCATACAGGTAGAGAAAAAGAAAAACAGGAGACTAGTTGTCAAGCCAAGCAATTTTTCTTTCCATATTTCTAGTCCACAGTGCTATTTCATTGCCTTGAGCATCTTTCCACTTACCTATGTTCTCACCTATTTTCCCCTGGATATTTCACCACTGGAGAGGTGGATATGTATTCAGAAGCTGCTTGCTTGCAAACTTAGTACTGACTCTCCATTCACGTAAAATACTTCACTGAAATACTATGTAGAAGATTTTTAAAATAAAATATATATTATGCAAACAAAAATTGTTATAATTTGGTGGGAAACATAAAAATATCAAAGCAACCACTCTGATACTACTGTAAGAGCAATCAGAGGAAGCATATTGTATTGAACTCTCAGGAGGCAAGAAAGATAACATTATAGGTCATTTCTGCCTTTCATTTCTGTATTTGGACTCATTAAATACATTACTAAGCTCTCTAGAGATATATATACACAAGAATTAATTTGCCTAAAAACCCACTCCATTCCTTCGCAAAAAAAAAGCATAAAAGGTTTTTCATACTCTATATTTATTAGGGTTAATAACTTGGTTTCTAGGTAAAACTCCCCAATATAACCAGGAAATTAGAGGAAACAGTGCAAAGAGTAAAATAAGTAGGAAGATGAAAATAGAATATTTTGAAGTACTGTTGTCATAATGTCTTTTATATGTAGTTGCATCACCTAAAGCCCAGAAAGATCAGAACAGCAGTGAATTTTCCTGGAAGAAATTCCCAAGAATTGGAAGAATTCAATATAGTGCGAGGTTTTAACAGATCATCTTTACTTGTCATATTAGTAGCATTAATTAATATTAAAAGGGCCTAATATGGTTTTAACATATACCAAGATCTTAATGCATTTATTCATAGGAAGGAAGATTAGAAGCAAGGAAAGTAAAAAGGAAGGGAAAAAATGACAATATTTTTTATTTTTCTGGAAAAGAGATGTATTAGCAGCATTCCACTAGTGATTTGGGCTTTATGATGATGGCTCAAGGTCTTTCTTTGAAATATTTGCATATATGATATATACATGGAGAATAGCACCATACTAAATTTATTTAATATAGGTAAGATAAATAGATAAATAGACCTCTTAAATGTTTAACAATAAAATATTAACACAGGGACAGAAGAACAAATTTATCAAAGAATTTTCAGAAGAATGAGGAATTACCTGCTATAAACATGTTAGCAATGACCTTATGCTTCACTACTTAACACTAAATCTACAGTCCAAACATGGATATGCATATGCTAATACTTTCTTCCCTTCCACTTTACCTTGTCTTTGTATTAGTAATAGCTGCAGTCAATTTTTCTTCTTCCCTCACTGGTATGTTTTTGCTTTAGAACATTGTTAGCTTCTAACGATGTTAATAAATGAAGCTACAGAAATCACTTAGCTATGATCAACTCTGACTAGGTATGGGGTAAAATGGTAATACACTTATTTTTTTTTTCAGGGTATTCCTTTTTTTTTTAAATTTTATTTTATTATGTTATGTTAGTCACCATACAATACATCATTAGTTTTTGAGGTAGTGATCCACTATTCATTGTTTTCGTATAACACCCAGTGCTCCATGCAGTACGTGCCCTCCTTAATACCACATCACCGGGCTAACCCATCTCCCCACCCTCCTCCCCTCTAAAACCCCAGATTGTTTCTCAGAGTCCATAGTCTCTCATGGTTCATCTCTCCCTCCGATTTCCCCCCCTTCATTTTTCCCTTCCTTCTCCTAATGTCCTCCATGCTATTCCTTATGTTCCACAAATAAGTGAAACCATATGATAATTGACTTTCTCTGCTTGACTTATTTCACTTAGCATAATCTCCTCCAGTCCCATCCGTGTTGATGTAAAAGTTGGGTATTCACCCTTTCTGATTCTATGAGGCCAGCATTACCTTAATCCCCAAACCAGGCAAAGACCCCATCAAAAAGGAGAATTCAGACCAATATCCCTGATGAATATGGATTCCAAAATCCTCAACAAAATCCTAGCTAATAGGATCCAACAATACATTAAAAGGATCATCCACCATGACCAAGTGGGATTTATCCCCGGGTTGCAAGTGTGGTTCAACATTCGCAAATCAATCAGTGTGATAGAACACATTAATAAGAGGAGAGAGAAGAACCATATGGTCTTCTCAATCGATGCAGAAAAAGCATTTGACAAAATACAGCATCCTTTCTTGATTAAAACTCTTCAGAGTATAGGGATAGAGGGAATATTCCTCAAGTTCATAAAATCCATCTATGAAAAACCCACAGCGAATATCATCCTCAATGGGGAAAAGCTGAGAGCCTTTCCCTTAAGATCAGGAACACGTCAAGGGTGCCCACTCTCACCACTGTTGTTCAACATAGTACTAGAAGTCCTAGCAACAGCAATCAGACAACAAAAAGAAATAAAATGTATTCAAACTGGCAAAGAAGAAGTCAAACTCTCTCTTTTCGCAGACGACATGATACTTTATGTGGAAAACCCAAAAGACTCCACCCCCAAATTACTAGAACTCATACAGCAATTCAGTAATGTAGCAGGATACAAAATCAATGCACAGAAATCAGTTGCTTTCTTATACACTAACAACACAACTGTAGAAAGAGAAATTAGAGAAATGATTCCATTTACAATAGCACCAAAAACCATAAGATACCTCGGAATAAACCTAACCAAAGAGGTAAAGGATCTATACTCTAGGAACTACAAAACACTCATGAAAGAAATTGAAGAAGACACAAAAAGATGGAAAAACATTCCATTCTCATGGATCAGAAGAATAAATATTGTTAAAATGTCTATGCTACCCAGACCAATCTATACCTTGAATGCCATCCCGATCAAAATTTCAATGACATTTTTCAAATGCTGGAACAAACAATCCTAAAATTTGTATGGTGGTACACTTATTTAAAGTTCCAAACAAATCTTAAGGTGTAGAAAACAGGCCTAATGGCCTAAGATAAAAACTGCTGTTTGGCAGTCTATGTGAAAAAACAAAACAAAACAAAACAAAACAATCTCCTGTCTCTTTCTCCTTCTGGCTCCTATACAAATATTTGATATGTATCTGCTCACTGTTTAAAAATTACAATTGCTAAAGATCTATACTTGAAAACATCTGTGGTTCTTGCTGGCATGAAAGAATTTTTTTTTGTTGTTTAAAAATACAATGTCAAATCCCCAGGAAAGAGCTATTCTTAGTTTTCTATTGATTTTTTCTCATATAGTAATGAAATACTTATAAAATATTAAAATAAATGCTGTACATATTATTCATTCTTAGGCAAAGTATGCATTAATGTTTCTCCTTGTTCCTATGGCAACAATTGTATCAAATAAACAGATTGGAGATATTTTATATTTCAATTATACTAATTATAATTCAATATATCATATTACAGTAATTTCAGTTGTAATAAGACAAGTTTGCACTGGTACAAACTTAAGGGGGCAAAATGAACAATGCAGCAAAAAGCAACTTCCTCTAATTTTCTGTGCTAATTACTGAAGCTGCATTTGATATAAAAAAATTCAGTCAATCTTTCTCAATTTTCCAAGCTTCCACTTCTCAATTCTAAATACAAGCCATTACTTCACCTACAATATACACTTTGTACTTATTTTATAGCTCTTTCTTTCTTAAGCCATCACATGATTTAAAAAAAAAAAAATTGTCTTCTTCAAAGCTACTTTCCACTGCCTCCTGAAGACATAAATCAAGGGGCGCCGGGGTGGCTCAGTCGTTAAGCATCTGCCTTTGGCTCAGGTCATGATCCCAGGGTCCTGGGATCGAGCCCTGCATCGGGCTCCTGCTTGGCTGGGAGCCTGCTTCTCCCTCTCCCTCTGCTTGTGCTCCCTCTCTCGCTGTCTCTCTCTCTGTCAAATAAATAAAAATTTAAAAAATAGACATAAATCAAGTTCAAGGAAATATTTCTTAGGCTAATCTTAATTAATAGAGTCAATATCATCATGTAGGTTTATAGAGTTGCTTATGGATGAATATTCTAGATAGATATTTTTGGATATCATAATCTCACATAAAATATGCAAAAGTATCAGTTCAGTTCACATAAATAGCCATATGTATGTATCATTTTTATATTTAACTTCCTTCAGAAAAGAGGACTGAGGTCTGCAAACCTGTAACTTTCTTTTCTCCTTTCCAGGAATTGCCTTACATGTAAGAACAGACTAAATACAGCCCTGTGTTCATCTGAACAAATCATTTGAGCAGACTGATATTCTTTCTATCATGAGTGCACTCCACCATTTTTCAAACAAGTATTTCAGATTTTTAATGAAACTAATGACCACATAATTTGCACCTGTGAAAGATCTCAAATTTACTTTCCAGAGCTCTTTTCCAATAAGGACTTCAGTACAATAACATGTAAAATATATTCTTGATTTGTTAGAAACAATATTGATTCTTATTGAGAAATAGTAGCTTGGCTACTAAAGAAAAAAGGGACATTCAGTATCTTGTGGATTTTATTTTAATTAAGTTAAACACAACATAGATTTAAGTTTAAGGAATTTGAATTCTTCCCACAACTATCTGTGCGACCTTCAGGAAGTTATTTAATAAATATTGGAAACATTTTCTTTATTCATAATATGAGAGGTTTGACCACCTGATTCCTAGGATACTTTCCAGATTTAAAATCTCGTGACTTTATAAAAATTCAGCAAAAACATGATTCATACCTTATGTAATATTCTAAGTATTAAAGAGGCAAAGGTATTAACTCAGGTATGATTTGGAATGTATTTTATATTGAACAGAGCTATCTGACCTAAAGATTTACAGATTTAATTTTATAGTTGAGGACCTCAAGTGGCTAATTTACTTTTTGGGGGGGGCGGGTGGGAAAGGTCATCAGAAGAGAAGATCTTCCAATCTACATACTTAGGGCGCCTGGGTGGCTCAGTTGGTTAAGCAGCTGCCTTCAGCTCAGGTCATGATCCCAGGGTCCTGGGATCGAGCCCCGCGTCAGGCTCCCTGCTCAGCAGAGAGCCTGCTTCTCCCTCTCCCTCTGCATGCCGCTCTGCGTACTTGTGCTCTCTCTCTCTGTGTCAAATAAATAAATAAAATCTTAAAACAAAACAATCTACATACTTTACTTCCACTATGGTAACATTTAAATTTGGGAATTGTTATCCAAATGTACCATGTACATTGTTTGTATAAGTTTCCCATTTCACTTATTTAGCCTATTATTTTTAACCTTGATTTTATCACTTCTGTTTTATTCAAAGCTATGTTATTTAAATCCGTGAACATCAATGGCCTTAACGAATAAAGCTAATACTATTTTCATAGTTAGGAACAAATGTGTAAAAATTGAAAGGAGGGAAGGTTATTTTATAAATTATCCTAATAATTTTCTTTCTACTTGCTGCATTTTTCACATTCTAAAGTTTATTGCAAGTTGCCATTAATTGGTGGAAATTGGTTATATTTATCTGGTAATAGCCTCATGATTGTGGAACTGAATGAACTCACATGAGAAATGAATAGTATTACTTAAAATTTTCAAATCTGAGTGTATTAGAAAAAAAGCCTAAGAAGAAATAAGGAGTTTTCCAAAGCAATCATTTAAAAAAGATACAAAAGTTTTATATTAATTTGCTATCCTTAGGAGAGATAATCTTTAAATGTAAATATAATAAAGGCAGATTAGTCTGAACAGTCAAAAGCTATCTCAGAGTCTTCAAATACACTTATTTACACTCAGTCTATTGAACAGCTATGAGTATGTACAGTTAGAAATTTGTGGTATCAATCCTTTTTCCAGAATAACCTAGAACTGTTATAAAAGGTAATTGGGGTGCTATTTTGGATCTATCTGCTATATAAACTTTAATAAAATAGTTTAACTTTCTGAGTTTCTATTGCCTTATCCCTTTAAGGATGTCCATAATAAGCTTTTACAAATTTCCAAAATATTCACCTTATAGTATTTTTTCTTTATATTATCAGAGAAGATGGAGAGCTTAAATATTGAAAAATAAAAAGTAAGTAAGTAAGTTTGTAAATAAATAAGATGTTCTAGTAGGTGGAAGAGAATCTGAATCAATAAGAGTTCACATATAAAAGAAGGAAAAATAATCTGGATCATGGAGATATGTAACAGGGAATGGTTTGGCTCACAGAGAAGCTACCTGCAGGAAATAAGGGAAACAATAAAAAGCAATAGAGGAAAATTCTTCAAAAATAAGAAAAAAGTAGCACTTGGATAAAGAGTTGAAGCCAGAGAAATGTATCAAGCAGTGAAAAAGGAAATTCCAAACTTTACGTCTCTAGCGACAGGCAAGAGAGATTTAAGAGTTCGGAGAAAGTAGGAAATGGAAGTTCTGGCTTTGTATGTTTAAGGCAAGATGCTAGTAGCTCTGAGGTATAATAGTTGTTAGACTCTTTGGTAATCTGCTTCTGTATTGTTTGTCAGAAGTAATCATAAGACTGAAAATATTAGAACAAAATTGGGTTTTAGAAAACTGAAGCCCGATATTAGAGAGAAAAATGTAATAAAAGAATCTACATCTTAGCCAAGAAAAATAATTTGCCCAAGGTCTAAGAAAACCTACAAATTCAATAACTATGACATGTTACTACTTTCTGAGAAATCATGAAGCAATACAAAGACTGGATATAGGAAAATGACCTTCCTCTTTTTGAAACAGGGAAGATACATTCCACAATCCACTAGCTAGTGAGCATGACAGTAAATTAATATTTAAGACAAAACCAAAAGCTTCCGTTGTGTCTACAGTAGGAAGATGTGGGCAATAGATGTTACATGGTCTCCCTAATATCAGTGATAATAGAGCATATTGCTATTACATTATTATCCAATACCTTTCAGTGTTTATAAAATTGAAGTTCTAAAAAGTTAGACATTTAACAAATACCACACAGCCTGTAAGTGGCAATTCCCGATCTAGAATTTAGTTCTCCTATCTTCAAATCCCATGTTCTTTCTATGACATACCACCTAACCTTGGAATGTTAAGTCTGTAACATTGGAGATGCAAGGAACTTAGAATGTTTTATTTTTAAAAAATACATTGTAGACTATGAATCAGTTGTGTATTGCTGTGTAACAAACCAGCACCAGAATTAATGCTTGACATCAATGAACATTTATTTATTTGTTGATACTTTGAACCTGCAATTTAGGTTGGGCTCAGCTGTTCAATTGCTCTGATCTCAGCTGGGATTCCCTCTTAAATCTGTACTCAGCTACAAAGTCAGGAAGGAGCTCTGTTTCCTGGTATTTGCTGGTTTATATCTGGGAAAATAGAGGTGGGCCGGGCAACTGGGCCCTGTTTTCCTTGTCACACAGTTGACTAGCCAGAGCTTGTTCACATTTCTGCTTGGAAGGCTGACAAGAGAGAAGACGAACGATCAATGACCTCAGGCTAAGCTCCGAACTGGAACTGCACAATGCCACTTCCTCTGAACTCTCTTGGCCAAATCAAGTCTCAAGGCCAGCCTGCTTTGATCACCTCCTCTTCATCCAGTGGGCGAGGGAGGGATTTCTGAACTAGCAAACATGACACCTGAGACCGGACAAATGAGATTGACAGCAGTTTATTAATCATATACACTCACATCCCAGGGGAAGGGGAGACCACACAGTGGTTGTACTTGAGGACAGAGGGAACAAGCAGGGGTTGTGGGAGGCAGGCTTTTTTTGCAGGCTGGCAGGGAGATGTAACCATTAGGTTGAATACTGGGTGGGATGCAGCTGATCCGGCTGGTGGGCGAAGGAGCTGGGTGAACAGCCTTTCTCACTGGGAGGGCAGAGAAACTCTCGGTTAAGCTTGGGTCCATGTGAGATGCAAAGCTGCCACCTGGCACTTAATGTTGCATATTAGTGTCAGGCTTAACATCACCCAGCCCAGACCGAGAGGGGAGAGGAACAGCCTCCAGTTCTTTAGTGGCTATGTACGCCGCTGACGAACTGAACTGAAACCCTGTGTTCTAGGATCCCTTTCCTGCGTTGTTCTGGGCAAATGTTGGCCTTTGGAGAAATCTGCATGAGATTTGGAAGTGAAAGTGAGGCAGCAGCCATGGTAATGTTTGGAAGAGGAGTGTAAGGGAGATGCTACGGAGATTTACGCATGGTGACACAGCCCTGCTGATTTGCTTTACTGAGCGACCTCGCGAGGCAGTCAGTCCTGTGGTTCCTCCACCTTCCATGAATTTTTGTCAAACTGTGAAGGGTCTGAGATTTTACCCGACTTGCGATCTAACAAATTAGCCTGCCATTGTTTCATGGATGCTGGCAGAAAAACACAAAACTCCTGGGTCAGAATCAAAGGACTTTATTATTCACAGCACAACAGGCAGCATGAACCACATATTTGTGTCGGTCCTTCTGTCCCCCGAAACCCACAGAGGCAACACAGAATTGCATAGGGGACACTTTATATCAAAACTGAGGAATGCTGAGCTGAGGACAGCCTAATCTTTTGGAGGTGGTATGAGCAAACTTTCCCAACCTGAGAAAGGCAGTATCTTTATTATATTGGTCAGCAAACAAATACACTCTTTTCCCTGGTAGGAGAGATCGTCTATCTTCAAAGCTGTTTGCTCTCCAAACATCCTTGATGCTTAGATCCCTAATTAAGGGAGCCAGCTTCTCCTGCAGGTTACCTATCTCACTGACACTGGGCACTGGAAGCAGGGAGGACAACTGTGTCCAGTCTGCACTTTTCGGTTCCAGTTAATTCTCATGGTTTCAAACTTTGTCTGGCTCTCCCTCGGTACAAGTCCATCTTTCTAACTGCCCGGCACCAGGGGTAGAAGCAACAGGTATTCATATGCAATAGTCATTCATTGTTTGACTAGCTCCCACAGTTGTCTGGACCTGATTTTCTCAAATAAATCTCTTATTCCATATAAATCTTGCTGTTTCCACTTCTCCCATTACATTCAATGTCTGAATAGGAGAAACTCCAAAGTCATGTTGCAAAGGTTGAGGGGTATACCACCAGATTATTAAGAAATGATTAATTTATTCTTTGTAACTTTATGTACTGGCATTAAATCAATGGGTTTATAGGAAGGCTGATTTCAACTCGATAAACATGAAGCCTCAATGAACATAAAAGCCAGAGCCATCCAGAGATGAATCTGTCAGAAAACGGCGAGTTCCCTTGAACTTCAAAGTCTTCAGGTTTAATTTCGATTAGCATGTGGCAAGGATACTACAGAAAGGAATGAAACAATTGTCATGTCATGTGTATCTCTCTAAATAACAAGTACCGAAAACAGGTACATGGGAGTCAGTGTCAGTAAAATGGTAAATAAGCATCAGTTTAGGTCCAAGAAATAAGGGAGAGATGGAAATGATGTCAGGTTCAACGCTATAGATCTAGAATGGGACTGTCTTAAAAACTGAGGTATTGCAGGTGTTGGCAAGAAAATGGAATATTAAAGTAAGAATCAAAATAAGATTCTAAATAAAATAAGAAAAAATGACAAGACTGTGGTAAAACAAAGTGAAGAAGGGCATGCCCATAAGGGAACTTTTTTTAAAAAAGATTTTAGTTTTAAGTAATTATACCCAACGTGGGGCTCAAACTCACAACCTGGAGATCAAGAGTCGCATGCTCTGCTGACTGAGCCAGGCAGGCACCCTGAGGACATTTTTTTAATGCAAGCAATTATAAAAACAAGATTAACAACTATTCATAAATCTACACCAGAATATTTTCCCTGAGACATTTTGTTATAAAAATATTAATATATTTATTACATAATTTACATAAAAGGTTTTTATTCTGTTTTTTATTGACATATCAACATATTACATCTTACCAATTTTACAAACCTCAAATACTATTTCAGTGGCCACTATAGTTTCAGCCATAATATATCATGATTTAATTGAACATACTGATGGGTATTTTCATATTTTCTACTTCTTTAGTAATATAAAGTCAATACATTTATAATATAAAATATGATAAATATAATATAAATAACAATATGTTCAAATTTATATGTATTTCCAATTCTTTCTTTTTTAAATTTTTATTTCATTTTTAATGACACCCAACATGGGGTCTGAACCCACCACCCTGAGATCAGGAGTCCCATGCTCTTCCGACTGAGCCAGCCTCATGCCCCTCCCTCCAATTATTTCTTTTACTTGCTGTATCAAAGCATGTGAACTACTTAAGGACTTTTAATACCTATAATTAAATTGCCTTTTATGTATCTCATACCTCTTTATCCTGTAAGAGGTTTATTATCTTACTATAAACTCCCCTACCATTAGGGTTTATATTAAATTTTAAACTTTGTTAATATGAAAGGAAAATATGGTGCCTTGTGTATTTCATTTCAATTTTTGATAATTCATGAGAATCACTTTCCATACATTTATGAAGTGCATGCATATGATGTTTTCCTAATTATTTATTAGACCCTAGACATTTTCTTTTGAAATAGCATTAACTATTTATAAGCAAGAAGTATTAGCTACCTTTTGGAAAATATTTTGCCATATTCATATTGGTCCTGTAGTTTTGCCTGTCCTTATTTTTGTCAAATAGCTATTTAAACTTTTCATGTAATTTGATCTATAAAATTCTGCTTTCCCCTTTTCTTGAAAAATTAAATGTGCACATTTATTATTTCAAAGTTTTAGAAACTTTGTTCACTTTTTTCTTTAACTATTTGATACACTTGAAACATAGTTCAGAATTAAGATAATTGCCACTGTAAAATAAATATCACTTTAGAGCCTCTCCTTCAATTGATATATAATGCCAACTTTATCATGTAACCATTGCATGTCCTTAGTTCCATTCTGTGGTGACACATGCCTATTTTTCTGGTGCAAAGTACTGTCACCATAGGTTGTTTCAAACTACCAATGTGATGTTCCTGAAACGAGAGTTGGTAAGACGTGCAGAAACAACTCTTGTGGGCTTTTACCCAGAGGCTCCAGCATGCTCTGGTTCTATGTCTGGGTTATATTTTCCTACTGACCAAATTGCCTGCTCTTCTATTATTCACACTGGCTTATAATATGCTTTAATATCTGTGAAAACATTTAGCTGTAATTAATCTTTTACCAAAATTGTCTAAGTATCCTATCATTTTTAAAAAAAATTTTTTAAAGATTTATTTATTTATTTAAGGGGGAATGAGAGAGAGAGAGAGAGAGAGAGCATGAGCAGGGGGAGGGGCAGAGGGAGAGGACAGAGAATCTTAAGCAGACTCCCCACTGAGTGAAGAGCCCCACAGGAGGCTCGATCTCATGACCTTGAGATCATGACCTGAACCGAAACCAAGAGTCGGACGCTTTATCAGCTGAGCCACCCAGGTGCCCCAAAGTACCCCATCATTTTTAAATTTAAATTATATTTAATGATATTTACTAAAATCTCTATTGGTATTACATTTAATCTGTAAATTAACATATTTACAATAGTCAAAAACTTCCATCAAGAAAAAGTATGTTTTTTTCAAGTCTTAGCTTATATTTTGTGGAACTTTATTCTTGTTCTTTTTTTCCTCTTACATTCATTACTTTACTTATTTTAAGGTACATTTAAATTTCCATTAGTGAACATTTACCTATTTATGTTATTGTGAAAGAATGGAAGTCTTTTAATTTAGCTGTATGTCTTAAAATTGATTTTTGCTAAATGATCCCTTTGCTATTAGTATTCTGTATCACTGAGTCTGAGTCCTGCAGTGGCTCTGGTCTATGTCCTGAGACTTTGCAGGTAGACAGGATGGTGCAGTGGCTAAGAATCTAAGATCTACTACAACACAAACTGGATGTGAATCCTGGCTCTGTAGTGTACTGGCTGTGTACACTTGAGCCGATACTTAATTTCTTGTTTTATCAATTTTCTGCATACCTACATCATTCCCCACACACGTGAGTAAATCTGTAGGACAAATTCCTGGAAATGGATTGCTGGTGGGTATCTATAATTTAAAATGTTGATGGATATTCCTGGTTGCTCTCCATACATACATACATACCAATTTACACACCCGCAAGTATAGTATAATAGCTCTTATTTCTTCAGAAATTGACCAGTAAGAATAATTTTAGACTTTTGTCTCTGTCTGATAGGTGAAACATTGTATATAACTAGAGTTTCATCTTATCTTTCTCATATTATAAGAGAGGTTAAACATCTTTTCATATGTTTAAAAGCTCTTTTGGGGATGCCTGCGTGGCTCCGTCGGTTAAGCATCTGCCTTTGGCTCATGTCATGATCCCAGCGTCCTGGGATCAAGTCCCACATCTGGCTCCTCACTCAGGGGGGAGCCTGCTTCTCCCTCTGCCACTCCCCCTGCTTGTGCTCTCTCGCTCTCTGACAAATAAATAAATAAAATCTTTAAAAATAATAATAAATAAATAAAAGCTCTTTTTATATCCTTTTTATGAACTATCTTTTCCCCATTTCTTTATTTTTTGTTGTTGTTTTTTTGCATTGGCTTATAAGTTTATTATGTGTAAATAATTTTTACATAATTACTGGATGAGTTGAAAATATTTACAGTGTCTAAAGGAATTTATAAATTATTTTGTTTTAATATTTATAATTAAATATTGGTTCAATTTAAAATTAATTGCTTTTTAAGATGTGAGGAATGGATCCAACTTTACTTTTTCACAATATGACTTCCAGGTTCCAGTCCAATTTACTCAGATATTCATATTTTGCCACTTACTACAATATTTTACATTTCGATTTGCATTTGGAACTTTAGTAGTATTTTCTCTTAGCATTCTATTGCTTGTTTAGTTTATTCATTAACTAATACTAGAACATTAATTGAAAGTTGATTTTTTTTTAAAGATTTTATTTATTTATTTGACAGAGAGAGAATGAGAGACAGAGAGCACAAGAGGGAAGAGGGCAGTGGGAGAAGCAGACCCCCTGCTGAGCAGGGAGCCCGATGTGGGACTCGATCCCGGGACTCCAGGATCATGACCTGAGCCGAAGGCAGTCGCTTAACCAACTGAGCCACCCAGGCGCCCGAAAGTTGATTTAATATCTAATAGGATAAGTTCCTCCTTGTTGCTTTTCTTTCAAAATTCTTTTGTACATATTTGCTAATTACCTACGTTAATATCAATCTGACTAAACAATATCCTATATTCTGTAGGCATTTTTTTTCCCCTTGGGATTGCCTTAAATTTATAGACCTATTTTAGGGGAAAGTGGCATCTTTATACTATAAGTCTTCCCAAAGGAAGGTGCGTTATTACACTTGACTAAGATATTTTAATGTCTCTCTTTTAAAAAAATATATTTATCTGAGAGAGAGAGAAAAGGGCGAAGGGCAGAGGGAGAGGGAGAGAAGCAGACTCCCCGCTGAGTGTGGAGCCCTTTGAAGGGCTTGATTCCAGGAACCAGAGATCATGACCTGAGCCAAAATTAAGAGCCGGATGCTCAACCAACTGAGCCACCCAGGTGCCCCTTTAATGTCTCTTCAAAATACTTTATAGTTATTTTTATATAAATATTTCACCATTCTTAGTCTTAGCCATAGGCATTTCATTTGTTGTTGCTATCATAAACGGGTCTCTTCTTTCATTATATATTTTCAATGAGTTTTGTTTGTACATTATTTATTAATTTATCATTATGACTTATTTTTGTGTTTGTACCATTTTCCACTAGATCTTATATGGTGTTCCAAGTATATGATCACATCAACTAAATAAAGTAATTTTCAACCTCTGTTCCAGTGTTTATACCTCTAATTCATTTTCTAATTTTTCCCACTAAACTTCAACGTTTGATAGAATTAGCAGACATAACTATCATTTTTAAAATTTTAATATGAGTGTTCCTATAAATTATTCCTTTTGCATGATGGCATCCTGTGATTGAGTTAGATCATTTAGAATGATATGAAAGCATGTAAATATTACTACTTTACAGTTTTGTTTACTGTCAAAAAAATAGGTGTAGAATTCTATCAAAAGCATTTTTATCACTTATGTTAGTGATTTTTTTCTTGGATATGTTGAATTATAGATTTCTAAATAACAAACCATCTTTTCAGGCCTATAATTAATTCTGATTGTTTTCCTGGATTTCTGTAACTTACTAAAATTTTCTTTTCAAAATGAACTAATGGGTACTATAAGTTTTTGCATGCTTGAAAATGTCTAATTAAAAAAATAAAATAAAAAAAATTATTAGGCCATATGTAAATTCACGAAAAATGTGCTATAGAGTTTCCTGTCACCTTCTAGGTGTAAATACTGGTATGACAAAATTTAAGACAAAATGACATTTTTCCCATAGTGATGATTTTATTTCCTTCTCTAAGGGCCCACAAGATCATTTTTCCCACTGAATTTCAATAATTTTAAAGATTATTTCTGAGTGATGATAGTTTTCTATTTATTTTTCTTGAGTATATACCTTCAAAATATTTACATTGAAATCTCTATGCCTGGAAGGTTTTATTCTATTATACATTTTTATTTTATGGTAGTGGTGTTTTTCTCTTCTTAATCTTCCCAGTTATGTTTATGTTGGATCTCCTGGGTCTCTCTTTGGTATTTCATCTTTCAAATCATTTTAATGTTTTCTAAAAATCTTCCATTTCTTTTTTGTGTGATTTCACCAAGCTTACTCATTGTATCCTTGCTTGACTCTATTTTCTTTTCTCTTGAGTCTCTTTTTTATTGTTTTCATTATGTCTTTCATCTCTCAAGTTTTTTTTCAATTTCTTTAACTCTTTTATTTTACCATCTAAATTCTTTTTAAAATTCACATCTCTTCTTAAGATTTCTCCTTTAACTTATTTTATGGGTTTTATTTTGTCTGTCCTTTCTTCAAAATTATGGAGGATGATTTGTATAATCTCAGCAGATTCTTTTGGCAACTCCCCTTGTGATATTGCTTATTTATGTTTTGCATACATTTCTTTCCATTTTTCTTCAGTTTATATGTTCCAGTTCCATGACGGTTAACTTATAATTCATGTTCTTTAAAAAAATATCAACCCAATAGGGGAAATGATGAAAAGAGAGAACTAAGGAAAACTTTCATTTTAATTTTATATTTTTGATATTAATTTCTCGAATATATCCTCCCCAGATGATTACTGCCCTTGAAGGAGTCTCTTCTCAGTTCCCAGGGATTAGAAAGTTACAGTGATTATTGAGGAGATTTAGTGGTGATGCCCTTCCAGTCATTGCTGCTTCTACTTCTTTTGTGCAGCCGCACCACAGCAATCTCTAGCATATAAAGGCAAGGCGATGAAAAGTCAAACTCCAAAGTTGATGTGATTTCATCTTCAGGTCCACCCCCTATCTAACACACTAATGTATAACTGGATCTCCATAGAGATACCTCCCCACCACACGCATTTTTTCATGGCATATGCTAGCCAATAGATGTTCACTGTAATCAAAATTGGTAGATGGAGCCTTCAAGATATAATACAGCTACTGAACCAGTCATAGGAAAATGTATACCCATCTGAATTCTATTGAGTTACCTATATGTTGTCAACATCCTCTTCGTATATGTCCAAGTTCATAGTACAGGATTATATTTCTTCATGGTTTATGGTTTGGAATTCCGATTTTCTTTGCTTTATTAATATGGACTTATTTTCTTTAAGTTGCAGAAAGTTTCAAGCATAGCAGAGTATATTTGCCTTTAAGCTGCCATCTTTATCAAACTGCCTTGTAATATTTTGATGACCCAGTGAATTTTTACTAGACGTCTGATCATTTCAATATTTGCCTCGTATCTCTAGGTAGAAATCAGTGACAATGTCTAAAGAGATTTTTTCACTCAAAGTTCATGGAGCTATACTTAGGTCTTTGACAAGTTTTGCTACTGTCTTACAACATTGATAAAGAGGTGCATGGGGGCACCTGGGTGGCTCAGTTGATAAGTGTCTGACTCTTGATTTCGGCTCAGATCATGATCTCAGAGTCCTGGATCAAGCCCAGTGTGCTCAGTTGGGAGTCTGCTTCTCTCCCTCTCCCTCTGCCTTTCCTCTCTTTCTCTCTCTCTCAAATTAATTAATGAATTAATTTTAAAAAAGAGGTGTGTGTCCATTTTACATTCTATGATTAGATTTTAGGAGTTATAATTATACTACTTATGTATTATTCAACTGCTATGAACAATTATATCTAATTCAAAGAGGCTGTCATTTCCCCAAAATACTGTTCTCTTAAAGTCCTTTTACTCATTAAAACCAAACATAGTTTCTATATAAAAAATTATACTATGTTTTAATTAGTACTGTTAGAGTGCTCTTTAAAATTAAAGAGAAAAATACATTATTCCCACCCAACAAAATTAAAAATTATCAGAAGTGATAAGGTATAAAGAAATTAAACTCATTTATTTTTGTATTTAATCCTACCTTATTGTAATTGAATTGTTAAATTTAAACTGGTTAAAAATTCCTGCAGCTGTCTCATAATACATTTTTTTAAAAGCCTGAAAAATAGTTTCTTCCCAATTTAAAATCGCTTTCATCCTTATCTCCAAGAGCAATGCAAATAAATGTTTTCCTTTAACTGTGTCTACCTTAAAATGTTCCTTAAAATTGCCAGTTTTACAGTTTATAGGAAGAGAAGCCACTTAAAGAATCCACTTTAAAACAAAATTTAATAAGACCCTTGTCACCGCAGCAGGAAAAAGGAACAAACACTTAAGCAACCATGTTAAAAAGTCATTTATTTAAGCATTCATTTCCTTAGACATACAGGAAATGAAATGCAAACAAACTAAATATAGGTTTTTAATCTAGTCCTCAGCAGTCTGTATATTAAAAAGAAAAAAGGTTATTATTACTTCAGTGAGTAGAACAGGAAAAGTAAACGTATAAATAAAGAAATGTGTATAAATGATAACACTTTTTTTATATTTCTTAACATAAAATGTTATAAGATATAATACAGATAAATATTTGTAGTTCACCAGAACCTAATATACAGCAAAGGCCAAGGACTGGAGAAGAACTATTCAGAAGAAAGCTCATTCCTTCACTGATGTTATAGTTTAGTAGTTCAATTACTGTGTTCAATTAAGCTATTTTTAAACTCTTGCTACTTTATTTTCCACTAAATTTCTTATTTTCTTTGAAAGAGACTGTCACACAAGCACAGTCTTAATAAAAATAGCCCTATGTCTTATTTCTAGAATTGGTAAAACAGTAAACAAAATAAACCTAGAAATTGGGTAGTAGGCTATACCTCATCTATTTTCTTGAATTGAATCTTTTAACATTCCTTGTTGAGGAATGAATACTTCCTCATTCTTCCTTTCTATGTTGTTATTCTTGGTTACTTAGTCAAGGTTAATTGAGATGAGGAGTGAGGAATTAGTGCATTTAACACATCAACACAGATATACAAATAATATTTTTGAAGACTATTTGCAAATATGTTATAGCACTGAGTAGATTTTCAGTATACATGTGTAAATATGCTCTCTGTGTGTTTATGTGTGCACATGGGTAATTTGGCAAGCATGGGTGTCAACTCTTCATTTTGAAACACAATTTTAACTAGACAACAACAATGCAACTCACTTCAAAGTAAAAAGCTACTGATATTACTAGGTCTTAAGCAGGACTCTCAATAATAAGATGCTGCTTTCATTTTCAAAAAGTACACTTAATAATTTATAAATACTCTATCAATGAAACATAAAATATAAGTGTAAAAAACAGATGTTAAAATCAAAACATATTCAGGGATTTGTTACAAAAAATACAAATAAGGAAAAAGGGATTTATTAAATGATCATAACTGTATAAAGTATTCATTCAATACTTAATTGATGCAAGACTTTCAAAACTGGTCTAAGTCCTGCCGAATGGAGATCTAAACTTGAATATTAAAAAAAAATAATCCAGAGAACAAGATATATATGCTTCATGGTTATTCCCTGTGATGATTAGGGAAAATCATAGAGATTATATCTCTACCAGTCCCTAAAAAAATGGATAGAATTTCAACAGGCAGAAGAGAATGAGTAAGTTATTCCAGGTTGACAAAATAACAAGAGTGAAAAGACTGGGGAGCAATAAAAATAGGGGAATTACAGAAGATCCTGAAGGCTAAAGGGCCCTAAATTCCAACTGTACAAAAAGCAGTCTGAAGATTAGGGTTAAGACCAAAGCAGAGGTCTTAGAGTTGATAGGATTGAAACAATTATGAAGGTATTTACTAAGTACTGAAGGTAGAGTTTGATTTGGGAGTAAACAAAAGTTTGTTTTCAGACATGTTGTATGAAAATCCATGAAATTATATACTTGTAAATATCCAGAAATTAATGAACAATTATATTTGTACCTGAAAAAAGGACATCAGCTATTTGCTTCCTTTTTGTCATCAACAAGTCTCTCGTTAAGATCAGACTTTTCCAAAACTATGCTTAATCATTCTTAAAAAACTAGATTTCACAGTAATCTTCACAAAAATGATGTTTGTTATAGCTTTGTGAGCTGATGAAATAGACAAAACCACAGATCAGTAATCCTTATGTGTTTAGACAGATCGGTCTTAAGAAAAGCTAAAGTGAGGAGACCTGAAAATAGTCATCAGAAATGGAGGAGAATTGAGAGTGTATGTGAAATAAATTTGACAAGATAATACCTAACTGGGTGAAATCAATCCCTTCAAATGTTTTGGAGACACCAATGAAGAAGACAGATTGGAGATAAGTCATTAATGCCCTGTCAGATAAAGTGTGTGATGAAGGAAGACAGGTGATAAATTTACTCCATTTTTTTCCATTAAGTCTTGAAGTGAAATAAATGGCAGTTCTTAGATGAAATTCTTCAGAGGAGGTAGGGTCAGAAAGAGTGTTAATTAAGTCAGAGAAAATATGAGTGAGAATCATTTATCAGCCATCTTAGTTCAGCAGCACTTCAGAGACCTGGAAGTGCATTCCACCTCAACCACTCACTCCAGTTGTGACACACTCTATTCCATCATCTCCCTGAACAGCTCAGCTTCTTAAATGTTACATTCAAACTCATTCTCTTTCCTGAAAGACTATTTTTCTTCTCATTCTCATTCCTCTTACTATCTCCAACAATAGGGACATTTCTAATTCTCCCCCATATGTCAGAATCTTCCAATCCTCATTTTTAACTCCAATTATCTAAGCTATCCAGGCCAACACGTCAGGCGAAATCTTTCCAATATTCTCCTTTCCATTTCACCATTTTCTTTAATTCCATCCATTTTGAAAATATAGCACTGGGTTAAGCCAACTCTTCTTCTCTACCCCTTCATGCAGACTACTGGAGAAAGTGATACGGTAGCAAAATTTTACCATAATGAAGAAAATCAAAGCTCCCAAAGTCAACTTCAAAGCTATCTCACAATGTTTCTTGGTTTCCCAGATCCCATTTTCCTCAATTTAACAGCAACCGATTGAATCCACACCAATTTCTTCAACATACTCTCTTGAATGCTTGTCTCACTCCAATTACTGCCTTATCATTCAGATCCTCTTTTTAGCCAAAATTTTTAAATTTCCTTCGAATATTCTTTTCCTCACTTATTATTTAATCCTCACACAATGTTCGATGGTATTTTTTCCTCCAAAAGCATTGGAACTGTTTTTCACAGATTTATTAACTCATTTTTGATACTAAATCAAGAAGACATGTTAATCTTTTATTACACTTAATTTTTTCAGCAGCTTTTAACACTGTTCACTATAACTTCCTTAAATATTGCCTCCTATGATGATAAATTCTTTAAGATTTTCTTCTTCCCCTATTGCCACTATTTTGTTTTTTACAAACTACTTTGTATGCCCCTTTCCTTCTGTTTATGTCATAGATGACATTATTCCTCAGTTTGTTTTAGACCCCTTGATTTTTCTCTCATCTTGGATGATCTTTTCCACATTTTCCATCATGGCTTTAATAAATACCTAAAAAACAAATTACACCCAAATCTATGTTTCCTCACCAGTTTTCTCTCCTTAGACCCAGACTTAGATTGCTAACTTGAAATTTCCACTTGAGTTGTCATATTCTCCAATACTGAATTTCTTGTTTTGCCCCTAACACCTCCTTCTCATTCTGAATTGCCAATTTCAGTGAAAGCTGCCTAACTTTCTACACAGTTGGTCATGCAAAAGCTCTTATATCACTTAAAAAATACCTAAATTCTCCCCTTCCTTCATACTATGCTTCACCAAATCATGTCAGTTCTTAGTGCTAACTTCACAAACCCATGCATCTTTCTTTATCCCATTGGCACTGACCTTGATATATCTCACCTATATTTCTGAAATAAAAAACAAAACAAAAAACAGATAACTTTTTCCAAAGTTTGCCTGTCCCCCAGTTTTCCCTTCTAACCTATTCCCCCTACTAAAGTCAAGAAATTACTCTAGACCATAAATTCATTTTGTTGCTTTTCAGAATCACCTCACTTTCTTTTAGGAGGAAGGTCAATAGCCTCATTTGGTCTGCAAGTCCCTTCATGATACGGCCCCTGCTTATCTACCTAGAATCATCTCTTGTCAAGGCTCACACTGTAAAGTGAATTACATTCAATTTTCACTCCTTTGGATGTGCAATGTAACTTCTAACCTCTGACTTTCCCTCACTTATAACACTCTTACTTTTGTTTCCTTAGTTTATAAACTCTAATATATCCTTCAGGTTTCAGGGTTGTTGTTATTACTGGAAAATTCCTCAACCCACTAGTAGGCAGATGATCCTCTTCTGTGTTTCAAAGTGCTGAAATCAATTTGCTGTGATTTCCTTTTTACTTATCTCTGTCTTTTATGAAACTCTAAGCTATATGAGGATCAAAAACATTTCTATTTGCCACTGTACACAAAGAAATGATGTCAAGCTCCATATAAGTGCTCTAAAGGAATTTATTATATCAACAGATTCCCTCATAAAAGAAAAACAGGCATTCAGATGAAGCAAAGATGCAAAGAAGCCTGAGAGAATAGGGAGGGAACAAATCATACAAATAGATTATAATTTCTCCAGCAACCCTAATGAATACCTCATGTTCCCATAGGTAACTGAGGCTCATTAGATAGTGATTTTCAACTGGAATCATAGGTCCCCTGTAGAGGGCTCACTGGAATTTGTGGGTGAGGGAATGCAGCTCTGCTTTTAACAGTTGTTCTCAACTGTGCATGCTTTGCTACTTAGCAGACATTTGGCAATATCTGGCGATGATATTTTTGACTGCCATAATTTGGAGAGTGGGGTGGGGGAGATGGCCCCTGGCATCAGTGGGTAGAGTCCAAGTTGCAGCAAAACATCCAACAATACAAAGGGAAGCCCCCAACACAAAGATTTATCTAGCCCAAAATGTCAATAGTTCTGAGGTTGTGTGGTATAAAGTTTAAGATTAATATTACGTGCTGCATCTGATAAAATCAGGATGACCTCATATGACCTAACCACAAGTTATTTCCCCCTCGGACCTTGTGGGTAAGATCTCTTAACCCAACAACTCCCCCTATCATATGGACAAGTTGTGATTCTTGGTTACCAATTAATAGCAGGTTTCAATTTCCTGCCAGCCTGCAGAACTATCCAAACAAGCTAACCACATCCTTCTGCAGGAACCAGGAAACACATTGCCCTCTTGATATTACAAAGCCTGCCTCCCACAGCCTGGTTGTTAACTCTGTTCCCATGTGTGTCCCCTGTGTAGCCCTACATAGGGTCCTCCTCCCTTAAGCTGTGAGTATATGTGACTAATAAACTGCCACTGATCTCACCTGTCCAGTGTTGGGCGCCATGTGTTCTGGCATCCTCATGACCTTAGGATGGGAATTCTTCCCTCACCAGTGGATTAAAGAGCTGGAGATCAAAATAGATTGAGAAGCCTTGTTCTATGGGAGCAGGCCTCCATGTCCTTCTGAGAATTTCTAGATTCTCTTGATTTTCTAGATTTTTCTTGAAAGGACAAGAGGCAGTGTTTTATCAAGTCTTCAAAGTGGAATAAAATAAAATCTTCAGAGCTCTTTCTTGGCCCAGAATAGATTTCTTCATAGTTAAGTGATTCAGAATAATTTTGTCTGTCTTCTTTGGAATTTATTTACTCAGAGTAGGTGAGAAACTAATTAAGGTAATAAGACCAAATGGATTAGCTTTCTGAAAGGAGTGTTCCTTATTTAGTCTGCCCTCTGTGGGATTTAGAATCTTGCTTGCAGATTTCAGATGATATCCACTCAGTCCAGACATTTTTTTCACAGACCTGGCGTGGCAGCCTTGCATAAACGGCCTATAGTCATGTTGGATTTACTCAGCATCTGGTTGCCACCAAAAATGTAGATGCAATTCTAAGAAATCTTTTCATGGCATGTGTATTTTACTGAAGATACTGTAAAGTAATGGGGTGGAGGATTTACAGTAAGTGACACTCAGCAAAAAGAGTAATATTGAGAGCATCGATTTCCTAGGTTATTGTGAAAATGAGGAAGATAGAGTAGTATTAGAAAATGGTGGAAATACACTAAAATAGTTACTGTGTTAAATGTTATAATTTAGAAGTACTTATGATTATACAGTACTGTATTAGCAAATAACTTTTCACTTTTTAATGTTTTCCAAATTAAGTTTTATAGAACATATTTCTGAAATGTTCATGATGTTTTGTAAAAAAAAAAAAAATGTTATAAATTTAATGTGGGAAATGCTAACTAAATCCTTGGTCTCTTCCTTGAGCTCCACAAAGAGCAGAAAAAATATTTTCAATGTTATTTAATCTAAGATTTCTCATGCTAATTTGATTAGAAAATTTCTTTTTGCAAACTAACTTCTAACACCATAAGTGTTGCATAGAATAAACTGTGGGAAATGTCATTTTAGTTCACTTTGGAATTGTTATTGCTACATATATTTATATCATATTTATAGATATGTGTATGTTTATGAGGTTTTATCTGTTTAAAATTTTTTAAAGAAACTAATATAAGCAGAGGAACAGACACAAAAATCTTTAGAAAATATTATCTATATATTTATTTAATTGCTAACACAAGTGCGTTCTACAAAGAACAGGAAATTGCTTAAAAATAATATATTAAAATAATAAAAATTACAGTTACAGATTTAATATCATAAGGCAAAATGTTTTATTTATATTTGTTCATATTATTTGTTATTTTGTTTATTTATTGAGCATTATAACAAAATGTTATAATAAATAACTATACTTATACAATTTTGGATGAAATCTCATTATTCTGCCCAAATTTGGCAGACCTGTTTCTATCTTTTAAAACTGTAGAAATCTATTATTACTCAATTTCCAATGTTAATTTTCTTATGTTTCTTTCATCATAAGTGTATACCGTGACTGCAGCTTGTATTGACTTTTCTCTGGATTCTACTCTGAACAAGAACAATATTATAGCTTATTCTCCATGAACTCGATATTGGCTTTTTGTCAATATTTAAGAATAGAATTTGCATGTCAACACTACAGTGAGAGTCAGAGTTGATTTAGAATGTTCTAAGAGATAGTGTAATAACTCAGCAAATTTAAACTAAGATACTTTGGCCATCTTTGCATCTTAATGATATGAAATTGCTTTTGGACAGTTTAGAGGTAGTTTTCTCTTGCTAGATAGGACAGAAAAAAGAATAATGCTCAGAGATGCAGGTAGTGAGGTCATGGAGCTAACTTAAATTGAGCTGAAGTGTGGGTTTTTTTTTTTTTTTTTTTTGAGCTTCTCAATATTTTTATGAATATTCTAAAAATATACAAATGTATCATTTTTCCTGGAAAAACAAAACTTTCCTTAACAATCTTGACTTAAGTCAAACTTTTACATTGGTTTTAATCTTTGTTCAAAAATTACCCTTTCAGGGTGCCTGGCTCAGTTGGTTAAGCAACTGCCTTCAGCTCAGGTCATGATCCTGGAGTCCCTGGATGGAGTCCTGCATCGGGCTCCCTGCTCTCTGCTTCTCCCTCTGACCCTAACCCTTCTCATGTGCTCTCTCTCATTCTCTCTCTCTCAAATAAATAAATAAAATCTTTTTTAAAAAAAAAAAAGTTACCCTTTCAGGAGCGCCTGGGTGACTCAGTCAGTTAAGCGTCTGCCTTTCAGCTCAGGTCATGATCCCAGGGTCTAGGGATCGAGCCCCACATCGAGCTCCCTGCTGAGTGAGGAGTCTTCTTCTCCCTCTCCCTCTGCCTGCTGCTTCCCCTGCTTGTACACTCTCTCTGTCAAAAATAAGTAAAATCTTTAAAAAAAGTTACCTTTTCTGACAAAGTTTGCCTGACCACATCATCTAAAAGATCATAAGTCCTCTACCCCATCATTCTCTATGCCCTTATGATGCTTAATTTTTCCTAAAAATTTCACTTCCTCAATCAGTGATATGACATAAAAATTTTATATTATATTATATTATATTATATTATATTATATTATATTATATATTATTATATTATTAATCTATGTCTCCAACTAGAATGTAATCTTAGAAGGCAAAAACTTTTTGTTGTTAACATCTGAATTCCAGTTCCTAAAATAAGATTTCTTATATGGGACAAATGGAGACACAGGAAATAATCCCACCTCAGCAGAGACCAGTCAAAAATCGATTGCTTGTAGGAAGAAATAGAAGCAAATTCTTCTTCCTCTAGAGAAGGGATAGGAAAACTCCCACCTCCAGGACACAAGCAAAGATCTACTGCTCCTGGAGGACAGATAAAAGCAAAAACCCTCTACACATGGATAGATGGGTAGGAAACTTGCTGTGACTAACAATATTGCATTAATAAAAATACTGCACTAGGTGAAACAGGGAAGGAGTAAACACCACTTTCCCTCCCAAGAGCCACCAAGAATACAAGTCAGAGTTTGGCTCCCATAGTAGAAGGGGTAAGAATTCTTATAAAGGCAAACCCCCAAAGCCAATGAGGCCTGGTCTGTATGATACTGAAGCTGAACCAAGAAAATAGAGACTTCTTTCTGCATTGCATAAAGAGAAACCTTCTCAGTGCTACTTTATAAGGACTGCCAAGAGGGGGTCTGGGAAAAAAAACCTTTCACACCCCACGCCCTATTCTAAGCACAAGGTAACAGCAAGCCACCACTAAAAAAATTTCCTGTAGTCAAAAGAAAATTATGATAACAAAACCCAAACCCAGCCAAAGTCTTGACTAGTTTGACTGAATTCCACATAACAAAGGCTTGAGAGAAGATTCATGTTCATGTCTGAGTGTAATATTTATCTTAGTCTCTACTGTTCACAAAGTCTCTGATACCTGATTTAAAAAAAAAAAATGGATACACAAAAGAGTAAGGAAAACACCCAACCCATTATTAAGAAATAAAGCAATCAACAGACTCAGAGATGATTCCGAGGCCTGATCTATAAAACAGGGACTTGAAAATAACTATTCAGTATGTTATTGGTAGACAACATACATAAAGAGAGAGACAATTTGAGCAGAAAGATAATAAATATAGAAAAAGTCAAATGAAAATGCTAGAAATAAATAAAACACAGTATCAGAGATAAGAGATTTCCTTGATGGGCTCATCAGTAATTTGGACATAGGCCAGGAAAGAATCTGTGAAATTGAAGAGAAGCCAATGAAAATTCACTGAAATACAAAGAATAAAAAAGTTTGTGTGTGTTTGGGAACTAGAGCAGAGCTCCCAAGTACTGTGTAGCGATATGAGTCAGCACACACAAGAAATTGCATTTTCAGAAAGAAAAAAGGAAAGAGAATGAGCAGAAGAAATGTTTAGAAAAATAATGGCCTAAAATTTTCCAAAATTAATGAAATACAACAAAGCACAGATCCAGAAGTTCAGAAAATCCCAAACAGGAAAAAAACAAAAAGCAACAAACACACACAGGCACACATAAACACATCATGGTCAAACTGCTGAAAACCAAAAGTAAGGAGTCAATCTTGAAGGCAGCTAGGGGTAAAGGTTGTGTGGGGTGAGGGGGAGAGGGTAGACAGGATTAAAAAAATGCAAGACTTTCAGAGGAACAAATATAATAGTTATACTAGATTAGCTGTTAGAAACAGTGCAAGCCAGAAGACAATGAAATGACACCTTTAAAGTTAAAAAAACAAAATGACACAGAGTTCTATTCCAACTGACATTATCTTATAAAAAATGATCACTAGAAGACTTTGTCTTACAAGGTAGTGAGAGAATTTATTACCAACAGACATGCACTGCAAAAGATATTACAGGAAATGCTTCTGGAAGAAAGACGAAGACATCAGATGGAATCCTCCATCTCTAAGAAAAAGAAAAATCAACAGAATTTATAAAAGTGAATGCAAAGGTAAAGGAAATTTTCTTAATTTACAGATGTCAAAATTGATCAAATTATGTAATTTACATATGTGTAGTTTATTGTAGGTTAATTATACCCTAAATAAAACTGTTTAAAGCTGAATGATAGGGGATGCCTGGGTGGCTCAGTCAGTTATGTGTCTGCCTTCAGCTCAGGTCGTGATCCACGGCATTTAAAAATAAAATAAAATAAAATAAAGCTGAACGATAATATTAATAGTGTCCACAAATAATAACAATGTATTGTGGAGTTTATAACATATATAGAAGTGAAAAGTAAGGGGGGCGCCTGGGTGGCTCAGTCGTTAAGCGTCTGCCTTCGGCTCAGGTCATGATCCCAGGGTCCTGGGATCAAGCCCCACATCGGGCTCCCTGCTCGGCGGGAAGCCTGCTTCTCCCTCTCCCACTCCCCCTGCTTGTGTTCCTTCTCTCGCTTTGTCTCTCTCTGCAAATAAATAAATAAAATCTTAAAAAAAAAAACAAACAACTATTTAAAAAAAAAAAAAAAGAAGTGAAAAGTAAGACAATAATAACACAAAGATGGAAGGCAAGAAAAAAAAGGATAAGGCTTTAAGGTTCGTACAGTCTAAGTAAAATGCAATAATGCCACTGGAAGGTAGACTGACCAGTTAAATAAGTATGTCATAAATGCAACAGCAAGCACAATTTTAAAAAACTATAAATTATATGCCAATAATGGGGCTAAGTGAAAAAATGTGCAAACAAACCCAACACTCAATTTATCTAAATAATGCAGAAGGAACAAAAAAAGGAAAAGAAAAAAAGAGATGAATAGATAAAATTAGCATGATGGTAGGTATCAATAATTACATTAAATAACAGTCAAATTACATTAAATAAAGTAATATACAAAAATCAGTCATTGTCAACTTGGAACCAAAAAAAAAGTGATTGCACACATCTTCAAATATAAAGATACATGTAAAAAGTAAAATGATAAATATATTATTCAATACTACCCATTAAAATCTATAACTTTAAATGGGGAATTTTATTCTATATAAGTTATATCTTGAAAAAACCCTACCAGTGTTTATTTCTCAATTTTATGCCAAAACAAATAAAAATATCTTATGATTATCTAAAAAGAGTCACAGAAACATTTGACAAAATTGAACAACTATTCATATTAAAAACTCCCAAGGGGGGAACATTACTTTTTTGGTTAAGGGCATCTACAGTTAACATCAAAATTTAAGTGAAATATTGAGCACTTTGATATATTGAAAACAGGCTTACCAATCTGACAACTTCTATTAAATATTCTACGGCAACTTTTAACCAATGCAATAAAGAAAAATATTAGTAGAAGAAAGTAGAAGAAAGAAATAAAATTATTCACACATGAAATAATGACTTTCATAAAAAATACTAAATTATCTCCCAAACAACTACCAGATATAATTAACTTAGCAAAGTCGCAGAATACCAGACCAATATAAGACAAATCACTTGTATTTCTAGCAGCAAAATATTAAAAATTAAAAATTTAAAAAGGGTATCATTTATAATTGCATCAAAATCAGGAAATAGTAATGAAATTAACAAAAAAATGCACAGTACTGGAAAGTATACCGCATTACTAAGAAACATTTTTAAAGACCTAAATAAATAAAAACTACAACATGTTCATGGACTGGAAAACTCAATATTTTTAATATTTCCATTATTTATATATTTATCTATAAATTCAAGACAATCTCAATAAAAATTCTATCAGTCTATTTCATAGAAATTGACAAAATCATCTAACATTTATATAAAATGCAAAGGACTGAGAAGAGCCAATTTTTTTTATTTTAATTTTTTATTGTTATGTTAATCACCATACATTACATCATTAGTTTTTGATGTAGTGTTCCATGATTCATCATTTGTGCATAACACCCAGTGCTCCATGCAGAATGTGCCCTCTTTAATACCCATCACCAGGCTAACCCATTCTCCCACCCTCCTCCCCTCTAGAACCCTCAGTTTGTTTTTCAGAGTCCATCATTTCTCATGGTTCATCTCCCCCTCCGATTTCCCCCCCTTCATTCTTCCCCTCCTGCTATCTTCTTCTTCTTCTTTTTTTTTTTCTTAACATATAATGTATTATTTGTTTCAGAGGTACAGATCTGTGATTCAACAGTCTTGCACAATTCACAGCGCTCACCATAGCACATACCCTCCCCAGTGTCTATCACCCAGCCATCCCATCCCTCCCACCCCAACCCCCACTCCAGCAACCCTCAGTTTGTTTCCTGAGATTAAGAATTCCTCATATCAGTGAGGTTATATGATACATGTCTTTCTCTGATTGACTTATTTCATTTCGCTCAGGATAGCACCCTCCAGTTCCATCCACATCATTGCAAATGGCAAGATCTCATTCCTTTTGATGGCTGCATAATATTCCATTGGATATATATATGCCACATCTTCTTTATCCATTCATCTGTCAATGGACATCTTGGATCTTTCCACAGTTTGGCTATTGTGGACATTGCTGCTATAAACATCAGGGTGCACGTACCCCTTCGGATCCCTACATTTGTATCTTTGGGGTAAATACCCAGTAGTGCAATTGCTGGATTGTATGGTAGCTCTATCTTCAACTTTTTGAGGAACCTCCATACTGTTTTCCAGAGTGGTTGCACCAGCTTGCATTCCCACCAACAGTGTAGGAGCGTTCCCCTTTCTCCGCATCCCCGCCAACATCTGTCCTTTCCTGACTTGTTAATTTTAGCCATTCTGACTGGGGTGAGGTGGTATCTCATTGAGGTTTTGATTTGGATTTCCCTGATGCCGAGCGAT
The DNA here is from genome assembly GCF_004348235.1 of Phoca vitulina. Lineage (NCBI taxonomy): Eukaryota > Metazoa > Chordata > Mammalia > Carnivora > Phocidae > Phoca > Phoca vitulina. Next base: position 42,088,810 of record NW_022589712.1, read on the forward strand.
GTTGAACACTTTTTCATGTGTCTGTTGGCCATTTGGATGGAGAAGAGCAAATTTTTAGGATAAAAATTAAACAATGGCTTTAAGGGCTTATGCCATCTAATTTCAAGAATCACCATAAAGCTACAGTGGTCAAGACCCTGTTGCCTAATGATAAACATTAAGTTCTTTGGATTAAATAGTCTGCAAACAGACTCAAGAGACAATTCAAAGGGAAAATTGTCATTTTTTTCAAATGATGCTGAACAAACTTTATAAACTTGTTAAAAAAAAAAAGATCCTAAACCCTTAATTACACCATTCATAACAGTAACTCAGAATGAACCTTTCACTAAGTAAAGTTTTCATGAGAAGGCACAAAACATACTATTATAAAAACTTGAATGTCTGGAGTTAATCATAATTAAAAACTTGTATAGTCCAGGGGCACCTGGGTGATGCAGTCAGTTAAGTGTCCCAACTTTTGGTTTCAGCTCATGGTTGTGATCTCAGGGTCCTGAGATCCAGCCCCATGTTTGCTCCACACTCAGTGTAGAGTCTGCTTGGGATGCTCTCTCCCTCTCCCTCTGCCCTTCCCGCTTGTCTTGTGCTCTCTCTCTAAAAAACAGTAAATAAATCTTTTAAAAAACATATTATAAAAACTTGTATTGGGGTGCCTGGGTGGCTCAGTCGTTAAGCGTCTGCCTTCAGCTCAGGTCATGATCCCGGGGTCCTGGGATCGAGCCCCGCATCGGGCTCCCTGCTCCACGGGAGGCCTGCTTCTCCCTCTCCACTCCCCCTGCTTGTGTTCCCTCTCTCGCTGTGTCTCTCTCTGTCAAATAAATAAATAAAATCTTTAAAAAAAAAACTTGCATTATCCACAAGATACATTTTAAAAGATGAAAATTCAAACCACAGACTGAGAAAAAATATTTGTAATACATATTTCTGACAAAGAAAATGTACTCAGAATATATAAGTTACTCTTTTAGATCAGTGATAATAAAGCAAATATCCAATCCGTAATAGGCAAACAACCCCATTTCACAAATAAATGCATACAAATGATCAATAGGAACATGAAGACATGTGCAATATCACTGGGCAATGACCACTGGGCACTAGAGAATACAAATGAAAACCATACAGAGGGGCACCTGGGTGGCTCTGTTGGTTAAGCCACGGTCTTCAGTTCAGGTTATGATCCGAGGGTCCTAGGGTGGAGCCCAGTGTGGGTCTTCCTGCTCAGCGGGGAGTCTGCTTCTCCCTCTGCCCCTTCCCCCATTCGTGCTCACTCACTCGCTTGCTCTCTCTCTCTCAAATAAATAAATAAAATCTTAAAAAATAAAACAAAAAACACACTGAGATACTACTGTACACCACCAGAGTAGTAAATATTAAAATATATACTGTTGGCAGCTCTTTCTGCTCATAGCTACTATCCCCATGCTTTAATAAAAACACCTTTTTGCACCACACAAAACAAAAAAAATTTACTATTAAAAATATTGAATATTTACTCCTAAATATTAAAGTATTAAATATTTGTTGAGGAGGTGGAATAGTTGGAATGCTCATACATTGTATGTAGCAGTGTAAATTTTATAACCATTTTGGAAATTTCTTATAGAGGTAAACATACACCTATCATACATTGTTACTCTTGAATTTCTATATGAATTTTAGAATGGATTTTTCAAGTTCTACAAAAAATATTTGTAGGATTTTAAAAGATACTGAATTTAATATGTAGATCACTTTGTACAGTATTGTATCTTAGCAATATAAGTCTTACAATCCATGAAGACTTTCAATCCATGAATGGAGTAATGAGATAGTTTTCCATTTATTTATGTCTTTAATTTCTTTTGGCAATGTTTAGTAGTTGTCAGTGTACAAGTCTTTAACCTACTTGCTTAATTTAATTCCTAAGTATTTTATTCTTTTTGAAGCTATTTAGAATGGAATTGTTTTCTTAATTTCCTTTTTGAATTGTTCATTAGATTATTTTATAATAATAAAATTTACAATTCAAATATTATTCAAATGCCATAAGAAATGATATCTTGCCATTTATAACACGGATGGACCTAGAAAGCATTATGCTAAGTGAAATAAGTCAGAGAGAAAAAGACAAATACCATATGTTCATACTTACATGTAGACTTAAAGAAATTTTTAAAAAGCTCATAGATACTGATAGAGAACAAACTGGTGGTTCCCAGAAGCAAGGATTTGGGGGTTGGGTGAAATGAGAAAAAAAAAGTCAAAATGCACAAACTTCCAGTTATAAAATAAATAAGTCCTAGGGATATGATAAAGAGCATGGTGACTATAGCTAATAATACTGCATTGCATATTTGAAAGTTGCTAAGGGAATAAATCTTAAAAGTTCTCATCACAAGAAAAACAATTTCATTGGGGCGCCTGGGTGTCACAGTCGGTTGAGTGTCTGACTTTTGGTTTTGGGTCAGGTGGTTGTCTCCGGATTGTGAGATTCAGCTCCACGTCCAGCTCTGCGCTCAGAGTGGAGTCTGCTTGACAGAGTCTGCTTGAGGCTCTCTCTCTTTCTCCTTCTGCCTCTCCTTCCCCCCCTCTCTAAAATAAATAAAAAATAAATCTTTAAAATAAAATTAAAAAGAGAAACAGAAATAGGAAAAAATTGAGAGAAACAGTAATATTGGGAAAATCTATATAATCCACCTCAGTATTTAACAGATAAAATTGAAAATAAGCAAGAGAAAGAGTCATCATAATGATTAGATAAAATCCACCATCAGTTTTGTAGATAAAGTTCCAGTGAATACACCTAAGGTCATTTGTTGGCAGGGGTGAGTAGTTGCAGCAGAGACCATATGGCCTACAAAACCTAAAACAGTTCATCTCCAGTTCTTTACAGAAGAGGTTCTCCAACCCCTGATAAACAGAATCAAACTATTTTTCTAAAGAAACAGTGGCTTAAAGAAAGAAAGAATTCCTTATCTCACATTCAAGAAGTCATATGTATGGTGATTAACATAACATAATAAAAAAAAAGCAAAAAAAAAAAAAAGAAGTCATATTGTTGGCTGTTCACATCTCATAAAATAGCAGTTATTGTTATCATTAGGACTCAAATTCAGACCCACTTTCTGCTTATTCTCCAGAAATGGCTCACAACACTCTGCTCCAAACTTCAGAATCTTTGTAGTGGCATATTCTGAGTTGGGTACTTAACCCTGCAAATATTTTTTATGTCAATAAGAAAAAAAGGGATAAAGGATATTTTGGAGCAACTTGCAATGTGTGCTATATTTCCATATCACGTTACATTCCTCAAATCCCATGGGCCATGGAGTAGTGCAAGAATTTATTGTATTATAAGACAAAAATTAAAATCTCAAAGTCAAACTGTGCAGAATGTTTTCTTTGATGCTAATGCCATAAAAGAAGAAATTAATAATATTGGCCCAACTAAAAAAACAACCAATATTTATAAATTAAATAAAAAACTAATCTCTTAAATTAAAACTTGGATCAGAGAGGATGACGAAATTGCATTTCTTGGCCAATTAAGAGAAAAGAAAATTATAATAACATATTTCAAACATGGCATTAAAGTTGTATTCAGAAGAGAAATCTGTAAATGGTTTATTATTATACATCAAAGGGTGTACAATAAAACAAACTGTAAAAGAAAACATCAAGTCTATCCAGTCAAACTGGTAAAAGTTTACAAATGAGCAAAGGAAAACAGAAAAATTAATATAGACAAGTATAAACAAAAATACCCATCTAGAAAACACAAAAACAAGATAATTATAAATACAGTGAAGTGTTTAGTGGGTTTGTGGTTGTCCTTCTCATGTTTTGATGAACACCCAAGCTGATGTTTCAGCCAGTGTGAACAAGGATCTGCTCCAGCTGCTGTTTGTGCTGTGGTGGTGATTTGAACATTAGGAGTATCAACGATGGGAATACCCAAATGCTAATGAGGCTTCATGTGAGACACTTATTGTTAGCATGAAGGGGACCTAATTGTTAAAATAACGGAAGCAAACCCAATTGAATCGGAAATATTTAAACTCCTTTCCTTCACCTGACCACAACCCACATATCTTCAGGAAGCTGAAGGGCAGGGGTTTAATCTTTAATTTAAGTGAATTGCTTTAAAAGACTTCCTGCTTGCCTGTTTGCTGTTCCCTTCCTTCCTTACACTTTTTTTCCTCCCTCTTTGTTTTCCTTCCTTCCTTTCTTTCTGTGAATCTCGGGATAGGCACATGTTTGGAATATAAAGTTGATATTACTTACACTTTTGGTTCATGCATGCTGAACATTGAGATATTGCGAATGAACTTTAAATACTATTGAGGTTGCTAAAATTTCTGGGAAGAATAAATGTATTGGGATCATCTGCTGTATATCATCTGCTATCAAAAAATACTTAAAGGCAAAGACCAGGGAATGTTGATTTTGGTAAGTAGGGAAGATAGAATTGAGAAGTAATATAATGATAGATTGCTGTTTGCATTAATAAGAATGGTTGCATAAAGCTTTTTGTTGTTTTTTGTTGTTTTTCCTAATTTAGGCTTTTTTTTTTTTCCTGATTTAGCTAATGCCAGACTCCCATGCTGAAAGCAATTGATCATCACATTTTTATAAACAACTTGTATTCTGCAACCAATCAATCTCTACTTCCTCTGAGTTAAACAAGGGTAATATGGGGTCAGAACCACTCTATAAACACCTAATATGGCTAATCAGGAAAGATGGAGAAACAAAAGTACAAACATTAGGAACAAACAGGAGCTATTCCTGCAGTTATGGAAGACATCACAGCACAGTAATTATGAGAGAAGACTAAGTGGGACACTGTGCTCATGAATTTGAAAACCTCCATAAAGTGAATCATTTGCTAGGAAAACATAGAGAATGAAATTCCCCATAAAAGAGAAAAAACAATAATGTATAAAACCGGAGGAAAAAGTTGAAGAATGATTCTCTAAAACAAATACTCTCACCCATTTTAATTTATGACGCAGATCTTCCAAAGTCTCACTAAATGATAATTTTATTAAAAGCTGAATCCAGGCCTTTAAATATACATTTTAATATATTTCATATGTTTTGCTCATTCCTTATTAATAGATTTTTTTATGAGTGCTAATAGGATTTGTTTTCCCACTGCTCTTACAAATTGGCTGTTGTTTTCTCCAAAGCTATATGTTAACTGGCCACATTAATGAGCTCTTTTATTAATTTTTATATAAGAACATGGTTAAGTGAACACTCAACCAAATTAAATTAAGCAAAATATGAAATTAATTAGCTCACATAATTAAACACCCCAGGCCTAATCTGATGTTTTTCAGATGAGGCTTGATTCAGGGTTTAACTAGCAATTTAAAATCATGATCTATCTCTGTTTTTTTTTTTTTTTTTTTTCCTTCAGTTGGGTTGGCTCCATTTTCAGACAGCATTTCCTCTTCTGGTCACATGAAGCTTTAGTAGTGTGATCCCAAGATCATATTCAGCAGCTGAGTAAGAATTTGCATCCCAGCATTGCCAGCTCAGATTACTAAGAGCCCATCTCTAACGTTTGGTGCAGTAGATAGCTACAGTCCCACCAAAGCATTATGGACCCCTTCCCAGGAGTAGAAATGGTTGCTGGGAAATGACTTCCCAGCCGGGCACTACCCTTCTCAGTTCCCCTCTACCCATAAAATTAGGTGAAGTCATGTGAACAGTTCTTACTAACAGAATGTGAGAGAACAGATTGTGAGCACCTGAATATCAGTACATTTCTTAAGACTGAATTATTCTTGCATTAAATAAAGATATAGGGGTGCCTGTGTGGCTCAGTCCGTAAGCATCTGCCTTCCGCTCAGGCCATGATCCCAGGGTCCTGAGATCGAGTCCCACATTGGGCTCCCCGCTCAGCAGGGAGCCTGCTTCTCCCTCTCCCACTCCCCCCTGCTTGTGTTCCTTCTTTCGCTGTGTCTCTCTTTGTCAAATAAATAAATAAAATCTTTAAAAATAAATAAGTAAATAAGTAAATAAATAAATAAAGATATAAATAGTCATGGTGTATATCATTAATACAATGCACAATCCTGCTAATGTTCTATTAGTTTTCCTACGCACGTTAACAAGCAATGTTTATTTGGGTCCCCCCCCTTCTTTTTATTTATTTTTTTGATGACTCTGGCTAAAGGTCTATCAATTTTGTTAATCTTTTCAAAGAACCAGCTCCTGGTTTCATTGATCTGTTCCATTGTTTTTTAATTTCTATATCATTTATTTCTGCTAATCTTTATTATTTCTTTCCTTTTCCTGGGTTTGGGTTTTATTTGTTCTTTTTCTAACTCCTTTAGGTGCAAGGATTAGGTTGTTTATTTGAGGTTTTTCTTATTTCTTGAGGTAGCCTGTATTGTTAGAAACTTCTCTCTTAGAACTACTTTTGCTGCATCTCAGATTTTGGACGGTTGTGTTTTGATTTTCATTTCTTTATCATTTTTTATTTCTTCTTTGATTTCTTGGGTGACCCATTTAGTGTTTAGTAGCATATTATTTAACCTTCGTGTATTTTTGGTCTTTCCAGATTTTTTCATGTGATTGATTTCTAGTTTTATAGTGTTGTGGTCAGAAAAGATGTATGGTATGAATTCAATCTTCTTGAATTTGTTGAGACTTGTTTTGTGGCCTAATATGTGATGTATTCTGGAGGATGTTCCATGCGCATTTGAAAAGAATGTTAGGGACACCTGGGTGGCTCAGTCAGTTAAGTGTCTGCCTTTGGCTCAGGTCATGATCCCAGGGTCCTGGGATGGAATTCCGAATTGGGCTCCCTGCTCAGCAGGAAGCCTGCTTCTCCCTCTCCCTCTGCCTGCCTCTCCCCCTGCTTGGGCTCTCTCTCTCTCTCTGACAAATAAATAAACAAAATCTTTAAAAAAGAAAAGAAAAGAAAAAATGTGTATCCTGCTGTTTTAGGATGGAATATTTTGAATATATCCGTTAAATCCATAGATCATTATGAAGGCTAACTAAGATTTATATAGGTCATTATAAGGACTAGTTAAGATTCATATAATGTAAAAATGGGAACTTTGTCAATGGAGAAATGAAACCAAACTGTCTACCGGTTATTTTTTTTTCTTTTATGGAAAAACTACCTAATGCCCAATTAGTTATACAGTGAAATATGCTTGCAGTGAAAATTTTTGCAGCAAAGGTGTCTATGGCAGAAATAAGTCAGAGAAAGACAAATATCATATAATTTCACTCATATGTGGAATTTAAGAAACAAAACAAATGAGCAAAGGGGAAAAAAAGAGAGCGGCAAACCAAGAAACAGACTCTTAACTAAAGAGAACAAATTGATGGTTACCAGGGGAGAGGGGATGAGAAGATGGGTTGAATAGGGGATGTGGATGAAGGAGTGCACTTGTGATGAGCATCGGGTAATGCATGGAAGTGTTGAATTACTAAATTGTATACCTGAAACTAATATTACACTGTATGTTAACTAGCTGGAATTTAAATAAAACTTAAAAAAAAAGATGTCTGTGGCAAAGATGCTTACAGGAAAATACTGGAAACATTTCTGAACACTTGTACAATAAGACCTTAAAATGGGCATAACTATCTCACTGTGATTTTAATACAGATTTTTTTTATTATTAAGGAGACTATCTTCATATATACTTGTCAGAAATGTTTGTTCTTCAAGGTTATACTTGTTTATATATTTTACTTATTTTTCTATTGAATGTGCTTTATTGTTGACTTAATGAAAGTTATACAAACTCTATAGAGATTATGTTTATATTATGTTTTCAAATCTTTTCTCCCTGTTCTTGATTTATCTTGCAACTTTCTTTGTGGAGACATTAGATCAATGGCTCTTAATTTTAGACGTTTTTAAAAAATGTTTATTTATTTATGAGAGAGAGAGAGAGAGACAGAGCAGGGTGAGGGGCAGAGGGAGAGGGAGAGAGAGAAGCAGACTGCCCGATGAGCACAGAGCTGGAGTGGCAGGGCTCAATCGCATGACCCTGAGATTATGACCTGAGCTGAAATCAAGAGAGGAGGCTTAACTAATTGAGCCACCCAGGCACCCCAACAGTTCTTAATTTTAATGTAGATTTATCAGTCATTTGTTTTGTGATTTGCCCTATTTGAGTGTGAAGAACTCCTTCTTTACCCCTAAGACATAAAGATATTTGTTATATTATCTTCTAAATATTTTTAGGTGTTATCTTTCAAATCGAATTTCTTAATCTGTCTAGAATAGGTTTTTATGTATGGTCTCAAGAAAGGATAAAATTATATTTTCTTTCATATGGACAACTAATTTTTCCAGTACAGCCTGTTGTATAATTCAACCTTTCACAAGAAAGAATTCCAGTTCAAGAATTCCAATTCTGATGTGTGTGTGTATATTTTCATGATATTTTTTCCATTGTTATATTTACCTACCCCTGGTGCTTTCTTAACTACAATAACTTTTTAATCTATGATAGTTAAGAGCAAACAAGCAATGTGAATTTTTAATATCGAGATATAATTAACTTATAACACTGAGTAAACTGAAGATGATTGATGTGTTAATCTGATACATTTATATATTGCAATATGATTAGCACCATAGCTTTAACTAAACCTCCACTACATCACATAAATATCATTTCTCTTTTGTAGTGAGAACATTTAAGATCTAGTCTCTTAGCAATTTTGAAGCTATCTGTAAGTAGAGTGTTCCTATGAAATCTTTCATAACCCCAAGTGGCATAAAGAAAGCAATTATCACTAATTTATATAGAAAAAATTTAGAGCACTCCCAGATCCATCATTCCTTCGGCTTTTCTGATACCTTATGACACATCTTGCTAATAGATGCACAAAATAAATCGAGATAAGCACAGACGCTCACAGACACATTCAAAGCTCTGGCAGATTGATGCTAAGATACTGAGCGTAGTTCCTGGGGAAGGAGCTTGGCAGGGACACTCTCCTTGCTCAGAGTGCAGGCTGCCTCTATTACAGCTCACTGCAAAACAAAAGCTGAATGCTTTTGGGCTTTTTTTTTTTCAAAGGTGAAAATCTTTGGATTTCTTTCAGTTAGCCAAAACAAGCACTAACACCGGTCATTCATGAAAGCCAAGTGGCATAACATGAACTTTCAAAAAGCAGGAGACGCCTGTGTAAGATTTTTTATCTTACTGTGCTTCTAATCTCTGTAAAATCTATAGTGCTACCACATTTTTATTTCTGATATTAGCAACTTGTGTTTTTGGTTTTTTTTCTTAGTCTTTCAGTGATTTATTGACTTTGTTAAACCTTTAAGGTACTAATTGAATTGAAAAAAATTAAATTTTTGCTTTAATGTTTTCCTTACTGTCCGTTTGTTTTCTATTTCATTGATTTCTGCTTTTATCTTCACTATTCACTTCCAACTGCTTTCTTCATGTTTCAATTTTTTCCCTAGCATCTTGAGATGAAAATTTATATCACTAATTTTCAGATTTTCTTAAATTTTATATAGGAATTTAAGGCTAAGTAAAGCTAAGCAATATTTTAGCAACATCCTACAAGTTTTGATATATTTTCCTTATCCTAGGAAACGTTTTTTTTTCCCACTGTTATTTTTCTTTGAACCATGTATTATTTAGAATTATAATTGCTTAATTTCCAAGCAGTTGAAGAGTTTTCTTCTGGTTATTGATTTCTAACTTCCTTCCTCTCTGGAAAGATAGCAGGCTCTTAATGATTTTAGTGCTCTGAAACTTCCTGAGGCTTCCTTTATAAACCAGGACATCATCAATGAGTTAGTTTTGCTCATTTGGTCAAATTTCTTAATTGTATTTTTAGACCTTCTATGATAATTCTGGGTTTTTGGCTTTTGTTTTGTTGGCTCCTTCTTTCAGAACTGTAAAATGTCAGTATAATTTCTTACTAGAGTACTAGACTTATTCTTTTCTCTTCTAGTCCTGTCAAACTTAATAAGATGGATACCATTTCTAATTTCTTGAAATGGATATTAGACTACTAATTTTTTGCCAGCCATTCTTCTTCTAATACTTAAGTCTCTAAACTTTATCATAAGCAGATTTGGATGCACCCATCACATACTTTTGTGTTATGTTTGTATTGTTCAACACGGTTCATTTTGTAGTTTCTAGGGTGCAATCTTCGACTCATATGTTTTTATAATTATACTATGTAATTGGCAAATACTTTTGGATTTCCTAGTTGTCATATCATTATTAATTCTTGCTTTATTCCAGTGTGCTCAGAGATCATACTGTATATTATTTCAATTCTTTGAACTTTGTTTAAGCTTGCTTATATGCGGCCAGTGTGTAGTTAATTTTGATAAATAATTCAATGTGTACTTGTTTAGAACTAAATTCTTTAGTTAGTGGATATATCTAAATCTAATTCCATCTATATCCATCTATCTATCATCTATTTATCTAGCTAGCTAGCAGCTATATTTATTTATATCTATATAGATCTATAATCTGTATCTCTATATACATACAAGCATACTTATATATATACATATAAACACATTTGATTCTGTCAATCACTATACTTAAAGCATTTATTGTTTTTTTACTTTTGTTTTGTCTTGAGAGAGTTGGACTTTTTGGTCTGTGTGCTTGATTTCTATTTGTCCTTAATTTTGAGCTTTTGAGAGTATTGTCTAAAGTATTCTACTGTGAAAATGAAATTGCTATTTCTCCTTTAAAAAACTGTCATTTTTTTTTATTAATCTATTTTGAATCTATGTCATACCTTCTGGGGGATTCACTATGAATCTATGAAATTTCTATGATGAGATGTGCTTAACAGTCCATTTTGCCAGATATTTGTATAGTTACTTTCACTTTCTGTTGGTTAGTGTTTTTAAGGTGTATCTCTTTACATCCTTTTATTTTCAACATTTCTCCATACTTACATTTAAGTTATGCTAATTACTGTAAACAGCATATGCATAAGTTTCATTTTTCCATTCCAACAATCATTTCTTTTTTGAATTGGAGTGTTTAGTCTCTTTAAATTTACCTTAAGAACTCATATTTGTTTCAAGTTTATCTGCTCTTTATATATGTCCCTTATTTTTCCTTTTCCTTTTCATCTTTTTTTAATCTTTCTTTGTTCTTCATCCTGTTTGCTTTTTAAACTTATTTAATTTGCTTATTTATTTATTTCATCGTTAATTTTTTTTTAGCAAGAGAGCACAAGCAGGGGTGGGGGAGGGGCAGAGGGAGAGGAGAGAAACCCAAGCAGGCTCCAAGCTCAGAGCAGGGCTTGATCCCACAATCCTGAGATCATGACCTGAGCTGAAATCAAGAGTCAGATGCTTAACTGACTGAGCCACCCAAGCGCTCTAAAATTTTTTTTATTTAAATTTTAGTTAGTTAACATACAGTGCAATATTGATTTCTGGGGTAGAATTCAGTGATTCATCACTTATATATAACACCCAGTGCTCATCACATCACCTTAATACCCATCACCCATCTAGTCCATCCCCCATCCCCCTCCCTCCATCAACCCTGTTTGCTCTTTATTGTTAAGAGTCTCTTATGGCTTGTTTTTCCCTCTTTCCTTTTTTTCTTTTCCCCCTTCCCATGTGTTCATCTGTTTTCTGTCTTAAATTCCACATATGAGTGAGATCGTATGGTATTTGTCTTTCTCTGACTTATTTCACTTAGCATAATACACTCTAGCCCCACCCATGTCATTGCAAATGGCAAGGTTTCATTCTTTTTGATGGCTGAATAATATCCCATTGTATATATATACCACATCTTCTTTATCCATTCATAAGTCAATGCACATTCGGGCTCTCTCCATAGTCTGGCTATTGTTGATAATGCTGCTATAAATACCAGAGTGCATGTACCCCTTTGACTCTGTATTTTTGTATCCTTTGGGTAAATGCCTAGTAGTGCAATTGCTGGCTGATAAGGTAATTATATTTTTAACCTTTTGAGAAATCTCCAAACTGTTCTCCAGATTGGCTGCCCCAGTGTGCATTCCCACCTTTGTTTGCTTTTGGATTAATAAGAGTATTTTTTCTTACTGTCTTTTTTCTCCCTTTTAAATTGCTATTTATAGATTCTTTTTTTATTCTTTTGAGAGTTATCATAGAGATTATATTATGCATCCTCAACTTATTATACTTTAATACAAATTATTACTTTCACCATTTCCCAGTAAATACCAGATCTGCAACTTGCTGCAAAACAAATACTGAACACTATTTTTGTTTTTTTTGTTTTTAAAGCAAAAATCTTTAGATTTCTTTCATTTGGCCAAAACAGGTACTAATGAAGTAACTCTAAATTGAACTCTGATCAACACTTTCTCTGTTAAATTCAATATTTTATATATTTCATAGAAAGCTTTTGTTACCAAACTGACTGCTAAAATAGTGCCTCTAAAAATATTTGTCTGTAATTTTGTACTTCTTATGTGTTTAAATAAAAATTTTGCTTACAAAAATTTTTTGTAATAAAATTCTTAGATAACTACTTTATCCCCAAGTGTTTACAAGGATGTCATGAGTATAAGTTTAGGAAGCAAAACTAATTACTTTGCCAAAACATTAACATCTTGTCCTTGATCCAGCTACCTGATTAAGAATGAGGTTAGTATTATTATTTCAATCAGATGGTCAAGTATATATTTTTAGATCATTAAAATGTTCTTTAAGAGCCTATATTTCATTGTCAGCTTAATTTTTACTTTCTGATTCAAAATAGTTTGGATATAACTTCTATATCTTAATATGTGTATCTATTATGGAAGCCTCTCTAGCACAATAATTCTAGGGGAAAAAGGATTCAGGAATTTGGTATTTTTTATTTCATTATTTTACTGTGATTGTTGTACTTACGTTCAACGCAAACCATTTCTCAATTAAAAATTATTTTTCTTCAAAATGTTCATAATTTGATCTTAAATATATATATATTTATATATAAATGAAATATATATATATTATGTTTATAACCTCACACAATTAGTTCTCTATTTTTCTTTCCAAAGATATTCAATGTTTAATCTCACTTCCAATTACTCAGTAAAAATGTGCATATTTGACTCTCTGACAACTTTTAAATTGATTTCACTTACTCTGTATTACAAAATGGTAAGTTGTGATTGGAATGTAATTTTTTAGAAAATGAAGAACAGGGCTTATCACACCAGGTAGAGTATCATAGTCCATGGCAGGCCAACAATCCCTATGCCAACAACTAGAAAACTGGGGTAAATATACTTTTATAAGCATCAGAGAACTAGAAAATAACTAAGTCTAGACAGTCTAAAATACCTGAATGGAGACAAACATTTGGAGCATGGGCAGCCATTTCCCCAACTAGGCCCCAGGAATAGTTTGTTTTGTTGAGTTCATGACAGGATGGGATTTTGCAGGCAATGGGGTACTTTTATTGAGTTCAGTTTGCCAAATATTCTGTTTCTTGATCTGGGTGCCTATTACATGCTTGCTTTCCATTTTTGAAGATTCATTGAGTTCTACACTAATGTGTTTGCATTTTTTGTATGCATTTTATACTTCAATTAAATAATTTTAAAAGTAAATGAAGAATAGCATCAAAATACACAAACTAGAAATTTTGTAATTTTATGATATCTGGGAACTCACTGAGTTGAGAAATGGAACAAGGCATAATTTAATGGTGTTTGTAAATAACATTTGATTGAGTATAATTGTGACATGATTTGAATGCATTCATGAGTGTCACTGTTTAATTTTCTGTAATCAAAATTTTTAAAAATACTGTTTGCACAGTGACAAGTTCAATGACTTACAAAGCTAGCTGCTTGGCCCTTTTTTAGATTTACTGATGAATCTAATGGTATAGATTGTTTAATCCAGCTGACCAGCACCTCTCACTAAACATGTGACATTACACAAAAAGTAGTCTGCCCGTTTCCCTCTGACTCTGCTCTAGATTTAACACAACTATATTTCTCTCTAGACAGATTTCCTATTTCTTGATGGCACATTGTGCTTTCCTCACTAGACTTTCACCACACAATACAAGATTGCAAACAATGATATGGAGCTATTAGATTTATTTATTTGCTTTGTGCATATTTCAAAAGAAAAATTTAAACATTTCAAAGACTATAATTACATAGAAGAGATGGGATCTAACAGAAAAGAAGGAAGAAGGAAACTCAGGAGTTATTATGAAGCCAAAGAGTATGAGAGGTGCACGTAGTGTGTCTGACATATCTGGCTTCTGGAATAATTCCTGGGACATAGTAGGCATTCAATAAATAGGTTTTCAATGGAATGAATAGATTTTTTAAATTGCAGATTATTTTCATAAATCTTTGAGTAAAATTAAACCACACAAAAACATAATCTATATATCCTATGTTTTTGAGAGTCTTGGCACATCACTGTATTCCCCATAATGCATATCCTAAACTGAGAGGCCCAGCCATAAAGACATAATTAGGAATATGTTCAAAGCTTAAGACGCAAGGTTGTTGAACATACCATTCGCTGTAAAGTAAAAACTACCTATACATCAACAAATGAGGGTTAATTAAATTCACCCATTAAAATATATGTACTCTAGTGAATTATGTAAGAATTTATTTCGGGGAAGTGAATGTTTTTAACTTTTTTATAAATTCATGCATTTACACTATCTAGAAGCACTGCAACACAGTAAATGAAAGCTTAGGTTTTTTTCTTTTTTAGAATTAGATAATACAAATTAAGCATTTATAATTATATCTGAAACAAAGTAAGTGCAATGTAAGTACTGGTATTCCTATTATATGTGTTTTATATTTTTTATAAACATGTATTGATACAATTTTAGGAAAACAAAATACATTATAATAAAAATTATTTTAGCAGATTTTCATGGCCATGGAAGTCTTTTTGATATGATGTTTAGTGAAACTATATGTGAGAAAATCATTCATTATATGATTTAACTGCATATAAAATGTAGAAGTAGACTAAAAAAAGAGAATGTTAATATTCATCTGGGTCTTATTGAATTCTAGACTGTTTCCTTTTCTCTCCCTCTTTTTTCTATATTTTACCAAGAAATGCCACATTAAGAATTTAATTATCAGGGCGCCTGGGTGGCTCAGTCATTAAGCGTCTGCTTTCCGCTCAGGTCATGATCCCAGGGTCCTGGGATCGAGCCCTGCATCGGGCTCCCTGCTCGGCGGGAAGCCTGCTTCTCCCTCTCCCGCTCCCCCTGCTTGTGTTCCCTCTCTCACTGTGTCTCTCTCTGTCAAATAAATAAAATCTTAAAAAAAATAAAAAAGAATTTAATTATCAAAAACATGGATGAACACGCACCCTTTTTGGGGAAACGTCAATATAAGGCAGATTATGACCAGGATATGCTTGTGACAATGTAGTGTGAAGGCAGCTCTCACATTTCATCATCTAGGCTCAAATCTTTATCACTTTTTAGGTGTTTGATTCTTATTTTTACATGTCCTTTTAAGGCTTTTACATGTCCTTTTAAGTCCTTTTGAACATGAGGGAACTTTTTGTAAACGAATAATCTTCAACACACCAAAACAAATGAGCTCTCCAATGAGGATAAGCAGGAGAAAAATATTTTAGGTGGTATAATCTATAAGCCAACTTATTTTTTTCATACTTATCCTAATATACAAAGTTCAGGTTCCCAATCAAAAGTTCTAGTTTTCCTAGAAATTCATTCTTTTCTGCTCAGAGGAGCCTGGAAATAGCTTATGCCAGGATACCTCCCTTGCCTTAAACCCAGGGGAAAAGCCTCTAGAGGCCCAGGCAGTCTAACCAGGCCCAAATTCTCAATCAGGGGCATGAAGGCCATTGACAAAGGCCTAGCTGATTCAGTTAAACCAAAGTGGAAATAAACCCTCCCTGTTCTTGTCCCTCATGACTCATGAAATCATTAAAAACCAATATTTAATCGAGTCCATCTCTGTGTCAGACAGTCTTTGACAAGGGCAATTGCAAATTAATTACCAATACAACTAATTAAAGCATTCTAAAGGGAATATTCATACCGAGAGACTGAAGCAGGGCTGACTTCACACCATAAAAATTGTCATGCAATCTTATAAGGAAGATAGATCAGGAGAAACATATCAGGCAGGGTAATAAAAAATGGGGCCAGAAGTCAAACCAGGAACCTCTTCGCCTGACTCCTCCTGTGCAATCCTCTGAAAAACTCAGAACTACATTAATTCTTAGTGAAATCAAGCTATGTCTAATACATGGAGCATCTACCTTTGCCTCTTTTGTAAGCACACAGCATGTGTGGTTTGCATGCTATGTAACTTCTGTCTGGAGAGTATCAGCACTTGTTCTGAGCTGTGGCTGACTAGCGACTGTACCCAGAGTGAGGTTGCATCCTTCAGATGGTCCTGAAAAGAACTAGCTTCCCTATCCTGCCTGAAAAACCATGGGTGGCCGTGCCCTGATCGGCAGCTTAGTGACGTGTCAACTTCTTATTGATGTGGTGCATGCAAGTAAGTGGACTATGGAGGTTTCTTCCACTTTCCCTGCTTGTTTTTGAATATTTTAACATTTACCTAATTTTTGGATGTTTAATTTCTACTTAAAGAAAAGCTGGAGAAGAAAAAATACAAAACAGATAAGACCTGTAACTTTATTTTTACATCTATTTGAAAATACTGATGAAGTAGGTTGACACAAACTATGAAAACAACACATTTAGATGATCTGTGGATTGACCTACATCATTCCTTTCTCCCAGTAGTGTAGATAATTAAAATATTTATCTGTGCTGCCCCCTCCTGCCATCACCATTTTTTCCCCCATGAGTTGTCTTTTTAAGAGTAGGAGAATGTCTTCTGTCCGTAGTTTATGTGGACAGACACAGATACTCACAGATGCCTCAATTAAAGCAAGTAGCAAGGGGGATGGTGAAAGAACCAGGTCAAAGAGCCATGTTGTTTTTATACAACTACAAAGATTTGAAGGATGGCTAATGATTTTTAAGGTTTTTACATATTTATATATAAAAGTATAAGCACATAAAATCTCATGAGAATCAGTAGTGTATTTAATAACTGCAAAATATGTTAAGGCTTTGGGCCTCTTGGTTAAAAAAAATAAAAATAATCATTAACAGTACTATTTTTAGTGTTAAATGTTTATTTGGAAAAGTTAATTATCCCCAGCCTAATCTACTGAAAGAATTTGACCAGTCCATTAAGTTCACTCCAGTGTTGCCATATAAGCCCTCTGGTGAGTTATAGTGTGGCTGGTGTATTCTGGGAGGTGAGTTATAGTGTGGCTGGTGTATTCTGGGAGGTGAGTTATAGTGTGGCTGGTGTATTCTGGGAGGCACATGTGACAGCGCTAATAAGAAGTGTTAGAAACAATGAAACTACAATCAAAGGTTAAAAAGACTTTATTCCAAGAACATTATTCATGTTCATTTTGGATCTCTTGTTAGTAGGAGAAATAGGCAGAAATGTCCTTGTTATGAATCCATGTATGTGTACTAAAAACTCAATACAGAGATTTTGTAAATAACAGGATGCTTTGATTTGGTGTCTACTATCAAGGTGCAAGGGGAGAAACTTACATTTGCAAGAAAATCTATCTAAACTAATCCTTACTTAATTAGGTCCTGAATGTGTTAATTCAACCCTTGGTCTTCATTTACATTCTAATGAGCTGTGGCAACAACTGAAATATTTAAAGACCAATGTAACAGTGAGTGAGTAATTGAAAGTTTCAGTCAGGAGAAAAGTTCATTAGGTTTTAGGTTATTGAATAATGTCAGCTTCACAGAATACACAGATCCATAATTAGCACAGTATTCATATTTTCTCTTGTGTGCCCACTTACTTTTGCTTTAGATCAGAGGTCGTAGAAGAGAGGAATGTCTCAAAGTGAAGAAAATATACCTGGCAAAAAAATATTCTCAAACAACAGAAGCAAGTTCTGAAGACTTTTCAGAGGCTTTAAATTTTATTTGAGGGCAAAAGATAAGCAAAAAAAAAAAAAAAAAAGGCAGTAATGAAGAAAATTAACAATTTAAAATAGATCCTTAGGAGAATCATTTTTCTCTAAGGAAAAAACACATTTCTTAATGAGATAAAACATTCATTTTGTATCATGTCTTTTTTCCTTTTCTGACTTTGGTTTTGAAAGTTTTGTATTGAAATTGACACCCTCGGGGCGCCGGGGTGGCTCAGTCATTAAGCATCTGCCTTCGGCTCAGGTCATGATCCCAGGGTCCTGGGATGGAGCCCTGCATCGGACTCCCTGCTCTGCAGGAAGCCTGCTTCTCCCTCTCTCACTCCCCCTGCTTGTGTTCCCTCTCTCGCTGTCTCTGTCAAATAAATAAATAAAACCTTAAAAAAAAAAAAAAAGAGAAATTGACACCCTCTTTGGTTGTTTAGTCAGTCACATATCTTATCCATGAAGATAAGTTATGATCTGTGCACCAAGAAATGCCTGCTATGCTTGTGAGAGAGTTTCCTTTTATTTTTATATTTTCTAAAATAGACATTGCACATCCCTTGCTATGATAGGAAATAACATAAGGCATACACAGCATGTACGGCACTAAGGGGAGGGTGTTCTGCTAATAAAAAAGATTCCAAGGTCCCTTAGGATAATTCAGTAATTTAGAAAATAAACACACAATTGTCTACCTCTGCCAGAATTAATTAGCAATAATACTTACAACAAATGAGCAGAACTAGAACTTCCATCTTACTTCCTTTTACTCTGGACAAACTAATGAATTAACTCCACATTAAATCACCTAAGGTTACAAGCCACAGGAACTCCAAAGATCCATAATACTCTGCAAACCAGAGTATGTTTTGGATCATATACTGTTTCTTTGAAGTAGTGTCAATTTCTCACATGAGGTGGACTAAGTTTGAGAGCAGGACAGAGGCTAAAGGAGAAGACTTACATTATTAGTTGTAGGTAAAATAGCATACAGACCTTTGACAATCTTTTTAAGTATCTCAGTAACTGACCAGGGAATTCAATTGAGTTTTAAACAGACGGATTCTTTTATAACTGTTTCCTATAACGCAATGCTCTTCAACTGACTGCATTTTAGGGTTTAGGACAGAGATTTTCATTTAATTGACCTGGAGCTAGACTCAAGAAACAGTGTTTTTACCAAGTCTCCAGGCAATTCAAAAAACCATTTTGTCATCAATTTGCCTTTAAAAAATGTTGGCCTGATCATACATCTAGAGTATGGTGCCCAAAAAGAAAAGCAGCAACTGCTTCTGTTCCTCACCTGGTTACTTAGTCCTCTTCCCCATGTTTTTAAGAAGGCTAAAAAAAAATTTCTATAATTTGGTATTGGCATACCAGTCTACAAAAGGACGGTATTCACTTAGGTAGTTGATACCAGAGTGTTCTGGAGAAGATTCTTTTGAAACTTCATAAAGATTAGAGAAGCCCATTAACACATGAACATCCTCATCCTTGTATGTTTGACTGCATGATTCTAAGAGTAGCATAAGCCCACTTTATCTGGTGCTATGGTCTCCAACAAAAGACTAACTCCTGTAAAAATATTAGTAATGGACAAGTGCTGATGTAAAGCCGGAATATGACTTTGTTTAATTTGTAAGTCTTAGTATAAACCTGTATGGTCACAGTTAGGCAGGTCTTAAAATATTTTCTACGTACATAATTCAACATGATTTGATACCATGGCTTCTAGCAGTAATTATCATGTAAATATATACATGCAAGTTTGCAAGTACTGAAAATAGATTTCATGTAAGTTTGCAAATGAATTTTCCAGAATCAAGGTAATATTTCCCCAAAATAGTCTTCCAAAAGTAAAGTCATGGGATTAATGAAAGCAGTGCTTAAGGGAAATTTATAGCATTAAATGTACTATAAATTTCCACTTTTAGGTTTCCACTTTAGGAAACTAGGAAGAGTAAATTAAATCCATATTAAGCAGAAGAAAAATAATAATAAAATTTAAAACAGCAATCAATAAAATTGAAAACAAAATCAGTAGAGAAAATCAACAAAACCAAAAGCTGATTCCTTGAAAAATTAATATAATCAATCAGACTATATGGCCCTTATAATTAAGAGGAAGAAAAAAAAAGAGAAGATATAAATCACTAATATCAGAAAGGAAAGAGAAGACATCACTACAGATCCCATGGCCATCAAAAGGATAATAAAGGGATACTATAAACAACTTTATGCCCACCAATTTGATAACCAAAATGAAATGGACCTATTCCTTGAAAAACACAATCTGCCAAAACTTATACAAGAAGAAATAAATAAACAATCTGAATAGGCTTATATCTGTTAAAGAAATTGAATCAATAAACAGTAATAGAAAGCATCAAGATCAAGTGGATTCACTGGATCCAATGTCTACCAAACAGAGAAAACATTATACCAATTCTTTTTTTTTTTTTTTAAAGATTTTATTTATTTATTTGAGACAGAGAGAATGAGAGAGAGAGAGCACGTGAGGGGGGGAGGGTCAGAGGGAGAAGCAGGCTCCCAAGGAGCAGGGAGCCCGATGCGGGACTCGATCCAGGGACTCCAGGATCATGACCTGAGCCGAAGGCAGTCGCTTAACCAACTGAGCCACCCAGGCGCCCAACATTATACCAATTCTTTACAGCCTCTTTACAGAGCATAGAAGCAGAGGGAATACTTCTTAATTAATTCCATGAGCTATTACCCTACTACCAAAATCAGATGAACACATTACAAGAAAAGAAAACTACAAATCAATATCTCTCGGGAACATAGATGCAAAAATCCTTAACAAAATATTAGAAAACCATATAAAAAATGTATAAGAAGAATTATGCACCATGATTAAGTGAGATTTATTCCAGGTATGCAAGGCTGGTTCAAAATTCAAAAAATCATTTATATCACATCAACAAGTCAAAAAGAAAAATCACATGATCCTATCAATAGATTCAGGAAAAGTATTTAACAAACTCCAACACATGTTCATGATAAAAATTTTTGATAGTCTAAGAAAGGAGGGAAACATCCTCAACTTAAGAAAAATCTACAAAAAACCTACAACTAACATCATACTTAATGGTAAGAAACAAAACTTTCCTACTACTATTACACACAAGGCAAAGATGTCATCTTTCTCTACAGTTTGTCAAATTTATACTGCAAGTTCTAGCTAAGCATTAAGAGTAGAAAAGGAAATAAAAGATATACAGATTGGGAAGGAAGAAGTACATCTATCTTTGTTAACAGATTTCCTGTCTATGTAGAAAACCAAAAGAATTGTTAAAAGATTCCTAAACTAATAAGTAATTATTTCAAGGTTTCAGGATATAAGATTAATATGCAAATGTCAATTTTTTCCTATATCAGCAATGAACAGGTGAAGTTTGAAACTGAAAGCACAGTACCATAGTATACCCAAAAATGAAATATCTGGTCACAAATCTAACAAAATATGTACAAGATCTATGTGAGAAAAATGACAAAACTCTGATGAATGAAAGCAAAGAATTAAATTAATGGAAAGATATTCCATATTCATAGATAGGAACTCAATATTGTCAAGAGGTCAATTCTTCCCAACTTGGTCTGTAGATTCAATGCAATCCCAATAAAAATCCCAGCAAGTTACTTCATGGATATTGACAATATGATTCTAAAATTTATATGGAAAGGCAAAAGCCTCAGAATAGCCAACACAGTATTGAAGGAGAACAAAGTCAGAGGACTGACACTACCCAACTTCAAGACTTACTATAGAGTGACAGTAATCAAGACAGTGGGGTGTTGGTGAAAGAATATACAAAGATATCAATGGAACAAAATAGAGAGCACAGAAATAGGCCACATAAATACAGTCAACAGATTCTGATGAAAGAGCAAAAGCAATCAAATACAGCAAACATAGTCTCTTCAACAAGGGGTGCTGGAACAACTGGATACCCACATGGAGAACACACACACACACACACACACACACACAATGTTAATGTTAATTCTATCTCAGTAAAAAGGAAAATGATTCTGGACACAGGTCATACACTCTACAAAAATCAACTCAAAATACATCACAGATCTAAGTGTAAAATGCAAAACTATAAAACTCCTAGAAGACAACATAGGAGAAAACCTAGATGACCTTGAATATGATGATGATTTTTCAGATGTAACACAGAAGGCATGATCCATGGAAGACGTAATTGATTTACTGGACTCCAGTAAAATTTAAAACTTCTGCTCTATGAAACACAATCTTAAGATAATGAGAAGACTAGCACAGACTGGGAGAATATGTTTGCAAAAGACACATTTAATAAAGCACAGTTATCTAAAATATACAAACAATGCTTCAAAAACAACAATAAGAAAACAAACAACCCCATTAATAAGTGAGCCATAGAACCAAATAAATATCCACAGGAAAAAATAGATGTTGGTGAGGATGTGGAGAAAGGGGAAACCTCTTACACTGTTGATGGGAATGCATACTGGTGCAGCCACTCTGGAAAACAGTATGGAGTTTCCTCAAAAAGTTAAAAATAGAGCTACTCTACCACTCAGCAATTGCACTATTGGGTATTTACCCCAAAGATACAAATGTAGTGATTCAAAGGGGCACATGTACCCCAATGTTTATAGCAGCATTATCAACAAATTATGGAAAGAGCCTGAATGTCCATCAACTGATGAATGGATAAAGAAAATGTGGTGTATGTGTGTATATATATATATATATATATATATATATATATATATATAACAACATTACTCAGCAATAAAAAAGAATGAAATATTGCCATTTGCAATGATGTGGATGGAACTAGAGTGTATTATGCTAAGCAAAATAAGTCAGTCAGAGAAAGACAAATACCATATGATTTCACTCATATGTGGAATTCAAGGAACCAAAACAGATGAACACAGGGGGGAAAAAAGGGAGGCAAACCATAAGTGAGACTCTTAACTATAGAGAACAAACTGAGGGCTGCTGGAGGGGAGGTGGGCAGGGGATGGGCTCAACAGGTGATGGGTATTAGGAGGGTACTTATTGTGATGAGCACTGGTGGTATATGTAAGTGATGAATGACTAAGTTCTACTGCTGAAACTAATATTACACTATATGTTAACTAACTAGAAGTTAAATAAAAACTTGAAAAAAAAAGAACTGGACAGGTTTCTCACAAAGATGATATACAGATGAAAAGTGGTTATATGAAAAAATACTCATCATATGACATTAGGGAATTGCAAGTTAAAACATCAGCACTATACAAGTATTAGACTGGCCAAAATCTGGAATACTGACAACCTTGAATGCTGACAATTATGTAAAGCATCAGAACTGTTCATTCATTGCTGATGGGAATGCAAAATGATACAGCCACTCTGGAAGATTGTTTGATAGTTTCTCATAAAACTAAACACACTCTTACCATATGACCCAGCAAACATGATCCTTGCTATTTACTCAAGAATTCAGAAACTTTCATCCACACAGAAACCATCACATAGATGTCTATAGCAACTTTATTCACAACTGCCAAAATTCAAAAACAACTAAAATGTCCTTCAGTAGGTGGTTTGATAAATATATTGAGTACATCCAGGCTATAGAATATTCTTCAGTGCTAAAAACAAATTAGATTCCAAGCAATGAAAAAACATGGAGGAATCTTAAATACACATTACTGAGTAAAAAAAGCCAATTTAAAACAACTACACACTTTATGATTCCAACTTTATATACTTTCCGGTAAAGGCCAAACTATGGAGACAGCAAAAAAATTAGTAACTGCCAGGAAAGAGGGAAGGATGAATAAGCATAGCACAGAGGGTTTTTAGGATAGTTGAAACTATCTGGTACGATACTGCAATGGTGGACACATGTCATTACATATAAGTCAATATCCAGAGAATGTACATCACAAGTAAACTCTAATGTAAATTGTGGACTTTGGGTGAAAATGATGTCAATGATTCATCACTTGTAACAAGTGTACTTCTGTAGTATGAGATGTTGGTAATGGGGTAGGTTGTGTGTGTAGGAGAACAAGAAATATTTGGAAACTCTCTATACTCCCTGTTTAGTTTTACTTTGAACATTAAAACTGCTTTAAAAATAAACTTTGTTAAAAAATGTTACATAATAATCATCAATGGCAAAATGAAACAAACTAAAAACAAAAAATATTACATTAAGGCAGATTTTGTACTACTTATATGTCATAATTTATAACAGAAGAGTGGCTTATATGACTCACAACATTCTTAAAAAAATTAGAGTCAAGTCCTAACCAAAGCTTCTTAGCCAATGCTCCTTAGAAAAAGAGCTTTGGCAGAGAGGCTCATGCTATCCTTTTTAAGTGTAATAGCAGAAACGTTCATGCCACTAGACACAGTTTCTAGCCAAGAATTTCCGAAGAAAAAAATTTTAACTTGCTGCAGATAAAATAATTACTACAACATAGTAGTCATTTTGGAGTCAAGTAAACTTGTCTCATAAAAAGTAATGATTTGTAACTCATTATATTTCACCAGTTCTCATGCAAAAATAAATACACACATATTAGGAAAATATCTCCACACTGTAGAATACCACTTCAAATAAATATATCTCAAATCATTTCATCTTGTGAAGTAAAAATACTGAAAAGCACTCTGTTATTAGTGGCCTGTAATACATAAAAAGAACCTTCTAAACAAAAAAAATAACAGGACAAGTAATAATTTCCTGGAATATCATAGATCTTAGTGCACTCGTTTATGCTTCCAGTCTATCATTTTTGGGAGAAAAAAAATACATGGTAATTAACACGCCATAGGGAAACGATCTAGTAAAACTGAACGTAGCTCTATGTGGGAGTAGTCATTTTAAATGGGAAAGCAAAACAGCAGTTTGGTTAATTATTATTATTCTAAAAATAGAGGAAAAGAATGTTAGTGAATATTACTTATTAACCACATGTATGTTAATGAGTCAAACTTTCTTTTTAAGATGAAGTATATCTTTTCATATGATGCCTACAAAATTTGTAAAGCTTTAAGTTATGACTGCAGGATGGACAAACCTGTAATCATACAGACACATCTGATACTCATTAGAGCTTTCTATTCTGATAACTAGCAACAGGAAGGAACAATTAAAGCATATGGGCTAGATGGGGAAAAAAAGAGCTAGACCCTACCCACCCCCACACAAAAAGTATTGGTTTACCCTCATAATGAACACTTAAAGGGAGTTCAAGTAAAAGAAGTCAAGAGAGTAGATCCTGAAAGGTCTCATCATAAAAACAAAATTCTAACTCTTTATGGTAACAGATGGTAACTAACTTATTGTGGTGATCATTTCACAATGTATACAAATATTGAATCATTATGTTGTACACCTGAAACTAATATAATGTTATAAGTCATTTATACTTTAAAAAAATTAGGAAAACAACCAAAGGGGTAATTAGCAATCCTTGAGAATTGTTAAGACAGGAAAACCTCTCCATGTCTTTATAACTTTCTAAAATTATGTTATAGTCATTTTTGTTTCTATTATATGTTGTCGTTTCCAAAGTTCTTTATGTTTGCAAAGTTGTTTTTAACATGTAAAGATAAGGAGGGGGCGCCTAGGTGGCTCAGTCTGTTAAGCGTCTGCCTTCAGCTCACATCATGATCCCGGGGTCCTGGGATCAAGCCCCACATGGGATTCCCTGCTCAGTGGGGATCCTGCTTCTCCTTCTGCTTCTGCAGCTCCCCCTGCTTGTATTCTCTCTCTCTCGCTCACTCTCTCTCTCAAATAAATAAATAAAATCTTAAAAAAAAGATAAGGAGAATGAAATGTGCCTGCTTCTATGAAACAAAACCACTCAAATCTGCTTTGCTTTAAAGATATTGTTTTTCTTCGTAACTACAAAAGATTCATTTGTTATCCACAGGTGACAAGAAATTGTTAAACATCTGTGACCAGCAGTCTTGGTCCACTGGGTGCTCTGAGTGTTCTTCCAGGATAGAAATGGACAGAACATATTTTGGTATGCCCTCATAGGAGGTAGAGGAAGACCCTTAGGTGATCTTACCATCTCATCTCCCCCCAGACACAAATTCAACCCCTAAATGCAAACACACACACTCAAAAGGAAAACAAAACAATACACACACACACGTATGATTTGAAATCAGAGCCAGAAGCCAGGAGCAACAGGCAAATGGGCATACAGTACTTTAGGGTGGGTACCAATAGGAAAGCTTCAGTCTGATAACTGAGCCTTGGTCCATTGTGAACCCAGATGCCTGCCTTGGGGCAGAAACCCTAAGATGACTGAGGTTGTTTCTAGTTAGTCACTTCCCTTGGTGACAGGCCAAAGCTAAAGCAATCCTGTCTGGTAAAAAGCTTATCAGATTTTGACCTGCAGGATTCTTACAGGTGAAGATCAAGTATTCAGCTGTTCACATACACATTTACCATTTGATTATCTTATTCTGTCTGGCAACATAGATCTTATTCTGGGATTACTTTTCTTCTTTTTTAAAATATATCCTAGAGAATTACCTGAGTGGAGGCCTTACTTGATGGTATTTTAATTCATAATTTTTCTTGAAAGTTACTATTTTGGAAATTAAAGATAGATTGACAATCATTTTTCCTCAGCAATTTGAAGATATTATTCTACCATCTCTGCTCCTTATTGTTGCACCACAGAAATGCAACTGAGAATTTTGTTCTTTTCTAATTGTCATTTTTTCTTCTGGCTTTGTGTTCTACAGTTTTACTATGATGTGTTTGAATTCAGACTGATTTTTGTTTATTCTACTTGTGATATGTCACAAATCCTGGATCTTTAAAGTTTTATTTTAATTCTGAAAAATTGTAGCCATTTTCTTTCAAATATTACTTCTCCATTTTCTCTCTCCCTCTGTGATTCTATGTTGATACACATTAAACCTTTGTGTTCTTTCATTAGCTCTTACCTTCTATTTCATATATATTTTTTCTGTCTTTCTGTGCAGCATAGTTAAGTGATTTGTTTAGATATATCTGTCAATTTACCATGTCTACCTTCAGCTGGGTTTTCTTTGTTTAAGCCATCCATAGTTTTTTTTTAATTTCATCAATTATATTCTTAATTTCTAGAACTTCAATTACCTTTTGTTTTTCTTTCACAAATTAATTGTTCATTCTTGACAATTCCTTTATCTGTAGTTCTTGGAAGACTTATCTGTTGCTTGCCTTGCCTTTTCCTCTAAGAACTTTGTCTATGAATCAAAAAAAAAAATCTTGTATTAGAAAGACCGATGGTGACACTGATTGAGGTGACGATAAAGTAGGAATATTTTTTCTATCGAGTTATATTTTCAAGCTGTAGTAATTTTAACAGTGTGAAATTGGGCAGAACAAAACAAACAGACTGAAGAGAACAGAGGTCCTAGAAAATGACCCCTACATAAATGGAAACTTGATACATGGACAGAGGTGTGCTGCAGAGCAGTGGGAAAAAGATAGACTAAAATGAACACTGGGTGTTACATGCAACAGATGAACAACTGAACTCGATATCTGAAACTAATGATACACAATATGTTAACTAATTGAATTTAAATAAAATTAGTTGAGAAAAATAATCCTGGAATGGTTGGTTATATTTATGGAAAACAAAAATGTGATAGTGCATTAGTTTGTTAGAGCTACCATAACAAAATGCCAGTGGCACAGTGGCTTAAAAAACAGAAATTTATGTTTTCACAGTTTTGGAGGCTAGAAGTCCAAAATCAAAATGTCAGCAGATTTGGTTTCTTCTGAACCTTCTCTCCTTGACTTGTAGATGGCCACCTTCTCATTGTGTCCTCATATGGTCTTTCCTCTTTATGTCTTTGTCCCAATTCCCTCTTCTTATAAGAACACAAACTATAATGAATTAGGGCCCACCCTAAAGAACTCATTTTAATTTCATTACCTCTCTAAAGATCCTATCTCCAGATACAGTCACTTTCTGAGATATTAGGGGTTATGACTTCAACATATGAATTTGAGGGGACATAATTCAGCCCACAACAGATACCTTACATAAAAATTAATTACAAATGAATTAGGAACTTAAGTGTGAAAACCAAAATTTTATTCTGTTAAAAATGTAAAAAAGTATTTTTTCACCATGAGGAAGGATATATTAAATAAGACACATATACACTCATACGCACACGCACACACACACACACACACACACACACCCAGATAGATAAATTGACTACATTAAAATTTTGTAAATTCACTTTTTCAAAGGATACCATAAATTGCAAAAATAAACCAAAACATGGGAGAAGATATTTGCAATACTTATAACCTCTAAAAGACTGAGATAAAAAATATATTTGTGGAAGTTACAATAACCTAGCTAGGAATTATGATAAAATTTCCCCATTGTACCGATATCTGGACTTTCTTTTAGAAATAGAATAGAGATTTCAGAAGTAGTATATACATGGTTGATATGCTTAAATAATTTGAAGCTTTAAGATTATAGACATTCTGTAATTAGCATATCAATGAATCCTGAAAGACCCACAGAACTATCAATGAGGATTAAAGATATATTGTAAAGATGATTACAGAGGAAGAAATCTCCAAACCTCATTCAGAATATACTAGTCCCCTTGGGCTGATTAGTTGATCAAAATGCCATCTCTACCTCTCCATGCCCATTAGTAGGTCAGTGTGTTTTGATATTCATAATAACAATAATAAATATTATAATATTTAAATTTATTTTAAAATGGTTTGGATGATAACCATTACTTGCTATTCAATTTCAATGCTTATGATTATGTTCTCGTTTACATTTGTCTTGGTACTTTTATGATTTTAATGGTAGTAAACTAATAAGAACAAAAAGAGAATAACGTACATATATATAGTCTTCATCACTGCTCTGTGAGGATCAAATGATATCAGAACATTATGTTTGATAAATGTTTTCCAATAGTTCAACTAGAGAAAACTTATCAGATTTTACATGGCAACACAGATATGCCAAACTCACAAGGACTTGTGTGATAACATCAGTGCAATGAACATCTCAGTTTCAACAAAATGTCAACTTGTATATCAAATTAATCCTTTTGATTAGAATGTTACTGATTTTCTAATTTTGCTTGTATTTAACTTACAAATTTGCTTTTGGTTTTGTAGTTTATGGTTGTAAGAATTTATAGTTTATATTTGTACATATTTAAGAAACACTACAATAAAAATAATTTAAATAACCCTCAGGATATGTGAACAGGTTTTTTAAAAATTGTATACATACGTTACTCTTGAAAAATACAGTTTCACACTTTTCCTTTCCTTTTATATTTCCATTTCCTTTAAGAAATGTAGGTATCTAAGAAACAGAATGCTTCTCCTAGAGAGATACAAAATTAATAAAATAATATCTCTAGGTCTCTTCCTACTTCCTAGTTTTGACTCTGATAATGGCCCAAAAAGTCTAAATGTTCAGACATTCTAACCTAACAGCATTTTAAACTGAGAATAAATCTTAATGTACCAGTTATTTTCTATTTTTAATTTCTTTAACCTTAATCTTACATTTTGGATGATTATATATTTGTCATAACTTACAAAGACTTTGAATGAATGAATGAATGAATGAATGAGTTTCTGTTACAATATGAAACATAAACGTATGCCAAAAATACTGTAGGAATCATGTCTCTCCAGAAGAATCAATCTCTGTAACTATAGCACATTATGGTTGCTGCAGGATCCCATCTAGAATAATGTTTCCCACTAAGGGTATAATTTTCCTTTAGACAAACTTTGAATGAGTTTCTTGAGTCCTTAAGGTAGATTGAAAGATTTACTGACCACTAGAAATAAATAGAATCTGAAGTAAATTCACTTTAGTCTAACAAATGATTCTCATTATTCAAGCACTAATGTTGCCATTAGAAATAGTTGGAAATTATTTGATTTGGCAATAAATTGCTCATGTATAAACAGAAATAAGAAAAAGTATCATTCTTCTTTGAAAAACGTACTAACACATTTTAATACAGAATGGAAATAGTTATCTAAAAACAAAACCATAAGGCTATTGAATAATATGTTGTAACATAACTACTTAATTAGGGACTGGGGATTTAATAGCCATATTAAGTTTGCAAAACAGACTAACATTTTCTCTGAGTCCCAATGCATGGGCATTTATATATTAACTTTGAATTTAAAAAAAGAACTCCAAATTCGAGATTAATTATATACTCACATAGCACTGTCACTTAAGAACATTAAAATTTATCTGACTAACCATATAGTATAAAATGGAAAGAACTTTGGTGTTAAATAAGATCCAATTACAGCTCCTAGACTTCCTATATATTTAACTTTTGGTTGACCACCAAAACTATCTCAACATCAGTTTCATCTATAAAATGCATAAAATAAACTTTTCATCATAGATGGTTGCCACATTTAAATAATATACTATATGTAAGAATCCTAGGTTATAGCCAAGTTTATAATAATATGGTAGTTACTGTTCTTACCATGTCCACAATTATTCTTTCATAACTAAAATGAAATTTATCATGTCTTATTTTCGAATTTTATAATCCCTGGCATGGGAAAACTGTCCAAAATATTTGCTGAATGAATATACAGTGTCAACTTACTGTCTAGGCTCTTAGTTCTCACTAACTATCACAGAGAAGCAGTAGAATTTTGATTAGACAACCATTTAAACAAATGTTAATTTGGTATTGAATGTTTTACATAAAGGGAAATTATACTTGGGAATCTAAATTTTACCAATTAAGGAAAATTGTTACATAGAGATGCACACCAGCTACACTGATTTGGCTTATATGCATTAAATCAATTTACAATCCACAATAACTAAAATGTGGCTGTAATAACACTTAATATTTGGGTACATATTTACAGTTTACAAAATGTTGCACATATAATAACTCACAAAGTCAGATAAAAGTGTTACATTAAACATAGAAAAGAAGAAAAAAACCAAATATTATTTTTTTTGCCACAGGTTTTATAGTAATTGCTGTTTGGTGCTAAGAATAAACAAGTTTCATAGTTGGTATTTTAAATTCATACTTTAATAGATTAATATGATAATAGACCTTTGTTAATTGCATCTTCCAATAACAACTTTCATAGTCAGCTACAAGAGATACAAATTAATTAAAATTCGGATTGACATACTTCTGTATGCATTTCAAATTCACATATACAATAAGTTCTACTGATATAAACACTGTTAGAAGGAATAATCATTAACTTTAGTCCATACTGGAAAAAAATATCTTTGTGGTCAGTACAATTTGGGTGACTAGGTTAATTCAAGTGATACACATTTCATCATTTACTTGACTTGCAATCTCTTAAGAAATAGTCATTTTTATAGTTTACATCAATAAGAGTAAAATTTCAAGTAAAAAAAGAAATGCATCAAAAAGAAAATATAAATAGTAAAGATAAAACAAATGTGTGGATATGCCAAGATATAATAATTTGAAATTTTACATTTAAAACACTGAAAAGGAGAAATTACCTCAGTATTCACATGAAAATTCTTTTTATATAAAACATAGAAACACACCTAAAACAAGCTGTTGCAAGTCGTGATAGTGGTTAGCCATGTGGGTAGTAGAAACTGGAAAGGGACAAAAAAAGGTTTTTATTGTGTTGCCTGTGTTCTGTTTTTTGATCTCTGTGTTGTTACATGGATATATTCAGTTTTTGACAATTTACCTAGCTTTACATTTATATTTGACCTCCTATGTAATTATTATATTTTAATAACAACTTTATAAAATAAAGGAAGAATTTTTTTTTAATTCAAAGGAAAGTGAAGAATTTAGATGATAAGCAAAGAAGATCCATCATATGCATAATGGGAGTCTTTAAGGAAGAAACCCAAAGCAAGAGTAAAGGGATGTTGTGATGAGCACTGTGTGTTGTATATAAATGTTGAATCACTAAATTGTACACCTTACACCTGAAGCTAATATTACACTGTATGTTAACTGGAATTTAAATAAAGAGAAAAGTACTAAAATTTGTAAGTCAAGGAAATGTTTTTGAGTAGCAAAAACAGTTAAGGTGACATATTGGAAGGACACATCATGTTCTTGAGAAAATCAATCCAGAATTACCAACACTGAAATATATTCTCAAAAAAAATCAATAGAAGTTAAAAAAAAAAAAAAAAAACCCTTGAGGCAGACCAAATGAAAGGACAAATAGGGGAAAAAACAGCAAATGCTCATCACTTTTCAAACTCAATTCTGTAGGCCAGAAGAATGTGAATTAAAATATCTAAGGTACCAAAAGAAAGAAAATGTGAACTAATAAGGATATTATATCTGCCAACAGATTTTTAAAAGTAAAAGCTATGGAATAAGGAACAAAAAAGAGAGAAAGGCAAACCAAGAAACAGACTCTTAATTATAGAGGTTACCAGAGGGGAATGGGGTCGGGGATGGGTGAAATAGGTGATGGGGGTTAAGGAGGGCACTTGTTATGATGAACACCCGGTGATATATGGAGGTGTTGAATCACTAAATTCTATACCTGAAACTTATATTATACTGTATGTGAACAAATTGGAATTTAAATGAAAACTTTAAAAAAGTAATGACAAAAAAAGGAAAAGCTACAGAAAAGTGTAATCAATATGAGAGAACTCAGGAAATACTGTTCCCATGAATCTTTTTTTGAAGAATCTATTAGAGTACAAAATTTAGGCACCTAAAATAACAAAAGATAAATCAATAAAGACTAGTGGTGAATATTATATATAAGACTGAGACTAAATGTGAATGTAAAGAAAAGCATATAGTAGTTAATCCTCTAATTGCTGATACAAATAGTTGGGAGGAGTTCCTGTGACATTTACCAGGATAATTACTGTGGGCTTAATTGACATCACTTAGATTAGTGTATCCCCCTATCACCCAAGACGCTTGAGCTTGACAATAATATCTATCAACAAATTAAAATTAAGTAAGTGTTGATTATGGAGTAGAAGTAAAATGGCTGGTTGTTATTAATTGAGGCAGCTTATGATTTTTAAAAAATATCGGTAGGCAAATAGGTTCCTCAATTAAAATGTGATCAGAAAACTAAAAAATACCAAAATAGTGAGGTAACAAATTTAACAAGGAGAAGAATTAACATCCCACCAGCAGAATAATATAGTTATTATCCTGACTGAAAATTTAAAATAACTGCATGCAAAAAATACCCAAACAGAGGTTTTGTTTTTCAAAAAAATTTTTGATCATTGATATATAAATAAAAGCTATGTATAGGTTGAATTGCTAAGTGACATTGATCAAGAGTCAATTAAGGAACCAGAAAACCAAATAAAGAAGTCCAATTCTATAACAAAGGAAAAAGGAAGAGCAAAAATGAAAATATATGGAATATGGTTAGCATTTCCAATACTAAAAGAGTTTCCAGGGTGCCTGTGGCTCAGTTGGTTAAGCATCTGCCATTGGCTCAGGTCATGATCTCAGGGTCCTAGGAATGAGCCCCACATGGGGCTCTGTGCTCAGCAGGGAGTCTGATATTCCCTTTCACTCTCCCTCTGTGCTGTCTCTCTCAAATAAATACATAAAATCTTTTTTAAAAAGTATTTCCATAGAGAACTTGGTGGGGAGACTAATCAAATAAATAAAACAACATTTTTCAGAATTATAGACAGACAGGAATTTACAAATTATAAGTGCTCTTCAATTGTT
Source organism: Phoca vitulina (assembly GCF_004348235.1). NCBI lineage: Eukaryota > Metazoa > Chordata > Mammalia > Carnivora > Phocidae > Phoca > Phoca vitulina. The sequence goes on from NW_022589712.1 coordinate 42,122,553, forward strand.
ACACAGGATGCATATTTATAAACAGGGATAACGATAGACATCCTCATATAATTTTAGAAAAGAAAGAGAAAATAAGAACTACAGAATCATCCAGATACAAATAGAAAAATAAAAAGTATGGTTACAAAGAAACAAATGTAGGTTTGGTACAGAATGACCTTATTGGATTTTAGAAGAAAATGAAGCAAAGCTTGAATATACAATTATTTTTAACCTGGCTTTTAATACAAGATAGAATTGAAGCAGGAAGAACATACAATGATTTTTTTCAGCCATAGATGACTTAGAAGGTATACTAGTAGTAGACTATTAATAGAAGAAATAAAATCCCACATAATTTCAGCTTTAACTGTAGTGGGGAGATTGCAGAGATAAGTGTCTACATGAAATATCAATCTTGAATGCTCAAAGACATTTCAAACTTAACATGCTACATACGAAACTTAAATTGTTGCCTGTCAAAGTAATTTTTTAAACCTTCTCAATATGAATAAATGCTTTAAACACACCCATTCAGTTGTTCAAGCTATAAAGCCAATACCAATAGCATAAAAACACCAATTTAAAATTATATTTATATTAATACAAAAGTAATAGCTCAAAAGTAGTTCATCCCTTTCTATTTCTATTTCATCACATAATCTAGATCAGTATTAATTATATGTGGTCAACAAACTATTTGCTACCAACCTGTGATGAGATAAATATGGAAATAGAGTCAATATTTTAAAATTCTTACAGGAATTTAATAAAATAATTTATATCACTTAAATCCAGTAATAAAATTGGGATCACATTTTTGTGTCTTTCTTTGTCACTTCATTTTGTAGTAATTTACTTTTATTTTACTTTATAAAGTGTTGGTCTGTAACTGATTAGGGAACTTGGAAAACAGTCCCTTCATCACAAATATTTTTAAACACTGCTATAGGTCATATCTGCCAATATATCTTAGTCACATCACCACACTTCATCTCCACTACCACAATATCAACATATGTATAGAAAAACTCTGAGATTGTTATAGCTCTTCTCTGTGTTTTTCCCATCTTCTCTTCTCCATTTTTTCTCATAAATGTCTATGAGTGATGATAGACAAATATATACATAGATAGATTATAGATAGATAGATGTAGATAGATGCTATTACATGCTATAGATATATTGCACCTTTTATATACAAGAGGTTAAAAACCTTGGCATTTCCTAGGTAGAGAACGCTTCTGGGGGAATGGAGAAATCAGAAGAGCTTTTATAGTTTTTCAGAAGTTGAGGAACAAAATTAGAGGCTTGAGAGATCAAGATCCTGATGAGAAAAAAATGACCAGAGAACTGAGTTTAAATGAAACCAGTTTTCTACTCAATACATGGAAAACTGAAGCCACAAGATTAAAGGAGATAAAAAAAAAAGTAATAAAAAAAAACCCTGTGAGAACAAGTAGAGTTTTTGAATGTCCTGATGTGTTGAACAAAAAAGAATTTCAGTTCAGGACATAACAATGGAATATATACCCATGAGGACTGTCCTCTCAATTACACACTTGGACATTTTGCTCTAGCGATCAGGAAAAGCAGAAGTAGACAGAGTAATACCAAATCTGCAAAATAGGTTGACTCAGTTGTTTCTGACTGAATTAAGGTAAAGATTCCCCATTCCATTTCCCTAACAGGAGGCAGGGTGGATTTTATTTGAAAGAGGGATATATCATCTGGAACACCTAAAATTTTATCCACAATGTCCACAATTCAATCAACAAGTATTAGACTTGCCAAAATATGGGAAAATATAACTGAAAATCAAGAAAAGGAGAGATTTATATGTATTCGGATATTGGGGTATGCTCATAAGACTTTAAAGTAACTATGATTAAGATTTTTAAGGAAATAGCAGAAGACAGAAAATATCTTTTAAAATGGAGAATTTAATGAAAATATTGGAACTAAAAAAAGAATCAAATAGGAAATCTAAAACTGAAAAATTCAATAACAGAAATCATCAATCGGCAATCGACATGGATGGAACTGGAGGGGATTATGCTAAATGAAGTAAGTCAAGCAGAGAAAGACAATTATCATATGGTTTCACTCATATGTGGAACATAAGCAATAGAACGGAGGACCATAGGGCAAGGGAGGGAAATCCAAAGGGGGAGAAATCAGAGAGGGAGTTGAACCATGAGAGACTATGGACCCCGAAAAACAATCTGGCGGTTTCACCCCCAAGTGAGGGTGGGGAGAGGGGGTAACAGGGTGATGGGTATTGAGGAGTGCACATGCTGTGATGAGCACTGTGTGTTATACTTAACTAATGAATCATTGAACACTACATCAAAAATGAATTATGTACTCTACAGTGGCTAACTGAAGATAATAAAAAGAAAGAAATCATCAATCGGCATAATAAGATATTAAAGAAGAGGAGAAGAAAGGATTGGTGACATGTTAAGACGAGCCAAGAGAAAATACATAAACTAAAGCATAGAGAAAAAATAAAAATTTAGAAAAAAGAGCAAGAATATATGGGACACAGTGAAAAGATTTCATATTCAGATGGAATTTTAAAAAAAGAAGGAAGAAAATTCAACAGAGTTGACAAAAGATATCAATATATATATTCAAGATGCTATGAAATCTCTAAGGAAAAAAAAAACATGAAGAAAGCCAAACCCATTTTACTTAGTAAAATGTCTGAACCCCAATGACAGAGAAAATCTTAAAAGCAGCTAAAGAATAAGATACCTGCCATAAAGCAACAATAGAATAAAATAGATAAATGACTTCTCACTATAAACAAAGACATCTTTAATGTCCTGAAAAAATTATTGCCAACCTAGATATGCTCTAAAAGAAATCAAAGAGCATTCTTTATGCAGAATGATAATTTCAGACAGAAATAAAGAAGAGAGAAGTTATAAAGAACAGGGGAACAGGTAACCATGCAGGAGAGCATGTGTATCTCTGTGTGTGTGTGTGTGTGTGTGTAAGTGAGGGGGGAATCTCAATGATACTGTTTGTAGAGTCTCAAATATAAATTAAATTGCATAAAAACAATAAAAACAAAAGGCAATAGTGATATACATTGATAGGAATAAATTGTTTTAAAGTCTTAATAATACTGGGGGAGACATAAAAGTGTTCACTTTATTAAACTGTAATAAAGACTATAGTAACTTAAAAACATAAGGAAATCATGTATAGCTAAATGTTAATAAATAGGAAATCGCAATGATAAATATACTAGATTAATAAAAAAGTTAAGAAATAATTTATAAAAAGAATATAGTACAGGTGGTTCAAATAGAAAACACCTAGTGAAATATAGACATAAACCAAAAAATATGAAAAATTACATTAAGCATAAATGCAATAAATAAGCCTCATTAATATAAATGCAAAATTTCATAAAACATATTATAATATCAAATCCAGATAGTATACTGTGGCTAAGTGTCATAACCAAATGATGTTCTAGGAATTCAGAGGTGGTTTAAGAGTTGAAAATCAATCAATTCACCAATTAAAAAAAATAAGGAAACCTCAACATGATCCAAAATATGATTGTCTGTAAAACAAAATTTCACGCAAAGTAAGGCTGTCACAAAAAATGCTCATGATGACTTCTTATTATAAAGGTCAACAACAAACAAAATTAATATATGATCTTAGAAATGAGAATAGTAGGTATTCTTGGGTGGTTGTTCTAAGTGGCTGTGAGCAGGCAGAAGGGTATTAACTTACTGTTTACTATTTTCTATTCTTTATCTGGGTTCTTGTAACAATAATATGTTCACTTTTGAAAATTCTCGCATCTGCCCACATATATTTGTGCACTTTTCTGTGTTTATGTTATGCTTTTACAAAAAGTTTACTTAAAGTGATGGTAGACTTTTCTGTTGGGCTAAGATAAAATAATTATAGCGGTCGAATGTACCATTGAGAAACCCAGAAATAGCCAGAAAAATACAGAAAACATACAAATAGCAACCACCACAACAAAATTGTTAGAAGGCAATGGAGAATTCCCAAAGGAAACACGACTAAGAAACCAGTATCCTGAAAAGAAAGGGAACTACACAAAAGTGAGCCAATTCTGCAGGTTCTTCATCCTTCATCCTATGATTCTTGCCATATATCTTGAAAGATAGTCCAGGTATGGACTACCACTATGAAAAGGCAGAGAAACCAGCAGATATTCTGCCAATTTCATGGGGCTGGAGAAAAAAAAAAGTGAAGATTATGGGTACAAAACATCAAAACTTGGGAGAGAGGTACTTGGTCTAGCAGCAATCACTGTGAGAATGTAGCATAGGAAAGGAAGTCTAGCATCATATTGGTTTTTACTTTAAGGCAATTGCCAAATCCTTGAACTGCACAAGGCAGAAGATAAGAAGCCAGGCAGAAAGCTCCTAGTGGTCAAATAGGTATTTTATGCTGTTAATGGTGCTGAGAAGAAAAAAAATGCAAAAATTGGAATTCAATACCCATCTAATAGAGGCGCCCTGGGAAACAACTCATCTCAGCTGGAAAACTGAGGGACTACACTACACTAGAGGTGGCAAAGCAGAAGCATAGAAAAAAATAAACCATGTTATAGCCACATACTTGAATCCTAAATAGCAATAAGAATGAATGACCCACTGAAATGGCAATAATGCGGATGTTTCTCACAAGCACATATTGAGCAAAAGGAGCCACAGAAATAAGCACTTAACATAGGATTCCATTCATACGTAGCTCAAAAGTAGGCAAAATTAATCTCTATTATTAGAAATCAGAATAGTGGTCACTTAGAGAGGAAGAAGTAAGAGAGAAAGGGAGACTTCTTGATTGCTGGTCTTGTTCTATTTCTTGATCTGTGTTATTTTACATGTGAAAATGATCCAGATATATATTTATTATTTGTGAGTATTTACACATGTATTTAATATTTCATTGAAAAGTTATTTAATAAAAGGAAGTTAAAAATCCAGTGAATATTTAAATACCTAGATCTTTAATGTCATAGGAAAAAAACGTAAGTTAAAATGTCAATTTTATACATATTTTATTGAAGAAAAATAGGACAATTAATAAATAACTCTCAAGCATAAAATATAGTAAATTGGGAGAAAATTCTGCAAGGCAAGTGGAATGGAGGGAAAAGTTATTATATAAAGTCTCAGAATGTTAAAAAGAGCATAATCATGAATTTTTAAGTGGATGCTAGTAGATATAATTTGCTATGGTATTTATATTCCATTGGATATATTTTATAAACTGCTATAATATGTAATAATATTATAACAGCTTTAATTAAAATCTCAATATTTAAATATACAGAAGTTACAAATTTTACAAATTATAATGAAAAAATAAATGTGTAAAGGAGATTAGATTTTAAAAATACATTTGAGGAATATGCAACCAATTTTGATGTCATCTGTGTTATATAGACCTTCCTTTTTCCTACTAAAATCTAATGAAATATCCACCATATTCTAAGTTCCCACATATACAGGGCTCTATTCCTGGGATCTTTAAATTGTTCCATTGGATTACTTGTATGTGTCTATATCAATGTTACAATGTTAAATTTCATGCCATGAGGACAAATATTTCTATTTGTTATAGCACATCCTCAACATTTTTACCTTACAACTTTCTTATCTACTTTTATTTATTTACATCTTCATATTTATTTAGGGATCAGCTTATGAAGTTCCATGAAACATGTGACAGTGATTTGGGAGTAAATATTTTATTTTAGTAGGGCATAAATGATATTTTAAGCAATACTCATCCTTTCTATGCATGAATAGAGCCCACACTGGTAATTTCCTGAGAAAAAGTGAATGGGAGTTAAAAATTTTGAGACTTTTGCTTATTGGAAAAAGTATTTTATTCTGTCTTAAGACTTGATTAATAATTTTCCTTGTATAGTATTCTACATGGGCAATGCTTTACCCTCAGAACATGACAGGTGTTTCTCCCTTACCTTGTAGATTCTAATGTTATTGCCATCATTCTAGTCCCCAAGTCTTTGTATGCAATTGGTTTTCCTACTTCTGCTTTTCTTCACTCTCTGGGAATATTATGTATCTTATAATTGTTCCTCAAAAACTAAAAAATTGCAGTATCATGTCTTGGTGTATTTATATGGAATCATTGTGTAAGGTCCTTTGTGTATTCACTTTGAATCTGGAAACACATATTCTTTACTTTGGGGAAGTTTTATTGTAATATTTTAGTCATTCTGTAATTTTCATATTATTCAGAAGGCTGCATCAGTTAAATTTTATTCCTAATTTTTTCTTTATTTTGAGTTTTGTAGTTGTTATTGTTGCTGTTTTATCTGAAAAAAGTTTCTTCAACCTAGACCCTAAATAGCTTGTTGTAATAATTCTTTCTTTTGACATATTTTTATTTCCAAGAACATGCATTCTTTTAAAATATCTTATTTCACATGTGCAATATCTTTTCTATTTCTCTGAAGATAACTAACTAAGATGTTGTTAGTTGGTTTTATTTTTCTATTGATTGTTCTGTTGCCTCTGAGTGTCTTTTAGTTTTCTGTATGATTTTTGCCTCTTTCATATTAAAAACCTTCCTCAAATTTACTTGCCCATTCATCCTTGAGATGGTGGTACTAAAAATTTGCTTAGACATTCCGTTCACAGAAACAGCACTTGCCCAGTGTTATGCTTTACTGTAGGTTAGTCTATATAGAGACTTAGGAATTGGGGATTTCAATTACCCATGTCATTATCTTTCGTTTTTAGCTTTGAGACAGTTAGTTTCCCAGTTCAGTGTAGTATGATCCTCTGGCTAAGGAATATAGCCTTTTTTCTGGCATTCTAGAAGCAGAGCTAGAGAAGTGTATATACATCTGTTTTCTATATGGGTAGATTCAAGGAAGGAATGTGAAGATTGAAATGCTTGTGAGGTCTCTCAACCACACTTTGACTTTTCACCCTATCCCATACTCTTTCATTTTCTGAGGTAACTGATACTTCCCATTCATTTTCTGGGATAATGGCTCCCACTATTTCACGCACGGGGTTTAGTATTGTGGAAATAAATGAAGGCTAACTACAACAGAAAAGCAAAGTCTATTTATTCTCTTTGCTATAGAAAGGGAGTCAGCCACTGTTTTCTGTGTTTTGGCAGAGACTCCAAGTCACACAGAAGAGTGGAAAGCTTTATACTGGAAAAAAAGTGAAGACTTCAGGTGTACCCAGATTGGAGGTTGTTTGTCTGAGGAAGCTTTAGGGAGGCTAACTAGAAGTGGGACTTCCTATGTGACTGGTTAGGGTTACATATGTGGCTTTCTCTGGTTGGTCCTAAGTTGAAAGCAGAGACAAAAATTATGGAAGCTGCCAGTTCTTAATCAAGTCCTGGCCATTTTGAGTGATTGTTATAGAAGATATTGTTTAACTCCCTGAATTGTTGCTAGAGATGGCAATCTGGCTCACTCTAAGTCTGACATAACAGCAGGCTGGCTTTCTGAGTTGTTTGATGTTGATAGGGGTTGGTTTCCTGGACATTTGTTTGCAGGTTGCAATTCAAAGTTCTATATGGTCTGCCCTTTGTCTGTTTATATATTTAGCCTCTCAACATTAGTTGACACTACTCCACCACTATTGTTAAAAAGAAAACCACAGGCCCCCAAAGGAGTTACTTATATTAAGCCAAATCACCAAACCAGAAATGTAGTCTTAACTGGACAGTCAGGTATTTTCTGGTCAGCACTAATAAGGAAATCGGTCACATAGGCTCTCTCCATCTCTCAAGGAAAGATGAGGTAATATCCCTAATAAGACACCCTAGTTCTTCCCTCTAAGGGAAGGTGACCTTGCCTAAAAAAAATTCATTTTTTTGTTAATTGTCCCACCTCTCTTCCTGCCTATAAAATTCGTCCATTTTGTACAACTCCTTGGAACACTTGTCTACTTGCTAGATGGGATAGTGCCGAATCAATTAAATCTTCAGCCAGTTAAACCTTCAAAATTTACTCAGTTGAATTTTTGCTCTTTAACATTATTTAAGTAACATAACTTTTTTTATATCCTTTGTATATTCTTGTCATTTCCCTTGTACACTTTCCTTCTATTGTTTTTATTCGTTTACCCTTCTTTTGCAGATACAAATAATGCTACAATGAATAACCTTGTGTGTGTGTGTGTGTGTAGCTGAATTTGTCCATCTTTTCTTTGATTACAAATAGATTTTGAGCCATAATTAAAAAGTTTAATCTTATATCTATGTTATAGAAAGTTCCTCATACTTTCTCTTAATATTTATATAGCTCATTTATTGCATTCATATCTCTGCTTCCTCTGGAGTTAATTCTTATGAAATATGGATTAAATCTTATCTTTTTCCAATGGTTATTTATTCAGTCAGCCAGCAACGATATTTATTAAAAACCCTAGATCCTAAATATGCGGCAGAGCATATTTCTACTGCCTGCATATCCATTCAAGCACCTGTCTGTATCAGACAGTTTTACCTTCGAATTTGTACAATTCCCTCCTTATAGTTTTTCTGTTTCAGCTTCAAAATCCTGAATATTTATTTTACCATGTGAAATGAAGTATCAACCTGTTTCATACATGAGTTTGTGGACTGGATTATTTTTTTTGAGGTGTTGAGTTTGATAAGTTCTTTATAGATTTTGGATACTAGCCCTTTATCTGATAAGACATTTGCACATATCTTCTCCCATTCTGTCGGTTGTCTTTGGGTTTTGTTGACTGTTTCCTTTGCTGTGCAAAAGCTTTTTGTCTTGGGGAGCCTCAGTGGCTCAGTCGTTAAGCGTCTGCCTTCAGCTAAGGTCATGATCCTGGGGTCCTGGGATCGAGCCCCGCATCGGGCTCCCTGCTCTGCAGGAAGCCTGCTTCTCCCTCTCACACTCCCCTTGCTTGTGTTCCCTCTCTCGCTGTCTCTCTCTCTCTGTCAAATAAATAAATAAAATCTTTAAAAAAAATAAAAAATTAAAATAAAAAAAATTTTTTTAAATTAATAAAAAGCTTTTTATCTTGATGAAGTCCAAACAGTTCATTTTTGCTTTTGTTTACCTTGCCTTTGGAGACATGTCTAGCAAGAAGTTGCTGTAGCCGAGGTCAAAGAGGTTGCTGCCTGTGTTCTCCTCTAGGATTTTGATGGATTCCTGTCTCACATTTAAGGTCTTTCATCCATTTTAAGTTTATCTGTGTGCATGGTATAAGAAAATGGTCCAGGTTCATTCTTCTACATGTGACTGTCCAATTTCCCCAGCACAATTTGTTGAAGAGACTGTCTTTTTTCCATCAGTTATTCTTTCCTGCTTTGTCAAAGATTAGTTGATCATAGAGTTGAGGGTCCATTTCTGGATTCTCTATTCTGTTAATTGATCTCTGCATCTGTTTTTGTGCCAGTACCTACTGTCTTGATGATTATGGCTTTGTAATAGAGCTTGAAGTCTGGCATTGTGATGTCCCTAGTTTTGGTTTTCTTTTTCAACATTCCTTTAGCTATTCAGGATCTTTTCTGGTTCCATAGAAATTTTAAGATTATTTGTTCCAGGTCTGTGAAAAATGTTCATAGTATTTTGATAGAGATGGCATGGAATGTGTAGATTGCTCTGGGTAGCATAGACATTTTCACAATATTTGTTCTTCTAATCCATGAGCATGGAACGTTTTTCCATTTCTTTGTGTCTTCCTCAATTTCTTTCATGAGTGTTCTGTAGTTTTTGGAGTACAGATCCTTTACCTCTTTGGTTAGGTTTATTCCAAAGTATCTTGTGGTTTTGGGTGCAATTGTAAATGGGATTGATTCATTAATTTCTCTTTCTTCTGTCTCATTGTTAGTGTATAGAAATGCAACTGATTTCTATGCATTGATTTTATATCATGCCATGCTGCTGAATTCCTATATGAGGTATAGTAATTTTGGGATGGAGTCTCTTGGGTTTTCCATGTAAGGTATCATGTCATCTGTGAAGACTGGGAGTTTGACTTCTTTGCCAATCTGGATGTCTTTTGTTTCTTTTTGTTGTCTGATTGCTGAGGCTAGGACTTCTAGTACTATGTTGAACAACAGTGGTGAGAGTGGACATGCCTGTCATGTTCCTGCCCTTAGGGGAAAAGCTCTCAGTTTTTCCCCATTGAGAATGATATTCACGTGGTCTTTTAGTATATGGCTTTTATGATATTGAGGTATGTTCCCTCTAACTCTAGACTGTATTTCTCCAAGGAAGACATACAAATGGCCAACAGACACATGAAAAAATGTTCAACATCACTCAGCATCAGGGAAATACAAATAAAAACCACAATGAGATACTACCTCACACCAGTCAGAATGGCTAAAATTAACAAATCAAGAAACAACAAGTGTTGGTGAGGATGCAGAGAAAGGAGAACCCTCTTACACTATTGGTGGGAGTGTAAGCTGGTACAGCCACTCTGGAAAACAGTATGTAGGTTCCTTGAGAAGTTAAAAATAGAGCTACTCTATGACCCAGCAATTGCACTACTAGGTATTTACCCAAAGGATACAAATATTGTGATCTAAAGGGGCACCTTCACCCCAATGTTTATAGCAACAATGTCCACAATAGCCAAACTATGGAAAGAGCCCAGATGTCCATAGACAGATGAATGGATAAAGAAGATACAATATAAATATAATGGAATATTACTCAGCCATCAAAAAGGATGAAATCTTACCATTTACATCAACATGGATGGAACTGGAGGGTATTATGCTGAGTGAAATAAGTCAATCAGAAAAAGACATTTATCATATGGTTTCACTCATATGTGGAATTTAAGAAACAAAATAGAGGATCATAAGAGAAGGGAGGGAAAAATAAAATAAGATGAAATCAGAGAGGGAGACAAACCATAAGAGACTCTTAACTGTAGGAAACATACTGAGGGTTGCTGCAGGGGAGGTGGGTGAGGGGTTGGGGTAACAGGGTGATGGGCATTAAGGGAGGGACATGATGTAACAAGCACTGGGTGTTACATGAAAATGATGAATTACTGAACTCTACATCTGAAACTAATGATACATTATATGTTAACTAATTGAATTTAAATAAAATAAGTTATAAAAAACAGTTTGTGGATAATTTTGTGGGATAGCATTAAATATTTAATATTTAGGGAAACCTGAAATCTATATGATGTTGAGTCATGTTATCTAAGAACAAGAATGTCTTACAATTCGTAGGAGCAAGATGGCAGAGGAGTAGGATACCTAAATTTCATCTGGTCCCAGGAATTCAGCTAGATAGATATCAAACCATTATGAACACCTATGAACTCAACAGGAGATCGAAGAAAAGAATAGCAGCAACTGTCTGAACAGAAAAGCAACCACTTTCTGGAAGGTAGGATGGGGGGAGAAGTGAAACCGAGGCGATATTCGGGAAGATAGACCACGGTGGGGACGGAGCCTCCGTCAGCTGGCTATGGGCAAGTGATAGAGCAGTGGAGCACAAAAGTGGAACTTTTAGATGTCTGCTCCACTGAGGGATGTCGCTCCAGTGGCTAAGCGGGGGTGGAGCCCTCGCTGGGACAGTGTGGTCTCAGGACTCTCGGGGTCACAGAAAGACTGGGGTGCCTGAGTGCCGCAGAGCTCCCAGGTATCGGAGCAGGAAGCTGGCTGCAAAGACGGAGCCGAAAAGTGGGCTCTCAGCTCAGGGTTGCCATAAACCATGATCCATGGCACAATTGGGCCACTGCTCTTCCAGCAGGGACCCAACAAGCGGCAGATCTGGGAAGACTTCCCTTCCTCCCCCGGGAGGAGTGACGTGGGAGCACAGCACAGGAATCCGCTGGGTTTGGAGACTGCAAATGGGGTCCTGTGCCAGAGATAGAAATGCTCAGTCACAGGCTGGGTGAGCATGGAGTGCAGCTGGAGACTGGGGAGGTGGGAGTGATTGACTGCTTTTCTCTGGGGGCCCACTGAAGAGTGGGGCCCTGGGTTCTTGGCACCTCCGGGGCATAGATTGGGAGGCTGCCATTTTCACTCTCGTCCTCGAAAGCTGTACAGAAAGCTTGCGGGGAACAAAAGCTCCCAAGAGCAAACCTGAGCAGATTACTTAGCCTGGTCCCTGGCAAGAGCAGGGCAATTCTGCCTCAGGCGGAACCATTGCAACAGGCCCCTCCCCCAGAAGATCAGCAAGAACAGCCAGCCAAGACCAAGTTTACTGATCAGTGAGAATGGCAGAACTCCAGCAATAGGGGAATACAGCACATGAATTCATGGCTTTTTTCCCCATGATTCTTTAGCCTTTCAAAGTTAACTTTTTTAATTGTCTTTTTTTTTTCTTTTTCTATTATTTTTTTGAATTTTTCTTTTTCCCTTTTCAAGCAACATCTTATTAATCCCTTTTTTTATTTTTATTTTTTTAATCACTTTTTTAAAAATATTTTTTATTTTTCATTTTTAGAGTCATATTCTATCCCTTCATTGTAGTTAATCTTATTTTTGGTATATATATAAGTTACTCTCTCTTTAAAATTTTGGGGTACAATTTCTTCTAACAGACCAAAATATACGCTAAATCTCTAGTGTATGGCTCTGTTCTAGTCTCTTGCCTGATCACATTCTCTCTCTTTTTTTTTTTTCAAATTTCTCTTCTTTCTTTTTTCAACCAACATCTTATCTTATCAATTCTTTTTATAAAATCTTTTATAATTTTCATCCTTACAGTCATTTTCCATCCCTTCATTGTATTTACCCTTATTTTTGTACATATATAAGTTTTTTTTCTTTAAAAATTTGGGAGGCAGTTTCTTCTAACAGACGAAAATACACCCAAAATCTAGTGTGTGGCACTGATCTATTCACCAGCCTGATCATAGTTGATTATATCCTTTTTTTCTCTTTCTTTTTCTTTTTCTTTCACTTTCTTTTCCCCCAATTTCAGGTCTCTTCTGATTTGTTCAGTGTATATTTTTCTGGAGTCATTTTTACCCTGTTAGCATTTTGTTCTCTCGTTAATCTATTCTCCTCTGGACAAAATGACAAGATGGAAAAAAATCACCTCAAAAAAAAGAACAAGAGGCAGCACCAACTGCCAGGGACCTAATCAATACGGACATTAGTAAGATGTCGGATCTAGAGCTCAGAATGATGATTTTAAAGATACTAGCTGGGCTTGAAAAAAGCGTGGAAGTTATTAGAGAAACCCTTTCTGGAGAAATAAAAGAACTAAAATCTAACCAAGTTGAAATAAAAAAGGTTATTAATGAGGTGCAATCAAAAATGGAGGCTCTAACTGCTAAGATAAATGAGGCAGAAGAGAGAATCAGTGAGATAGAAGATCAAATGATGGAAAATAAAGAAGCTGAGAAAAAGAGAGATAAACAACTACTGGATCATGAGGGCAGAATTCGAGAGATAAGTGATACCATAAGACGAAACAATATTAGGATAACTGGGAACCCAGAAGAAGAAGAAAGAGAGAGAGGGGCAGAAGGTATATTGGAGCAAATTATAGCAGAGAACTTCCCTAATTTAGGGCAGGAAACAGGCATCAAAATGCAGGAGGCACAGAGAACCCCCCCAAAATCAATAAAAATAGGTCAACACCCCGACATTTAATAGTAAAACTTATGAGTCTCAGAGACAGAGAAAATCCTGAGAGCAGCTCAGGAGAAGAGGTCTGTAACCTACAGTGGTAGAAACATTAGATTGACAACAGACCTATCCACAGAGACCTGGCAGGCCAGAAAGGACTGGCATGATATATTCAGAGCACTAAACGAGAAAAACGTGCAGCCAAGAATACTATATCCAGCTAGGCTGTCATTGAAAATAGAAGGAGAGATAAAAAGCTTCCAGGACAAACAAAAACTAAAAGAATTTGCAAACACGAAGCCAGCCCTACAAGAAATACTGAAAGGGGTCCTCTAAGCCAAGAGAGAGCCTAAAAGTAACATAGACCAGAAAGGAACACAGACAATATACAGTAACAGTCACCTTACAGGCAATACAATGGCACTAAATTCATATCTTTCAATAGTTACCCTGAATGTAAATGGGCTAAATGCCCCAATCAAAAGACACAGGGTATCAGATTGGATAAAAAAAACATGACCCAACAATATGCTGTCTGCAAGACACTCATTTTAGACGCAAAGACATCTCCAGATTGAAAGTGGGGTGGAAAACAATTTACCATGCTAATGCATATCAAAAGAAAAATGGGGTGGCAATCCTTATATCAGACAAATTAGATTTTAAACCAAAGACTATAATAAGAGATGGGGAAGGACACTATATCATACTTAAAGGGTCTATCCAACAAGAAGATCTAACAATTGTAAATATCTATGCCCCTAACATGCGAGCAGCCACTTATATAAGCCAAATAATAACAAAAGCAAAGAAACACATCGACAACAATACAATAATAATAGGGGACTTTAACACCCCCTCACTGAAATGGACAGATCATCTAAGCAAAAGATCAACAAGGAAATAAAGACTTTAAATGACACACTGGACCAAATGGACTTCACAGATATATTCAGAACATCCCATCCCAAAGCAACAGAATACACATTCTTCTCTAGTGCCCATGGAACATTCTCCAGAATAGATCACATCCTAGGTCACAAATCAGGTCTCAGCTGGCACCAAAACACTGGGATCATTCCCTGCCTGTTTTCAGACCACAATGCTTTGAAACTAGAACTCAATCACAAGAAGAAATTTGGAAAGAACTCAAATACGTGGAGGCTAAAGAGCATCCTACTAAAGAATGAATGGGTCAACCAGGAAATTAAAGAAGAATTAAAAAAAATCATGGAAACCAATGAAAATGAAAACACAACTGTTCACAATCTTTGGGATGAGGCAAAGGCAGTCCTAAGAGGAAAGTATATAGAAATACAAGCCTTGAGAAAGGCGCTAGAGAAAGAACGGCAAACCAAAAGAACAGTAGAACAGATCAACAAAACTAGGAGCTGGTTCTTTGAAAGAATTAATAAGATTGATAAACCCCTGGCCAGACTTATCAAAAAGAAAAGAAAAATGATCCAAATAAATAAAATCATGAATGAAAGAGGAGAGATCACAACCAACACCAAAGAAATACAAACAATTATAAGAACACATTATGAGCAACTATATGCCAGCAAATTAGATAACCTGGAAGAAATGGATGCATTCCTAGAGATGTATCAACTACCAAAACTGAACCAGGAGAAATAGAAAACGTGAACAGACCCATAACCACTAAGAAAATTGAAGCAGTCATCAAAAATTTCCCAACAAACAAAAACCCAGGGCCAGATGGCTTCCCAGGGGAATTCTACCAAATATTTAAAGAAGAATTAATACCTATTCTTCTAAAACTGTTCCAAAAATAGAAATGGAAGGAAAACTTCCAAACTCATTTTATGAGGCCAGCATTACCTTGATCCCAAAATCAAAAAAGACCCTATCAAAAAGGAGAACTAGGACCAATATCCCTGATGAACATGGATGCAAAAATTCTCACCAAAATACTAGTCAATAGGATCCAACAGTACATTATGGAAAAACGTTTCATGCTCATGGATTGGAAGAACAAATATTGTGAAGATGTCAATGCTACCTAGAGCAATCTACACATTTAATGCAATCCCTATCAAAATACCATCAATTTTTTTCAAAGAAATGGAACAAATAATCCTAAAATTTGTATGGAACCTGAAAAGACTCCGAATAGCCAGAGGAATGTTGAAAAAGAAAAGCAAAGCTGGCAGCATCACAATTTTGGACTTCAAGCTCTATTACAAAGCTGTCATCATCAAGACAGGATGGTACTGGCACAAAAACAGACACATAGATCAATGGAACAGAACAGAGAGCCCAGAAATGGACCCTCAACTCTATGGTCAACTAATCTTCAACAAAGCAGGAAAGAATGTCCAATGGAAAAAAGACAGTCTCTTCAACAAATGGTGTTGGGAAAATTGGACAGCCACATGCAAAAGAATGAAACTGGACCATTTCCTCACACCACACACAAAAATAGACTCCAAATGGATGAAAGACCTCAATGTGAGACAGGAGTCCATCAAAATCCTAGAGGAGAACACAGGCAGCAACCTCTTCAACCTCAGCCGCAGCAACTTCTTCCTAAACACATCACCAAAGGCAAGGGAATGAACTATTGGGACTTCATCAAGATAAAAACTTTTGCACAACAAAGGAAACAGTCAACAAAATCAAAAGACAACCGACAGAATGGGAGAAGATATTTATTTGCAAATGACATATCAAATAAAAGGCTAGTATCCAAAATCTATAAAGAACTTATCAAACTCAACACCCAAAGAACAAATAATCCAATCAAGAAATGGGCAGTAGACCTGAACAGACATTTTTCCAAAGAAGACATCCAAATGGCCAACAGCCACATGAAAAAGTGCTCAACATTGCTTGGCATCAGGGAAATCCAAATCAAAACCTCAATGAAATACCACCTCACACCAGTCAGAATGGCTAAAATTAAGAAGTCAGGAACCAACAGATGTTGGTAAGGATGTGGAGAAAGGGGAACCCTCCTACACTGTTGGTGGGAATGCAAGCTGGTGCAGCCACTCTGGAAAACAGTATGGAGCTTCCTCAAAAAGTTGAAAATAGAGCTACCTTACAACCCAGCAATTTCACTACTGGGTATTTACCCCAAAGATACAAATGTAGTGATCCAAAGGGGTACACACACCCCAATGTTTATAGCAGCAATGTCCACAATAGTCAAACTATGGAAAGAGGCAAGATGTTCATTGACAGATGAATAGATAAAGAAGATGTGGTACATATATGCAATGGAATATTATGCAGCCATCAAAAAAAGAAAAAAAAATGAAATCTTGCCATTTGCAATGACGTGGATGGAACTGGTGGGTATTATGCTGAGTGAAATAATTCAGTCAGAGAAAGACGTATCATATGATCTCACTGATATGAGGAATTCTTAATCTCAGGAAACAAACTGAGGGTTGCTGGAGTGGAAGGGGGTGGGGGGGATGGGGTGGCTGGGTGATAGACATTGGGGAGGGTATGTGCTATGGTGAGTGCTGTGAATTGTGTAAGACTGTTGAATCACAGACCTGTACCTCTGAAACAAATAATACATTATATGTTTAAAAAAAAAAAAAAAAAAAGAAAAAAGTAGAAAGGAAAAAAGAAAGGGGGGGAAATCGGAGGGGGAGACAAACCATGAGAGACTATGGACTCTGAGAAACAAACTGAGGGTTCTAGACGGGAGGGGGGTGTGGGGATGGGTTAGCCTGGTGACAGGTATTAAAGAGGCACGTATTGCATGGAGCACTGGGTGTTATATGCAAACAATGAATCATGGAGCACTACATCAAAAAATAAAGAGAGAGAAAGAAAGAAAAAGAAAGAAAGAAAGAAGGAAAGAAAGAAGGAAAGAAAGAAAGAAAGAACAAAAGAAAGAAAGAAAGAAAGAAAGAAAGAAAGAAAGAAAGAAAGAAAGAAAAAGAAAAAGAAAGAAAAAGAAAGGAAGGAAGGAAGGAAGGAAGGAGGGAAGGAAGAAAGAAAAAAAAGAATGTCTTACAATTGTTCAAATCTGTATCTGTGTCCTTCAGAAGTGCTTTAAAATTTTTTCCCATATTGATTTTAAACAGTTCTTTAACTTTCTTCCTAAGTAATTTACTTTCTTTTACTATTGTAAATAGTTTCCCAAACATTATATTCTGTACCAACTAGTTAACCTTCATGTATATAAAGGCTATTGGTTCTTCATATTAAGTTGATACTGTACACTCTCAGTGAATTCTTTTATTGTGTGAGTTAATCTTGTCACTGATTCTCTAAGCATTTTAGGTAAACTAACGTATTTTCTGCAAATAGTGTCTTACTTTTTCCTTTCTAATTCTTATGCCTCTAATTTATTTCTTTTGTTTAATTACATTAGCTAACAATGTTGAGTAATTGCAAAGATCTCACAAGTGTATATATTGAAAGGAGTCACAAGCATCCATATTCTTCCTTACTACACTCTAGCGTGTCTATCCTGCTGCCTCTTTCTTAGTCATGTTGACTCCTGGACAATGTTTTCACAGATATCCTTCCCTCTGGATAGAACTGTCTTCCATCCCATTATTCATCTCATGAAGTCCTATGACAATGTTAGGTTTTAGTCCGAATGTTAGTTCCTTAAAACAGCCTCCTGTGACTTCCATTTACCCATAATAAGGTCAAGAAAGTAGCTGGATAAAACAGAAGAAGTTGAAATCTCAGCAGATTAAAAGGCAATGGATATGATGCTAACCAGGTGTTGATGATTCACTGACAGTATGGATTTGAAAATGAATACTAATAAATAAAACTGGATCTGACTTTCATTAAGGTTTTGCCAACTATCTAGTATTCTATATTTCCCATAACAAAACCCTGCTATCCAGAAGTAACAACTCTACCAGAGCTTTTTTCATCTTGGAGAGATGTAAATAGCCAAATTCTCTCTAGACACCCTATCTCACTTAAGGGGGGTGGAGGGACACTAAGAAACACTTCTAAGGTCAAAGCCCAGGGACTCTGGCCCCCTTAAAGACTGTAATTTAATCATAACATTATAGAATGCTTACTTTCTCCACACCTTGCCACCATATCAAAAGGGCTCCAGTGTAACAGTGCATTACAACTAAAAAAGATGCAAGGCACACATAGTATTTAACAAGGAGTACTTAGGGAAAACTAAATACAACAAGGTTCAACCAAAACAAAACAAAAGAAAACAAACAAACAAAAAGACATTTGAGGAAACTGAAGCCTCTGGCATCTACAGCTACAGTAAACACGACTACAGCCCAGCACCTATCCTGATTAACACGAACCTCATATTAAATGCCTATTCACCTCACTTCCCATTGCATGACACATAATGCTCATCTTTCAATAAAAAATTTAAAGCAGCTAAAAAGCAAGACAAAACATGATCTGAAGAGACAAAATGAGCACCAGAACTATGTTCATATATAATGAGGTTGTAGAGCAGTAGAAGCTTTCATTCCTTCCTGGTAGGAATACAAAATGGTACAGACACGTTGGAAGACAGATTGGCATAAGCTAAACAGTCTTACCATCTGATCCAATAATCATACTACCAGGTATTTACCCAATGGAGTTGAAAAATTATGTTCATTCAAATACCTCCACAAAATTATTTAGAGAAGCTTTATTCATAATCATCAAAAATTGAAAGCAACCATGATGTTCTACGATAGGTAATTAGATAAGCAAGCTGTGGTAATTCATACAGTGGAATATTTTTCAGTGATAAAAAATGAGCTATCAAGCCACAAATAGACATGAAAGAATCTGAAATGCATATTGCTAAATGAAAGAAGCCAGTCTGAAAAGGCTACATACTATATGATTGCAATTATATGACATTTTGAAAAAGGCAAATCTTTAGAAACCAGAAAAAAAAATCATTATTTTCCAAAGTTTCAGGATGACAGAAACCGTGAATACACAGGAATTTTTTAGGGTAGTGAAACTATTCTGTATGATACTGAAATGGTAGATACATGCATTTTTCAAAACCTGTAGAATTTTACAACACAAAAAGTGAACTTTCAATAATGCAAATTTTAAAAGATCATTTGAGAGATTGGGAACTCCAAGGAAAGAATGCAGACTATAACAAGGGAGTCTACCTATATTATTATAAATGTGTGGAAAAACCTCACTGAAAGGGAACGGGAATAAGGTGATGATCTAAATAACTTTCAAAATTAATGGAATCTGTAAGACTAAAGGTAAAAGGAATTGCACACAAACATTGCATTCTAGTTGATAAAGTGTTTACCATGGGGGTATGGTTTAACAATTCTGGTACTGCTATACATGTATGTTATAACTGAACAGTTGAGTTAGTAGATGGCAGATTATAGGTACCAGGATTCTCACTATTGGAGAGGGCAAATGCAGGTAAGCAAAGGTAGGAGGTTAGAAGCATTCATGTGGTAATGGGTTAAAGTTGCAGACACCAGTAAGAGCTAATGGTTTACTTAATATAGGTATAGATGGCTGCATATAAAACATATAGATAGATATTTGTATATACAAGTGTTAATATACAGACATATTTTGCTGCTGTTCTGGCAAGTGAGTGGGCCTAAAAGAAATGATACCTCAGTGTCAGCAGGGACACCTAGCACCCAGCTCTTGGTTTCTAGTACCATTCTCCAATAAAAGGGACCAAGGCTCCTCGGAGAAATGGCTGATTCCAAGACTGGAGCAAGAAATAACACAATATAAGCCTGGAGTTTTGTGTAATTCTGGAAAATAGAAAGTGTTTAAAAAATGATGGGGATTTGTCAAAGGATACAGAAGCCAAATGGAAGATCTTCCAATGGCCAAAGCTAGAACAACTGGAGCAACAAAAAAAGTAGCATTGGATTATAAAACTTGGAATTAGAAGTACAAAATAAATGTTTATAAGGCCATGCTAACATGAATAAATGATTGAATACATTAATGTTTGGGGCAGAAAAGACATCTCTAATGCAGAAGAATGCCAAATAAATTATTTAAATACTCCACCCAAAAAGAGAAGGATTATAACTCACCATTCCTTAAGTATGGTCTATGTGCAGTGTCTTCCTTCCAGAGTATAGCATAGAAAGAGGGAAAAGGAGAGTAACTCACTGTTACGAGAAATCTGATAAATACTACTTCAGCCCGGTGATCAAGGTCAACATCAATAGTCATAAAGTATGTGATGAAAATAGTACCTTAACACTGTGATCTCCAAAGCCAATAAGCACAACATAATGGTGAGAAAAAAAAAAAATCAGACAAATTCCAATCCTGTAATATATTTGACCAATAATCTTTTTTTTTTTTTTTAAAGATTTTATTTATTTATTTGAGAGAGAGAATGAGACAGAAAGAGCATGAGAGGGTCAGAGGGAGAAGCAGACTCCCTGCCGAGCAGGGAGCCCGATGTGGGACTAGATCCCGGGACTTCAGGATCATGACCCGAGCCGAAGGCAGTCGCTTAACCAACTGAGCCACCCAGGCGCCCTGACCAATAATCTTTAAAGCTGTTAAGGTCGCCAAAAACAAAGAAACTACCACAAGTAAGAGAAGCCTAAGGAGACATAACTGCTAAATGCACTTTGGTAACATAGATGGGATTCTGAAACAGAAAAAGGACTTTATAACAAAACTTGGAAATTTGAATAAACTATGGACTTTAATAATAATATGTCAATATTAACTCATTAACTGTAACAAATATACTATAGTAATGTAAGATGTTAGTATTAGGGGGAAACTATGTGTGAGGAACTATAAATGAACTCTGTACTATTTGCTCATTTTTTTGTATATCTAAAACTGTTCTGAAAAATAAAGTCTATTCATAATAATTTAAAAAGTAAGCAGAAGTCTGCTAAGTGGAGCTTCTACAAAAGCTATAGGAGTTTTTGGATAAATAGGGAAAGACCTTGCAGGAACCACCTGCCTTTTTCCTTGAATCCTTTTCTTCTTACTTCCTTCAGTACAGAGATACTTCTTAAAGTGAAGCAATCTTCTTGGGAAGTGACAGAGATATCTAGATGGACAGAGGACACAAAAAGATCTCTTGGTTCTCAGTGACTTCATTGAATAGTAGCTATAGTTACATGTTAAATTGACATTGTTTATGTGCCTTTGTTAAGGGAGAAATATCATAATGTTTAATCCTAAGTGAATTAGAATTCTGCAGGCTCCATTACTCATTATGTTAGTGTGCTAAAGAACAAATTGATGTTTAAGAATAATTTTGTCCCAGCTTGCATCTAGACCATCAGTTTATTTCCTTGGTATGGTAAAGACCAGGGACTCCTCAAACCTCACAAGAAATTATTAACCTGATTCCCCACTCCCTTTCAACTGCCTGAGATAAATTGTCAATACTCATGAAATACATCTCAAATTGATAAAATTATACAAAGAGAGAAGCAATATTTAGAGAAAACCATTTGAAGAATACCTGTTTCTCTTTCATATAATATAATATTTATTCTTGATTCAAACTATAAATCAGCGGAGAGATGGTACCTGAACCTTGGGTATTGTTTGCAGGCAAAAATCACTTTTATTGATTTGCTTTTAGTCTGATGCCTTCAGCCTATATTGGGTATCAATATAAGGCAGAGCCTTGTGCAACTCCTTGTTGCTTCTATTATTTAAAAAACAATAGTACAATATATCAAACTGTACACAGCTATGAGGAATTTAGGAGAATTGTTGTCCAAGAAGTGTTATATTTCTTCAAAGTAATTCAATTATTTTCATGAACACTGTAAATTGTGCAAATATGTAGGTTTTCACTTTAACATTACCTGGTAGAATGCTTTTAGTTAAAATTTTGGATTATTTTAAGCAAGTACATAAATAAGATACTGACAAATACATGAAGCATTTTTGCCACTATTACAGCCTACTATATCCACAGTTTATATCAAGAACTGATCCCAGCATCTTTCTTGCTGAGAAACCATATAGCCTCACCATCAACCAAGAGTTTCAGTCAGGAATACTGATTAAATAGACCAAGTTGACATACACAGTGTGGATCATAGCATACTGATTTTCCTGATTCCTGGAGGATTTTACGTTCCTACAATTAGTTTTTTTCTTCTTTCGCATTCACTTTTTCTCTTCAAGTTTTTATTTAAATTCCAGTTAGTTAACATACATTGTAATATTAGTTTCAGGTGTAGAATTTAATGATTCATCACTTACATGTAGATTCATCATTTACATGTAGAATTTAGTGCTCATGATAAGTGTCCTTCTTAATGCCCATCACTCATTCCCCCCCTGGCCATCCCCTCCTCCAGCAACTCTCTGTTCTCTGTAGCTAATAGTCTGTTTTCTGGTTTTCCTCTCTTTTCCCCCCCTATGTTCATTTGTTTTGTTTCTTAAATTCCACATATGAGTGAATCATATGGTATTTGTCTTCCTCTGACTTATTTCACTACACTCTAGCTCCATTTTCATCATTGCGAATGGCAAGATTTCATTCTGTTTGATGACTAATATTCCATTGTGTATGTATGTATATATATATATATCACATCTTCTTTATCCATTCATCAGTCGATGGACATTTGGGCTCTTTCCACAATTTAGCTATTATTGATAATGCTGCTATACATATATAACCCTTCAAATCAGTATTTTTGTATCCTTTAGGTAAATACCCTAAGCATTTCATTGTTAAGCAAGAATGGTTTTCATTTCTTTTTCTGCCTTGATCCTGGACCTTAAGAACAAACAACACCCACTAGTTTTGAAAATACTCCTTCTAATCTTATTTTAAATGAAACTCATCTTTCTTTCTCACCACTATGATTGGTCTGAAGAAAACACAATCAAAGATAATCTCTAAGAATTTTTAAGAATATTTTTATGAAATATTGAGTAGATACAAGATAATACTTATAAAATACATGCAAGGAATAAATCATTGCAACACAGCTCTTAAAATCTTATTGTGTCTTGCCACGCAATGGTGTGAGAGGTTCTCTACGGTACTGAATGGAGCACTGGGTGTTATACGCAAACAATGAATCATGGAACACTACATCAAACACTAATGATGTAATGTATGGTGATTAACATAACATAATAAAATATAAAAAATTGAAATAGAATTGTTGGATCATAAGGCATGTGCTTTTTCAACTTTAGGAAGTAAACCACATTATTTTTCCTCAAAATTGTCCATACCAATTTATACTCTACCCAGAATATTTGTATTCAAGTTGCTTTGTATCTTTGCCAACACTTGCTACTGGTAGGGCTTTTGTTTCTTCCCTCAAAATCTGCAGTAAGTAATGGTAGGTCATTTTGGTTTTGTTTGTATATCCCTTGTTAATTAATCCTTTGTTGTTAATAAATTTGAACATCTTTTCTTATGTTTATTAGCTTTCTTCTTTTGAATAATGCCTATTCATCTCTTTTGCCTGTTTTCCTTTGTGCTGTTTGTATTTTTCTTTTCTTTAAGATTTTATTTATTTATTTGACAGAGAGAGACACAGCGAGAGAGGGAACACAAGCAGGGGGAGTGGGAGAGGGAGAAGCAGGCTTCCCGTGAAGCAGGGACCCTGGGATCATGACCTGAGCCGAAGGCAGATGCTTAACAACTGAGCCACCCAGGTGCCCCTATTTGTATTTTTCTTATTGATTATAACCTTTTAAAATAACTTCTGGATATTAATACCTTGTCAATTTTAGGTATTACTTATAAAACTTTTCCCAGTTTTTGGATTTTTTTATTCCCTTTATTTTGTCTTTAGATAAAAAGGTTTTTGTTTTTAATGTACTCAATATAAATTATTTCATTTCTGTGTGTTTTAAAGAAACATTCCCCATGGGAGAAGATATTTTCAAATGACATATCTGGTGAGGATTAATATCCAAAATATATAAAGAAGTTACTCAACTCAACACCCAAAAAACAAATAATCTGATTAAAGATGGGCAGAGGACCCGAATAGACTCCCAAAGAAGACATACAGATGGCTAAAAGACACATGAAAAGATGCTCAACATCTAATCATTCCTAATAATTCCCTAATCATCAGGGAAATGCAAATCAAAACTGCAATGAGATATCACAGTACACCTGTCAGAGTGGATAGAATAAAAAAGACAAGAAATAACAAGTGTTGGTGAAGATGTGCAGAAAAAAGAACCGTCATGCACTGTTGGTGGGAATAGAAACTGATACAGTCACTATGGGAAACAGAAATTTCTTAAAAAACTAAAAATTGAAATGCCATATGATCCAGTAATTCCGCTAGTGGGTATTTGCCCAAAGAAAGTGAAAACACTGATTTGAAAAGATATATGCACCCCTATGTGTATTGCAGTGTTATTTACAATAGCCAAGATCTGGGAGCAACCCACATGTCCATCCATGAATGGATAAAGAAGATATGATATATATATGAAATATTACTCTGCCCTTAAAATGAATGAGATCTTGCTATTTGGGACAACATGGATGGACATAGATGTAATATGCTAAGTGAAATAAATCAAACAGAAAAAGACAAATACCATATGATTTCATTTATATGTAGAATCCAAAACAAAAAACAAACAAAAAAAAAACAAATGAATAAACAAACAAATAAAACCTAGAATCAGACCCAAAAATACAGAGAATAAACTGATGGTTGCCAGAAGGGAAAAGGTTGGGGGGATGGACAAAATGGGTGAAGGGGAGTGGGAGATGTAGGCTTCCAGTTACAGAATGATTAATTCATGAGATTAAAAGGCACAACATAGAGAATGTAGTCAATGGTGAGCTCACAAGGTGATTTCAAGGTGTTAGCTGGGCTATATTCTCATTTGGAACTTAGTATCCTTTTCTAACCTTACTGGTTGTTAGCAAAATTCATTTCCTTGCAGCTGTATAACTGAGGTTCCAGCTTTCTTGCTAGCTGTTGGCTAGGGATTCCTCTCGGTGTAGTACCTGACTTCAAGGCTGCAGGAGAGCATCTGCTACTGCTTCTTGTCTCTTTAAGGGATCACCTGATTAGGCTGTGCCCACCCAAGATAACTTGTCCTCTGATGAGCCCAAAGTTAGCTGATTAGGGACATTCCTTGCATATGCATAATTTGCCAGGTAATGTAATGTAATATGGGAGTGATATCCTGCCATGTTTACAAGTTCAGCCTATACTTAACAACAGATTTACAGGGATGAGTGAACCAAAGAGTGAGACTCTTAGAGGCATGTGTAGTAGGTAGAATTCTGCCTACCACAGAGTCTAAATTAATTTTCATCTTTTTGGAGAGCCAATTGGCCTGGCCTCATTTTGCTCATTTTATTTCTCACTACTCTGCACTGCCAGACTTTTCATAAATTAAATTTCCATATTGTTTGGATGTTTTCCTGGATTGTCTATTGAATTTCAAGGTGCAATTACTGTTTATCACACTATCTAAATTACTACAACTTTGGAATAATTCTTGATACCAGGTCAGCAAGCCATCTAACCTTATACCTCTTCAGAAGGGTCTTAGCTATTCTTGGCACTTTTCTTTCCTACTTATATCTTAGAATCAACTGGCCAAGTTTCAAAAATAATCCCATGAGGATTTGGAAAGAATTGACACCTTTAATAAGCCATAAATATTGTATTCATGTCATTTTAACTTATTTAAATGCCCTTTCAATAAATTTCTAAAGCTTTTACAAATTTCTTAAATATTTTTGCTAGATTTTTTCCATCTACTTTATATTTTAATAGTCTTCTAAATAGTGTCTTTAATTAAATTACATTTATAAACTACTTTTCTGAGTATAAAGAAATGCAATCAATTATATTTTATCTTCTACCTTCCTAAGGACTCAAAATAATTCTAAGAATTTAACTATAGGTTCTTTGGGGTTATTTACATAGACCATTATATAGTCTATTAATAGCTTGCTTTTGTTTCTTCCTTCATTTGGATGTGTTTTATCTAGTTTTTCTAGCTAGAACTTTTGTAAATTGTTGTGTGGGAGTAGAACTAGCCTGTATCCTTGTGTTGCTATTGAACTTAAATCAAAGATGTTCAATGTTTTACCATCAATAATAATTTTGCTGTTATTTTTGTGGCCATATCTGATAATCCAGATATTGTTTGTTAATATGCAGAACTTCTTAGGTCATCCCTGATTCTCATCTCAGCTACCTTTCCCAGACTCTCCTGTGACTAGAATCCCAGATAAATTTCACCATGAGAGGCACTGTGATGATTTGTGGTGGATGGAAGAAAAAGAAAACTTGGCAGCTATGCACAGGGGTGGGTTTTGTGTTTTTAAAAAAGGTTTGGGGTATTCCCCTGAGAACTTCATCGTTGATGAAAGCTAGGACTATTGGTGACAACTTTTCTCTCATTTTAACACACCCAGATTTTTTTGTAAATGCCTTTGTTGGTGTTTGCTCCCTCAGGCTTCAAAGTGTTATGCAAGTTTCTAATACCCTGTAGTAAATGTCATTTCATTTTAAATCCTGGAGTGACTTCAGTTTCCAAACTGAACCAAACCAAATCAACATTTGTTACCAGCAGTGATTCTAAAGAAATAATCCCAAATTTGAGAATCTGGGATTGGTTTTTCTAGTTAGATTTGAAAGCAGTGGTGATCTCATTACCAATATGTAAGATACTGTTACGTAGTGGCAAAGAAAAAAAAAAGCTTAAACTTACAAATTTACATTTGTTATTGTTTGAAATGGCATGATGATTAAAACAAGATTTGAATGACCATGTTACTATTGCAATAAAACATTATGGTGAAAATAATATAAGGACTATGAATATAGAATGGCTGAGTCATACTGTAAAGAAGAACTTATAGAAAATTTTAAGTACAGGGTTGAAATTTTAGATGAAGGTATAGCTAGCAACCAGAGAGCTTCTATTATTGCCCTGAAATTATCTCTTTCTTCATGTAGTTGCAGACGAGTATTACTGAAAATCAGAAACAAATTTTGATCCTGCAGGTCACTGAATTACAATTTAGCTTGACTTTATAGCCTTATCAAATGCTTATCCTTAAGTTAAGACATTGACTGGGAAATAATAGTTCCCTGAGAACTGAAATAGAGACATTTGTTTGGATTCTCAGTAATATGATTATCTCGCAATCCAAGATCGCACTGAGCCTCTCTTGCCATATAAACATACTTTCTGTGACTGCCTGCACTTTCTGAAGACCCTATAATGATCTCATTTGAGTGAGTGGCCTTGTAAGGAAAGTTGATTCCTCTCAGGACCCATGCCATCCACTCTCAATACTTACAGATCTGTAATTTAGTGTCATACCCTAGCAACTCAGGAAGACAAATTAAAGTCTGTCCCAGGAGATACATGTATACCAAACAATTTGCAAGATATTCCCAATATACATTGGCAGAAACCTTTGGAGTATATGAAGCGATGGATTCCAAGGATATTAGATCAAGGAGGAAAAATATAATTTTGGATTTGTCCAAATTTATTAGTTATGAGTACAACTTTCTAGAGATTTTGAATTTAAAGTATAAGCTTGAGCAGCTGGGAATAGCACTCACACTTTGCTTGGTTGCTTAGTGAAATGCCAGCAACACATGAAAGTAAGCCGAGCTGCCAGAACTTCTGTGGTATGATGGAAAAGAAAGACTTCTAATGGATCAGACATGCATTGGTGTTGAAAGAGTAAAGAAATTGGTTTTTGTTAGCAGTTTCTGGACATCTTCCTAAGAAGAACTCTCTCCACTTAGGTATAGCAGGAAACAGAAACCATGGATATTAATTTTATGGGATTCTGGCCTTTCTGAAATTCCTGTAGTTCACCTTTCTAATCTTTGTTCTGTCTGGCAAGGGTTTTATTAACTTTTACTTTCCTAACATAAGCCTTTCCCATATTGATTGTCTAGGATATTTCTGCTTTCCTTACCCAGTTCTGAAGATTTCCCTTCCAAGATTATTTTCACCTTGGACCAGACACACCATGTTCCTATCATGGTGAACATGCTGATGCTTGAGGATCTGGTATTCTGGCAGCCATGCTTCCTAACTAAGAAAAATAAACTCTTGGTAGTATAGAAAATGATTGCAACACTGTGAACCACAGAACTTCCTGAAGGCCTTAAAATCTCTGGTTTCAGACATTCCTGCATCACAGCTGCACCCCGCCCTTGCTAGAGTTTGGTTATATGAACCTATGCATTCTTATTTTTTCCTAAGTTATTTTGAGTTAGGTTGCTATCACATGCAAATAGAAGTCCCAATAAACACAAACACACACACACATAAGCACATGAGCAAGACTTCTGACATATAGGCATGCTATATATTTCAACATATATAGGAATAAATCAAAATTGGATATATTTGTATTGGGTTTTATAGGACAGCTGATTCTTACCCTTTGTTCTACAGACTGTGAAAAATGAGAAACATCACTATTCAAAAAAAATAATCTTATTACATAGAAGGTAGAAAAAGTCCATAAAATATAGTGATGTTTATGATTCTGTAGTATAGAAATCTCAGAATTTTTATGGGTTTCTGCCAAGGATGTGTATATATAAAAATATTGCAAGTGTAATACATGTATGTATTTTATTTATAAATCATATCACACAGATATGCACATATTTATAAATTCCATTAAAATCATGCTATTATTTGATCTCTGAGATATACTTTAGAGATCAATTATAGGAGTCAGTCAATTGATATATTATCATAAGTACTCTAAATGTGCTGATCATAAAATATACACATTTGACAAACCATTTGAAGTTGGATTTTCTTGGAGCTAAACAGGAAAAAAAATCATGTATAATAGACTATACTGATCTCTTCAGCCATGAGTCCAAATACTGTAGCTCTAATGCAGAGTCACTGTCTCAGCTATAGCATCTTGTTATCAAATCTAGACTTAGAAGTCATAAAAATGATAAAACTTTCTGCTATGCTAAGTGATTCTTATTTTACACTATGCAGTAACCCTTCAAGTTTTATATTCATTATCCAAAAGAGAAAGCAGATCACATCAGCATTTCTGATGTTTGAAAATATAACTTCGAAATAACCTTAAAGAGAAAGAAGCAGCAGCAGCAATTTGCTCTGTATTTTTTCCCTCTAGATGAAAAAAAAAAAAAAAACAACTAATGCAGTAATAAGATAGGTAAACAAATTTTGCTAATGCACAATCCTGTCTTATTTTGGAGGCTCCTAAACTTTTAGGAACATACACATTTACATAATTGATCATTAATTATGCATCTCATGGGCAATGGCTATCTCTGTCCAGTTTAGCGCCTTTGAACTTAGGTTTCTTGCCCAGGGGATAATGAGCAAGGACTAAATTTCAATAGTGAAATTCAAATCTATATTCAAACACAAAAGTTAAAAGCAATTAATTCAGAGTGTTTAACAGTCTCTTTAATTTTGAATCCATCTGTGCTACTAAAAGCAGATTGCCTTATCTAGATGCCACAGAAGACCGAATTAGTCTTTCTGGCCATTAAGGCATTATCTTTAAAATTACAGTCACATTCATTCAATGTTCTTCCAGTGACCTGAAAAGTAAATATACTTCCAAATAACTTAAGTTACATTCCACAAACCTGGCAATTTGTTATCTCTTTTTCACATTATAAAAGGTCCCTTTTTACCTGACTCTGAGCTGTCTTGCCCTCTTCATCTATCATGACACTCTCATCAAACTTTATGCTTTATGTTTCTGGAACACTGCTTACAGTTGCTTGAATGAAACTTGCTGCTTTCCTTTTTCCTTGCTCTTTTCTCATCACCCCACCAGGTATTTAGTCAAATATTTACTCCCTCTTCTGTGACACACTGTTATACATGTTTTCTCAATCTCTTTCTCTCTCTCTCTCTTACACACACACACACAGGATACAGCAAACCTTCAACAAATGTTGACTCTACGTAATAAAAGGGATGATTAAAGGGCTGTGTGAAATGGTTTTCCTTATATAGTCATTCATATATATGACCTTCTATTAAATACACAGTATGTGTAAAGACATATATTAGGAGAATATAAAAATGAGTAGGAAGAGTTAGCAGCCCTTGGTGGAGATTTTTAATTAACTATAATGTGAGACAAAATGAAATAACTTCCACAAAGCAGGTGCATATGTCTATGGATATATCATGGATAAAACAACTGAGGAAATAGGGAAGACTTCATGGGTGAACCATTTAATCTAAACAAAGGAAATAAGACTTTAATGAGTATAAAAAGGAAAGAAGGACAAGAGGTAGTTTTTTATTTGTTTGTTCTGCATTGTAACCACATATTCAGAGCCATGCAAGAACATAAGGTAGTTTGAGAAGGCTATTGTGGCTAGAACCCAGATGCACAGAAAAGATGGGTGTATTAATTAGCACTGATTGTTTTCAAGTGATAGGAACAAATTGGTGCTAGTTTACAAAATAAAATTGGGATAGGACTGGGATAAATTTGTCCTAACAGAGCTATCTCACAGAACCCAATGATGGGAATCTGCCAGGGAACGGAGAGAGGTTGTAACCAGGACATGGAAAATCATTAGTATGCTTTTTAAATCTTTCACTTTTTCTTCTCTTTGCATATCTAATTATTCTATTTTCTCTCTTCTTCTCCAGACTTATGGAAGACCTAATATGATCATACCATAGTTCTCAAGTTTCTAGTTACAGTTCTTGCCACAAGCGGAAAAAAAAAAAAAAAAAATCGCATGTTCTAGAAGATTCTGACAATTCTCCCACCAAGTGTCTACCACTGGTCTAATGGGCAAATTCAGACTGTTTCAGACTATTACAGAAAAAAAATATCAGTTTATTCCAGGGAGCAGTGAATGAGATGTCTCACCAAATAAAGAGGCTTACCCAGTATAAAAAAATAATTTATATTCCAGAAATGGGGCTAGAGACACTACATATCAATTAGTACTCCAGATGGTTAAGAGCAGGCAGGAAATTCCCCACTCTTGTGGGATGATAAAATGCATCTTCTCTTTATGGACAAAAACTTAGGCTTGATTAGATTTCCATATGCTCAAGGATGAAGAACAGAATAAGTGGAGCCAAAAAAGATATTCTCATAAAAAACAAAGAACATAAGACTCAAGAACCTATAGAACCTTTGAAACAATATATTGCAGTAAACAGGGAAAAAATTGGTACAAAACATTTGGTTTGTACTGTTAATGAAGTTCACACACACAAGAAGATCCTGCTGGAAGTAATACGCCTACCCATTTCTTCCATTTATACCTATTTGCATTTGAAGAGGTGTGATGAGTCTTTCTGCCTTTTTTCAGTTGGTATTTTCTCTGTAAGTAAAAAATTAGGTTTGCAAGAAGAAAATGTGGATGAGATATTCTCAATCCAGGTCTCACCTTATGATAAATTCTGACCCTTCTCATCTATGGTATTGACTGTCTTCTCCAGTCTTGGGTTTTAGTATTATTTAGCAAAGTTTTATTTGAGTTTTTATAATTGTTTAATTTAATAATTGAAAAATTGCAACCTATACAGATGTCTTTCAAAGCTGATGAAATCCTGTATCATGTCAAAGATCAAGATGTAAACATGGGTATTGGTGACAGAATTCTGTGGAACTGAAGTTTATTAAGGTGAAAAAACCCAGACATATGTAGCATGAATGTTAGAAGAATCATCTCCATAGATGTTGAAGCCCCACAAATTATGACAGTTGTTGGAACGAGCCAATGATGAATAACAGATAATTAGTAGATAATATTGTAAGAAGGTACAGTTATGATCAGATGACATGGCTGCAGAGAAAGAAGTTTTACATGACAATGAGTATGCAATAGGTTATAGTAGCAATAGGAGCTGGGAATATGCATGATCAGAGTGATAGTCATACATGAGTTGGGAAAATGAGCACGATTCACTTAATGGGACATCATCAAAGGAAAAGCTTTCCTTATGACACATTCCAGTTAAGACAAGATAGACAATTACTCTACAGAAAGGTTAATTTATATTGATATTGAACAGAGCCTCCAAAAGACATGAGAAAGGAGTTTGAGATGGTGACTACACTTCTTAAATATTTAATAAATAACAACTCTATATCATAAAATCAGAATTTAGCAGATTCCATAAGTTCTATGCATTGGTTTCAATGGTGAACACAAAGGGCAATGAAACACCTGCTCTCATGAACTTTAGCATAAATCGTACATATACCTAAAATTGTGCATGCTTAAAGAGCATAAAATGAGATGTGTTTATTATCTGTAATATCTCCTTATGACAGCATTTTGAAAGGAATAATCTTGGTGATATCTACATCCTAGGCTCCTTTTTTATTTTCAAAACTGCATCTTAAAAATATTTAATTAGTTTAGATAAGCCAGTGCACATAGATACCAGGTAAACATCAACAGAATTAAAAAGCCCTCAAATTCACAAGCTCCTGATGAGTTCTAATTTTTCTTAAAAAAGTGCTTCCATAAGCAATTGCAAAAGAAAATATACTCACATTTCTAGCTCATATTTTTTCTATTCCCACATTAGAGGCAGTTCCTCCCAAAGGATAGTGAGATAATTATATTATCCTCAGTGGTGCTATAGTCAAAGGCACCATGTAGAGAACTGCACACAGAAAACAACAAAGCGATCTCTCACTCAACCAGCAGCGGTTATGTGGGTAGTTCACTTGACCTATTTTGCAGGTTAGATGTTGAACTCTGTATCATCTTTGGATATCAGTTATATACCCCTGGAAATGCCTCTAAGTTTTTTTATACTGGGTGTATAAGGAAAAGGTACTATATTTGGTATATAAGAAAACCTGGAGTTGACAAGCTTCTTTCCTCAATTGTCACTGAATATTTTACAATCATGAAAAACCACCATTAGCCCCTCTTGGCTGAAGTAGGCTTTATAAAAATCAGGTATCCACAAGATAATTACTTTATTGTCCCATTCTCTTTCTTTTTTTGTGTGTGTTCATTAATACTTGCTTATAAGAAATTTGTACACTTGCCAAAGAAGTTTCTATTTCTCATTTTATTTAGATGAGAAGCTGTTGGAGAAGACAGAAAGACAGAAAGGAAGGAATAGTAAATAGAAAGGCTGGAATAGTAAAAGTGGACAGGAAGAAGATTGACAACTTAAGCCCAAACCTGGGTGTGAAGACATTTGTCACCAACTATGTCATATAACTCAGGACCAAGGTAGAAAAATCTGACTGTGGGGAAGGAACATGAGTTTTTTTCTTGAAAAGATCTATAAAATGTGATTGTGTTAATGTTTCTTATGACCAGATTTTCTCAGTGAATTCACTGGCTTTTTTTGTTAGTTTTTTTTATTATTGACCAATGAATTCATTAATAATTTCTTGATACTTCTTTGTTGCAAGGAAATTCAGGTAACTTCCATGGAGTGGAACTAATGCTTCGCAAATTCATTTGTAAAGAATTCAATATAAATTTTGCATGCCAGGCAGAATATGTCTGGATCTGGACTACCACAAAACTTACTTGCAACACTGGAAATGCCCATTTGTAGGAAAGAAGAATCCTAACAACTTGTGTGTAATTATACTTGTCAGCAGCACCTATAGCTTGAATGTAAGTTTTGAAGGACTACATTTATTATATCAAAGGCAAGTTACCAGCTGCTCAAATGGGGATGGTAGAATTTTAATATAACATCTGCAAAACAGCTTTACATATCTAGAATCAGCTTTTTCTCATGCCGAAGAGCTTTCAGTGAGCCTCATTGATAAACTTCTCACTCCATATGTCTCATCCACTGTTTCACACTCTCTATAGTAGCAGATATTTTAACTGGTATGGCTGAGCTCAAAAACCTTTGTGTCACTGAGACTTACCCATCTTATTTATATCCCCTTCAGATAACCAAGGTCAGTGTAATGTTTCTCTAATTCGTAACTGTGTCTTACATTTTCACATTAGTCACTTATCAGTATAGGCCCAGATACTTGAACAGGCTATGACTAGTTTTGCAGTCTCTAATATATTTAAAACATAATTTCTGTTATGTTTCATTCTCTTCTCAATGAATCTCCCTTGGAATTCTAAGAAAATGGTAGCCCAATAGATAATATTGGGTAATAGGTGCCCAAGCCCCATCATAATAAAACAAAACAAAACAAAAATAAAAGGAGAAGAGAATACTTTCAAAATAAGGAAACTCTGGTATGAATATGGATAAAGAAAAGTATTATCTATATACCACAAAACACAGTTTTTTTCTTAGATGATCAAGTTGAAAGATGTCAACAAAAACATGTGGCCCATAATGAGAGAACCATTCTTTTTTTTGTTTTTGTTTTTTTGGGTTTTTTTTTTAATTTTTATTTATTTATTTGACAGAGAGAGACACAGTGAAAGAGGGAACACAAGCAAGGGGAGAGGGAGAGGGAGAAGCAGACTCCCAGCTGAGCAGGGAGCCCGATGCAGGGCTCGATCCCAGGACCCTGGGATCATGACCCGAGCTGAAGGCAGACGCTTAACGACTGAGCCACCCAGGCGCCCCGAGAACCATTCTGTATTGTGACAAATTACAAAGAAATCTTGAAAAGAAATGATTGGACATAGAGGATAGATGAGAAGCTGGGCCAAAAATTGGTAGCAAACATGGAGCTACATCTATAAAAAGTTCATAGGCCAGGAGCATTTTCTTTTACTCAGATTTTCAAAATGTGGCAAAGTCACATGAGGCAAAATTGACCACTCTCCTGAACTGAGAAGAGATTTCCATTTGCAGCAACTATGGCCTCAACAGACTAAGAATGAGCCTTTGGCAGTTACACAGGTTGGGCCAACATGTGCAGCAACAGGACTCTGAGAACCTATGGACTATACACCTGTTTCCTGATACTACTTCCCCCTGGCTTTGCTGAGTCTTACCTTGACTTAGACAAGCACTTTTCTGAACATAAAGGACAACCCCCATTGAAGTGTAGAGACTACACCATGAAAGAACCAGAGGTGAGATAAGATATATTAGTTCTACTCCATGAGTTGAATAGAGAACTGATAATCCTGAGAACACAAACCTAGTCTATGAAATGGGGGATGTCAATGATGTAGAGAACATACAGTCTTCAGAATGAAGGACAAAAGAACAAAATCATGGAAAAGGTCAGAGAGCATACAATGGATTGAAAGAAAATGGTGATCAAACATACAGATCAAATAATCATTCTTCCTCAGCATTTTGGCTACTAGAGGACTGTGAGGAAGTATATATAATGATCAGTCTCAAAATGCTCCTCCCTTCCCTGGTTGAGAATCACTGGCTACCAGCCCAATTAAGGAGGGGAGGACGACGCATTTCTCAGGTGGGGATATTGAAGAATCCTAGAATTATGGCAGGAAGTTAGCATGAGAAGAAAACTGTGAACCAGTTTCCAAGATTGAAATGAGTTGAAGGAATTGACCTGGAAATTGACAGAAGATAAAAAAGGGGAGAGTAAAAAAAAATAAAGCCAGGGGCATAACCCTCAATTTCTGAAAGATGTATTTTACAAATAGATGAAAGATAAATGTTTTAGAAGCAACAATAGTTCATTACAAAAATATTAACAGCTTCTGGTGTTTCAGAAAGAACTTCTAAAGGTGAAAGATTGTTTTAAAAGGTGAAATATTTTGAAAACAAACTGAGGGTTCTAGAGGGGAGTGGCGTGGGGGGGATGGGCTAGCCTGGTGATGGGTATTAAAGAGGGCACGTACTGAATGGAGCATTGAGTGTTATATGCAAACAATGAATCATGGAACACTACATCAAAAACTAATGATGTAATGTATGGTGATTAACATAACATAACAAAAAAACTAATGATGTAATGTATGGTGATTAACATAACATAATAAAAAAACTAATGATGTAATGTATGGTGATTAACATAACATAATAAAATAAAATAAAATAAAACATGTTTGAGGAGAGACCCAGTTTTCAGTAAGAGCAATAATTGTGAAGCATGTACGTATATTTAATCATCTGTGGAGAATTTTGTTTAATTGCTTATGTAGTCCTGATTCAGTTAGTCTTTGGTTGGACTCAAGTACCAATATTTGAGGACGATTTAAAATAAGGGGGCGAAATGAAAGGAAGAATCAGAAAATGTAAGTTTGCTGGCTGCAGGCAGAGAATAACAGAAGATACTTTGGGAGAGACATGGAAGAGAGACCAACATCAGCAGGAGCCAGGAAAAGATCAATAGGAGCCAAAAGGGCAGAACTGCAAGGGGAGGTTATTAAGTCTTTTATTACTGCCACAACAAAACACCACTAACTTAGTGGCTTGATACAACACACATTTATTACCTTATGGTTCTGTGGCTCAGAAATCTGACAGGTCTCACTGGGCTAATGTCAAGGTGTCAGCAAGCTAGGTTGTGTTCTCTGGAGGCTCTAGGGAGAATATGTTTCCGTGTTTCTTCTAGCTTCTAGAGGCTGCCTACATCTTTTGGCTTATGGACTCAGCCTCCTTCAAAGCCAACAACATTGAGTCTCCCTGTGCTTTTCTTTACAGCAGTTTCTCTGACTCTCTTCCACTGTCTCCCTTTTACTCTAAAGGACCCTTGTGATTACATTGGGCCCAGCCACATAATCCAAAATAAGCTACCTATTTTAGGTCATCTGATTTGTATCTTAATTACATATGCAAGCTTAGTTCTCCTTTGTCATGCTACCTAACCTATTCACAGTTCTGAGAAATAGGACACAGACGTCTTCGTGGGGGGTATTATTCTTCCTACCACAGAGAGGTATTTTCAAGGAATAATAGGGAGTTAGAACTCACCCATGGCACCAAAGATTGAGATGAACATTCATATTTTGTCTCATGTTTTTAGCTTGGGGGAAATGTTGCTATACCTGATTGAGAGCCTCCAGGGGTGTAGAGCTGAAGTCCTGCAGACCCCACCTCCCAACATGGGTTGAACTGGTGAAGAGGTAAGTTGGTGACTTCAGCTGAGATGATGAGCAAACGGGAACAGTCAGTTTCCAATAACATACTTGAAGGCCAAAGGGGGAAAGTAAAATAGAAAATGGCAATTGTTACAGGGTTTGAAGAATGAAGTATATGAAAGAAAATACAATGCAAAATGAATATGTAGAAAAGAACTATCTTTTCAAAAAATTCTCAAATACAGAAAAACATA
The DNA here is from genome assembly GCF_004348235.1 of Phoca vitulina. NCBI lineage: Eukaryota > Metazoa > Chordata > Mammalia > Carnivora > Phocidae > Phoca > Phoca vitulina. The sequence goes on from NW_022589712.1 coordinate 42,160,228, forward strand.
CAGCAAAAATGTTTCAACATCTGGGTCAGGCAAGACAAATTTTATATCGTCCTCACCGTAACATTCTCTCCCGCATTCATTAAAGATCTAGTTAGGTAAATGGTTAAAATCTGTCTTTTCCCCCACTCTTCCTCTCCCTACTCCACCCCCTCATTTTTCCCTGTTAGATAATGTGTTAGTTACCAGCTCAAAGCTCAGCTTCACCTTAAAAAACTGTATAAAAAAAAAACAAAAAAAACCAAGGGTAATGCTATGAAATACACATTTTAAAAGCAAGAAATATTTTGGAAAAGAAGAGATAAAAATCTGAATGAATTTCAATTTAGATTTCTTTTTTTTAAAAAAAAAAAGATTTTATTTATTTATTTGACAGAGAGACACAGCGAGAGCAGGAACACAAGTGGGGGCAGTGGGAGAGGGAGAAGCAGACTCCCCACTGAGCAGGGAGCCCGATGCGGGGCTCGATCCCAGGACCCTGGGACCATGACCTGAGCCGAAGGCAGACGCTTAACGACTGAGCCGCCCAGGCGCCCCAATTTCTTTTTTATCCCTTTTTTTATCGAAGTATAATTGATATACAATGTTACATTAGTTTCGGGTATACAACATAGTGATTCCACAAGTCTATGTAAATCTATATGTTAATGCTATGCTCACCACAAGTTTAGGTAACTTAAAAATAGAGTTAGTTAAAACCATAAATTTTGATGATATTTAGAATTTAAAGTAAAAGCAACATGACATGGGAAAAAGTTAAAGAGAAAATCAGCTGCAAAGACATTAAATGATTCTGCTGTCTAACATTCAGAAATTAGGGATTAAGGTCTGGAAAGCTTTGCAAGAGTAGTGTTATTTGCTTAAACTTTATGCTGGGTACCTGATAAATATCATCTTTAATGATTACTTTTCCTGCTTTATGTAGTGTCTTCAGTTCCATCTGTCCTAGGACTTTGGTTCACTCTAATGATGAATCATGTATATGTAGCTTTTAATATGTAGGTTTTCCAGAGCTGCTGAGTTCCAGTTCATACTGCCTTGATGATTTACAAAATTATTACAAATTATTTAATGCTAATGTCATTGTCACATTCTCAGTGTTCTGTCTAAAAAACTCATAGTGTCAACATGTACAGTGTCACTTCTTGTCAGGTATAGCTGCCCCAGGCAGGATAATGCTTAGATCACAGCCCAACCACTTTTTTCTTTAGGAAAAAACATAAACCAAAATATTATTATCTTGCCAACAGAGATGAGTATGCAATATATCAAGGTGTTTGGACAAGAAGAAAGTGAAGAATTGTAGAGAAGATAAAGGAAAATACTCCAGTGTTTAGGCTTTTTGTTTCCTATAAAGAACATAAAAACAAGTTACAAATAAATACAGCTGAAGACAAAATGTTTATTTGTTTATATCTTTATTAAATGTATTATGCCAAGGGGGCACTTGGGTGGCTCAGTCGGTTAAGCGTCCAGCTCAACTTTCGGCTCAGCTCATGATCTCGGGGGTCATGGGATTGGGCTCCATGTTGGGGTCTGCGCTCAGTGCAAAGTCTCCTTCAGATTCTTTCTCCCTCTCCCTCTGTCCCCTCCCTGCTCACGCTCTCTCTTTCTCTCTCTCAAATAAATAAAATCTTTTTAAAAATAAAAATAAAAAATAAATGTATTATGTCAAGAAACCATCCTTATGCTTTTCACATTTGAGAATATAATTGCCCATAAAAAAGGAATTAATCACTTTTCTTCTGAATGTTTGCCAGAACTCAGTCCTTAGTAGGAAAAACAAAACAAAACAATACAAAAAAACAAAAACTCAGAGTCTAAACTATACTAAGACTTCCTCCTGAGTAATATGAGGATCATTAGGTACTTACTATTAAAATAAATATAACAGCTATAAATGGATCTTTAGGAATGTCTATTCTTTTTTTATTCTGGGAGACATACAGAGTAGACTCAAGAGTCAGCCTACCAAGCATTAAACTCTGGCACCACCACTAGTTAGTATGAGACTTTGAGCAAGTTACATGAATTCTCATGTGCAAACTGGAAATAATAACAATATCTACTTCAAAGGGATATTATAAGGATTAAATGGAATAACACATTTAAATACTTAGAACTATACCAGCCACAAAATAAATACCCAGGTATTACCTTTACCTGAATTTAAGATCCAGCTCATAATAAATATTTAATGTACAATGAGGACTTTTTTAAAAAGATTTTATTTATTTATTTGAGAGACAGAGAGAAAGCGTGCTTGTGCATACAAGCTAGGGGCAGAGGGAGAGGGAGAGAGAGAATCTCAGGCAGACATCCTGCTGAACAAGGAGCTCAACGTGGGGCTCCATCCCATGACCCTGAGATCATGACCCGATCTCAAACCAAGAGTCAGATGCTTAACCGACTGTGCCACCCAGGCATCCCAGTGAAGAGTTTCTTAAATCACAATGGTCATGCATTTACACTTGCAAGTTTAGTTTCTTTTCCCTGAACACTATGTTCTAATCACTATTAAATAGTAAACATTAACTTAGTCGATGATTTTAATTTTTATATTGTACAAGTACAATGTACAAGTATGTTGCCATTTAATTCAAATTTCAAGTGGAATGTTCTCCTTTTAAGAAGTAAATCAATTAATTGGATAATCATTATATCCTATTACAAAACTTGAGCGATTACTGTAATATGACTATACTTTTAAAGAGTCAATCCCTTCCCCCAAGTTATATTCTGTTTGAAGTGCTTTGTCAGCCTTTCTTTTTTTAAATCTTTTAATTTACTAGGTCAAACTAACTTAATTGGTTGGAAAGCCATAAGGCCCCAAATTCAATGACTAATTTAGTCAGAAGAGAGATTATCCTGGATGGCCATGATCTAATAGGGTAAGCCATTTAAAGGGGCTGGGCCCTTCCTGAAAAGAGAAATTCAAAGCAAGGGAGATTCTCCTGCAAAACTGATGGCCCTAGAAAGTTGCCCCAGGCACAGTGGACTGGACTTTTATTATCATCCAAAACTCATGTCTGACTAACCGTTTGCCACAGTGGCCACATCCTGTGAGAATCCAATCTCAAAAGTTTTCCTTTTATGTTTTCCCCATAAGAATATATGAAACTGCATGTAGCCTCTGACCTTCCAAACATCCAAAACCTACAGAGGTCCCTCTTCCCAGGAGAAGGTGGACATTTCTACCCCATAGTCTCTCCATGCTGCAGCACTTTGCAAGAAATGACTGAAATTGTGTTTTACTCTCAGAACAAAAGTCTATTTTACAAATTGCTCTAAATGAACTGGTCTGATATTTCTGGAGCATACTCACATGGCTTTCACCATGAGTGTGTATATCTCTCCCTGAATTACTTTGAGTAAAAATAAAATTTATATATATATGTATGTACATATATGTTTATATGTACATATTGAACATATATGTAATTTAATACTATATATCATATTAATATAGTTTGTACACATGTACAAACACTAAAGCTACCATTACTGTCTAAAATTTGGAAGTAGATGAGAGAAAGTAGAAACAGTGAGGAGAAGAAAATATAAATATGGACATACAACTGAGGATGAGGAGACAAAGGAATGTTGTCCATAGAAATAGGGAATCATGCTAAGGGAGGTAAAGGTTTCAAGACAGAGGGGTGAGTTCATTGGTGACATAAGGTAACTAAGAAATCATAATTGTAACCATTACATACTCTAAGCTAGTTTAGCCACTCATAACCCTCAGTGCTAACCTCTGCTAATCTTTTGGGTGTTAGCTGATGCTATATATCAAAGCCAGTTGAGCTCATTAAACATAATTACTTACACACAAAGCCTTTACCACAATAATCTACATTACAGAGGCAAACACACACCTATGCTCTATAAATGGAGCATTTTTATGTAGCTAAAGAGGTATTTGAACTCAAAACTTGAGACTAAAGTATTACTAAAAAAAAAAAAAAAATTTAATTGCAGTGCACCATAATTCCACCATAACTATTATGGATAAAACAAATCTCCATTTATAGAGCATAGGTGTGTGTTTGCCTCTGTAATGTAGATTATTGTGGTAATTTACCCTGCTGGATAGAAATGGTTTTAACTGAAGCAGTCTTGAAAGTCAAATATCAAGGACTGCAGAGCCATGCTGTTAGCCTTGGTCCCCAGGTGACTTCTTCGAGCACACACACATACCTCCCCTAGACTATTAAAATGAGAGAGAAATAAACTACTATTTTTGTTGAGCCATTACATTTTGGGGCATTTTTACAGCAGATTAGCCTTCATCTTAACTAGGAATATATTTTTATTTAAATTCTTATTTTGAGATAATTACACACTTACGAAGAAGTTCCAAAACAGTACAAGGAACTCTCATTTACTTTATTATTTCTCTTTAAAGGAAGAGAACATAAAAATTAATGGTGATGCGCAATTATGTGACTTTTGCAATAAAGATAACCTACAAATCCAAAGTGTGGACCCACACCAAGAGGAAGGCCTGCTCTCACATATATTAAAGTAAAATATTGAAGGCTATCCTACAAAGACTGGGAAAAAGACAAGGATGCCCTCTCTTACCACTTGTATCCATATTATACTAGAGATACTAGCCATTAAAATTTAAAAAAAAAACACAGAAAAGAAATAAAAGTTATTAAAATTTGAAAGAAAGAAGTATTGACACATGACATAATCTTTCACATTAAAATCTATGGAATATAGAAAACTACTAAGCCTATTATGTGAATTAAGCAAGGTCACAGAATACAAGAATAATAAAACTTAATTCTATTTATACATATGGGCAACAAAACTTTCAAAATAAAATTGTAAAAATTAGAATTGTGATAGCGTTAAAAACATGCTTAGCAATAAATTTGACAAAGGAGGTGCAATACCTCTATTCCAAACACTACAAAACTTTGCTAAAAGAAACTGAAAACAGAAATAAATGGGCAGGTATGTGAATGGATTGGAAGATTCAGTGTTGTTAAGGTGTCAATTCTGAAAAAAAAAATCTGTAGATTAAGTGCAATCCCAGAAAATATTTTGAAGAAATTGATAAACTTATTCCATTTTCTAAATATAAATGATGTCAGAAGCAATCATAAAAAAAAGAATAATATTGGAGAACTAATATTACTTTGTCTCAAGACTTAGAAACCCTAGAAATAAATCCATACTTAGAAGATCTCTTGATTTTTTGAAAAAGTCACCAAAGTAATTCAAATTATCCAAAGTAATTTCAACAAATGGTGCAAGAAAAATTATGTCTCCATACAAAGAATATGAGCCTGGACCACCACCTCACATCACACATAAAAGCTGTTTTGTTAATTTACAACAGGCATTTCCAGCTTTCTGGATCATGATACTAGTTTTCTCACCATCTGCCACTTTACCATTAAATAAGTGTCACTTATCTTAAATCTCAGTTATGTCAACCTTGACATTAGGTAGGATTTCTGAAGAAGATAAAGAAGGAGAAGAAGTAAGAGGAAGAAAAGGAAGGAGAAGGAGAAAGTAAATAATCACAAATCACAAATTATGGAAGAAACATATTACTAAATAGTATATTAAAAGTAAAAAATATATTAAATGCACTTATTTTACACATAAGGTATTATTTCACATATAGGACTAGTACATAAGGTATTGCACGCACACTGCGAAAAGATAATCCACATTTCTGAGAGCTAATATTGAAGATAAATATAATTAAATATTTGGATGAAGAATACGTAAAATATATTTACAAAGTGATACAAAATATATTGATAGATTATAAAGAATATAAAAAGAAGCCACAGATGGAAAAAAAATTGACCTTCATAATTAGGGAAATATGAATTAACAAAACAGTGAGAAACCAGTTCATACCAATCAGGTATCAAATTTAAAACATCCATTAATATCCAACTATTTTTCATCACCTTCACTGTTGCCAAATTGGTCCAACACACTATTTGCTCTTGTCTGCCCTCCTAAAAGGCATTTTTCTTCCATCTTAATATAGCAGCCAGAGGTGTCTTTTTAAATGTCAAGTAAGATCATATCACTCTTGTGTTTAAAGTCCTGAAGCAGATCTCTATCCTATTCAGATGAATATACTAAGGTCCTTAAGATGATATCTGAGATGTAAAGAACTCCCCTGGTATTCTTCTGCTCTCTTTCCCAACTACTCCCTGTCTCGCTCACAGCCACATTGGCCTCCCTGCTTCCTCAAAAACAAACAAAAACCCAGGAGCATTGTCCTTCAGTTAATTTGCTCTTCCCTATATCTAGCATGTTTTTCTCCGAGGTGACTAATTGGTGTGCTCACACATCCCTATGAAATCAAAGATCTTTGCTTGTATTTTACTTTCTCAGAGAGAACTTCCCTTAGCAGTTAATTTAAAAATGCAATCTCACCCTTCTTCTGGCACTCTTTATTGTTTTGTCTTGCCTTGTTTTTCTTCATGACTGATGAGCACAGTACCACAGAAAAAATTATAGAAAATTTTCAAGCTAAAATCTAATACATAAAGCTTTCATAAGAAAACATAAGATAATGTTTTCATGAATCAGAAATTAACATTTTTGAGAAAGACACAGAAAATAACTATAGAAGTAAAAAGTTGAAAGATTTCATCACAATTTAAATCTTGGTTCATAAAAAGGTATCAATTAATAAATAATTAAGTGATAGGCTGAGAGAAAATATCCCAAAATATATATCTGACAAAGGACTGAAACCTTTTTATTATATATTTATTATATATTTATTATAATGCCTACAATTGGATAATAAAAGATAACCCAATAAAAATGGACAAAAGGGACTAAGGAAGTTATACAAATGGCCAAGAATTGAGTGTAAAAAGTGCTAAAATCATTAATTATTGGAAAATGCAAATTATAATCACAATGAGATGCCATTGCATATCTACCAGAAAACCCAAAATTAAAAAAAATAAATAAATAAACCCTGACAAAACTATTGGTGAGATTGTGGAGCAACTAGAACTCACTTACATTGTTGGTGGGAAGGTAAAAAGATATAAATACTTTAGAAAGAAGTCTGTCAGTTTTTTTGTAAAACTAAACATACCTTTGTCATGTGATCAGTAATTCCTCTTGTAGGTATCTTTCCAATAAAAATAAAAACATATATTCACAAAAAGACTTGTACAAAATGTTCAAAGAAGCTATATTCACCAAAGTCTCTAATTTGAAATAGTCTAAGTGTCTATAAATAAAACAGATAAACTCTGATATATTTATGCAACAAGGTAGTTCTCAGCAATAAGAACAAATGGATTATTGGTACACCAATATAGATGAATTTCAAAGGAAATGAAAGAAGCTTGACACAATCAAGTACATACTGTATTATTGCATTTATATGAAATTATGGAACAGACAGAAGGAATCTACTGTGTAAACAAAACAGAACAACAACTGCCTCTGAGAATATTTGGAGTGAAAATATACCAGGAGGGACAATAAGGAAACTTCCTGTGATAGTAGGCGTGCTCTTTATCTTCATGGGATTTGCATTACACTGGCATATGCATTTGCCAAAATTCGGTGAATGTAAACTTAATACTTATGCATTTTGTTATATATAAATATTACTCAAAAGAAAAAATATTATAAACAAATATTGAATTCTAGTTAGTGATATGCATGCCAAAGTATTTAATGGCAAATATACTGATGTCTTCAATTTGCTTTGAAAGGCACCCAAATAATAGTTTGATTTGTAGGTGGATAGAGAGATGGATAAATGCATAGATTTGTAACAAATGGAGAACAGCGGAATGTTAATGGTAGAACCTTGTTTGTGGACAGATAAATGAATGTTCACTGTAAAATCCTTTCCTTTGCTGTATATTTGAAAGATTTCATAATAAAATGTTGGAAAATATATGGAATATTGACATTTTCTCTGTAGATTCCCTTTTGCCATTTCATAATCTGCCCTCCCCTCCCTTGCTCCAAGAAACAAATGATCTAAATTTCCCACTATAACTTAGTTTGGCATATCCTAAACATTTGAATAAATGGAATCATACAGTATGCATTTTATTGTTTCTGGCTTTCATTACTCAATATGTTGATTTCCATAGGCAGGTAATATTCCACTTTGTAAATATATCACAGTAGGATTATCCATTACCTTACTGATGGTCATTTGCATTATTCCAGTTTCTGATTATTATAAATAAATTCTATCAGGATGATGACTCTCCAGAGTTCTAATATGCAGACAGAATTGAGAATCACTGGGCAATGTAGTTATTAAAACTCTTTTCCATTAGAAAACTTAGTGTTATGGCTATCTAGGGAGAGATTCAAGGAAAACAGCACTACGGTTTCAGCCCTACTTCTGTGACACAGATATCTCACAATCAATTAATATCTATCTAATTGGTGTATACTGTCTAATTAGAACTGATTAAATTAAGCAAATAAACAGGCTCAAAGGCCCATATGTGTCAGATTTTAATAGATTCTTAAAACATAGTTGCTTAAAGTAAATGTGAAAAAATTATGCCCTGTGTAAGACAAACCACATGAGCTTAAGACTACAAATGTGTCTCAAATGACCATACACCTGTTTTTATGAAATAGTTAGGAATGCAGTCTACACAAAACATTGAGAGACTTCTGGGCAATATAACTGAAAAATGTTGTTTGGGAAAAGTAATCTTTATTTTAGTCTCTCAGTTCTAACCAGTTCTATTATTTAAATAGAAGTGATAAGCAAAACAAAGCCCACTATCATGAGTTTGAAAACACTAGTCAGGTAAAAGCACTACAACCAAATTAAAAAGCAGTCCTTATGTGAGATAGTCTGTCAATGAATCTGAAATTTCAATGACTGATTTTTTTTTTTATCATAGCAGTAAAATGAGTAACACTTGGAAGCACAAAATAAACTTGTCACCATAAAAGATCTATTCTTAAAAAAAGAAAAAAGACCTAGAGAGACACAAAATAATCTGAATCTAAGAAATATAATAGTAAGTGAAAACACATTCCCCCAAAGATTACATATAGTGCGGTAATCTTTTTATAAAATTACAAACAACTGAGACCAAAAATATACTTTTAAGAAATGCATATAGATAATATATCTTATCTATATATACGGAAATATTTTTTATATATATGGAAAGCTGAGTATATATAGTTTTTGTGGATTTGTTTGTTGTTCTGTTTTCATCCTTGGTTAGTAGTGCAGGGCAACATTACAGTTTTGTATTATTAAATGAACAAATGTGGTGATAACAGTATTGACAACAAGCATGACCTGAATTCTGGGAGCAAGTGGTTTTTCAGTTTGGGAGTGGAGAGAGAACAGGTGCAAAATATTCTTCAAAGGAAACCACATTACTCAGTGAGCCACCAAAAGATTCTGGCTTCAACTTACTAATGGCTGGAAGCAGTGTCAGTCCTGGTCAACCATCCATGACCTTCATCACAGCAAATTGGAATCTCCAATTTTTCAAACTAATTGTAGGTATTAGAGACACTAACTAAAGACTGACTTATAAAATGATCTGGCTGACTGCTAAAGTGTCCTTCATTCACAAATTGGCAAAATCTTCAGAGTGACTTTGCAGCAATTACTTTATAGTACATAGGTGCTGGTAAGTCCTGCTAGAGAACCTCATGCTACCCCTGCAAGTGCTCCAGCCTTCGGCAGCTGGCGGCAAATGAGTGAGATAGAGGAAGCAAATATATGCTAGACAGAGATCACTGTCAAGTTGTAGGTTTTCTTTAGGGGAGTTGTTTCATTAGTGTTCAGTACATTAGTAACAATAACCAAATAAATAAATAAAAGCAGACAATGCATGGACCAATGAAAAGAGTGTGTCATGAATCAAGAATTAGAAATTATCCAATTAAGTACAACTGCACTTTAAAAAAAGTAAAAATAAAACTACAATTCTTTCACAGTAAAATTCCTGATCAGTGAGAGACCATATTACCATACATTACTATTTTGAATAGGGGAAAAAGAAGGCCCAAGTCATAATTCTGAAACGTGATTTTCATATGCTGTTTTTTCAGAAAGTCTACAACTCTGAAAGAACCCAACTATCCCATTTTTAACTAGAAGATCCTTTTATTTAAAAGTCAAAGCCTGCTGGGGCGCCTGGGTGGCTCAGTTTGTCAAGTGGTTAAGCATCTGACTTCAGCTGAGGTCATGATCTCAGGGTCCTGGGATTAAGCCCCACATTGGGCTCCCCACTCAGCAGGGAGTCTACTTCTCCTTCTCCCTTTGCCCTTCCCCCATTCCCGCTCGTGCTCTCTCTCTCTCTCTCAGATAAATAAATAAATAAAATCTTAAAAAATATAAAATAAAAATCAAAGACTGCCCAACATATAATAAGACCTCAAGCATAATTACCTATTAATAAAGAGAAACCGTCTGTTTAAAAGATAGGTGAAAGACAATTATCTCAAAAGAAAAATGGGCAAGAAACATAAGTAAGCACATCACAGTATAAGAAATGTGATTATTACACAAGAAAAAAAAATGTTCACTATGTATGGTGATAGATGTTAACTAGACTTGTTATGGTGATCACTTCACAATATATACAAATATTGAATCATTATGTTGTACATCTGAAACTAATATAATTTTATATGTCAATTATACCTCAATAAAAAAGAAATATGATTATTAAATAAACATAATGAAAAATAGTCTCATTCATAATAGTTGTTTTAAATAAATAAAAGCAACAATAAGATTTAATTGTTCATGACTCAGATTTGAAAAGATTTAAAAGGCTGAGAATACCCCTTGCTGAAGCCACACAATAATACACTGTTGGTGAGAGTGAAACTAAAGTCGCCTTTCTGGAAGACAAATGAAGGATATGTATCCAAAAATAAAATGTGTATATCATTTGGAAAAAGTCAAAGCCTGCTATTTCAGTAGGATTATTTGTATTTTGAGGGTGCTAATATGTCAGCCATGCATATTTCTCCCTTCATATTCGTGCACAGCTCATATGATAATATTCAATTATTCAGATAAGAATTTAGAAAATAATCTAAAGGCTGCATCTTATGAACATGATGTTTAACATACCAATAATACTCCATAAATTGCTGAATAAGTGTGAGTAGAGCTGAATAAATAGGCAAAAGTGGTTCAAGGAAAGGCCATAGTCTCTTCTTATCCTTAAGCCAGTGGGATTTAATCTAGTATGAGCCATTTTTGCACATTACTAAAGGCAGCCACCAGAGAATATTAGTTGTAAGATTTTTAGCTGAAGAAAACAGCTAAATGAAAATGTGCCATCACTGCTTCTAGCTCAAATGACTACTTCCAATTTGGAGGTCATGAAACAATCATCCTATAAGAATAGTCCCCCATGATTTCCTATTTCTTATGACTCAAAGATAAATTCTTAGGTCTTTTTCTTTAATAAGAGTAAGATCCAAAGTAGATTAATATTTTTTGCCAAGTTTCAGAGGTGAAGGTATTTTGATTCAATCTCTATGAAATTCGACCAGTTTAGTAAATATAAACAGGTGAAATCAGTTGAGCCCAAACTCTTACCAAAGTGATTCTGACTTTGCAATTTGAACAGAAAATAACTAGCTAGCTCCTACTTTTTAACTTTTTCCCCAACATAAGAGCACTGCCCTAATACTGCCTCTAATTCATTTTCAATTTCATAAAAATCAGATTTCTCAAATGGCTGAATGATCTGGATTAGAGATGTCAGTCCCCTGGTAAAATAGGGTCTTTGAAGAGGAAAAAATATTCTGTGGGAGTCATTGAGATGTACGTGGAGTGAGAGTTAAAAACTTTAGAAAATATTAACGAGGTTCTCCTCTAAAAAGACATGTAGAATAAGAACAAATTCTCAGGAGATAGAGGGAATAAAAACAACAACAATGTCTGCATTACACTTTAAAGTTTACATAATTTTAAGACATTATTTTTGCCCATTTTTATAGCAACCTTGTGAAGTGCATATTCGGAAGCTCATGCTACATTTGAGATCACTGAGAGACTTAGAAAGTATCTTGCCAGAGGCAACGGATGTGCCTGGAGGGAAGGAGCCAATCCCAAGTATTCATTTTTCATTTACTCTGTTAGGTCCTGGGTTCTCAAAAGCCTAATGGTACAACCAGGATTTTACTGCTTATTGTGCAAGAAAGTTTCCCTTCTCTCTTGGAATGACTTCACAGTCCATGTACACCACGATGCTCTTGTATCAATTTGGCACAGGTCTCTACTAAGATTTTAGCTATTTGCTATCATAGGAGAGGATTCTCTATATTCTCATTACTCCCAGCTGTTAGGATCCCATTGGATTCACTCCCAATCCCATTTTAGCACCTCTACTGCCCCCAGCAACTACACACTGTTGTGGCTAAGGGTTCTCTAACCTGGACGACTATCCCCTCTCCCACCCACTGTTAGAACGCTTAACTACCGACAACACAGATAAAGTGTGAGTTGCTCACACTCTGTCTTAGACATTTTCATTTTATAGTTGTTTTCAAAGGATCCACACCCAAAGCCAGGTACGTGCATTTGTCTGTCCCAGACTTGCCATTCCCCAGTTTATACAAAGGTTCTATTCGCTTGTTGCTGCAATTCCAGCTAGTTTTGCAATTGAATAATAAAGAAGTTAATATTTATTGAATGCTGACAATGTGCCAAGCATTGTATTCTTCATATGTGTTTCTCATTCCATACATACAGAATCCTACTACATAGGTACTAGTATTATCTCCATTTTATAGATGAGGAAACAGAGGCAAAAAGAGGCTTGAATTTCTTGCCAAAAGAGAAAGGTAAAACCAGGATATTAAACCAGGCATTCTGAGTTCAAAGTCTCCTAAGCTTGTAAACTCTACATTATACCCCGCAGAGTTGAAACTGTGATTTTGACAAAATTATCAGCAGTAAAGTTGTTTTTCTAAGTGAAGAGTACTCACCTCTCCAACAATAATTAGAAATCTTAGACTGAGTTTTGAATGAGACAGAGTCAAAAGGTTGGATCAGGCAAAAAAAAACCTAACTATGTGCCATGGTTGATTGTCCTTCCCTCTGGCCAGTTGAAAGCAAAAACCAAACTCAGCAGGAACTATCTGTTCTCATTTGATTGTCTTGGCCTTGCACTCATCATGAGATTAGGAGTGATTATAGCACCACTGGATGTCACCTTCTACCTCCCTGATCCAACCCACACCCTTCTTATCATTGCCTTTACATCCTGCAAAACTCATCTCAAGTGTCACTGTCCCCAGGAAGCCTTGACTGAGCCCATGGGCCTGCCTAAATGCCTTTCCCATATGTGACCATGACCCCCATATTTGAGCACAGTTTATTCCACCTTGCTCTGAAATCATCAATGTGCCTTTCTCGCCTGAAATTGGGAGCTAATTAGAATATTGCTGTGCTTGAGAATGTCACAGCATGAAGCATCTAGCACTCTTAGGAACATAAATAACCATTATAGTGATGGATGTTAACTAGACTTATTATGGTGATCATTTTGCAATGTATACAAACATCAAATCATTATGTCATACATCTGAAACTAACACGTTACGTGCCACTTGCATCTCAAAAAATATATGCATTACAAAAAAAAAATCGCCTCAAACTTCTGAATTTATATAGTAAGGGATGAGGTAATGGTATTTATTTGGTATAATAATATCTGTGAAACCAGAAATATAAAAGCCTGCAGCTATTAAATTCATAGTTATAATAATAGATTTTAATCATCAAAAAATTATACATCTTTTCCAATCCTCAATTTTCTCATCTGTAAAATGTGGTAATTCGTGGGATTCTCAGAGGATTGAATTTGTCCCTTGTAAAACTGTATAATATAATAAGCATTTAAATATTATTAAAACCAATGAGGTTATAATTTGGTTTTGAAAATGAAGCAAGGAGTGCTTTTTCTGGCTGTGGTTTGGCAAGGCAACAGTGGAAAAGATGAAGTAAATCACACTTTCTTCAATGTTCTCCTCTATTCGTTCTGAAACCAAGCCAAAATAAGCCAGTAGGAATCATGGAGAAAAGAAGTAGGAAAGATGAAGGGGAAAAAATGACACAAAGATCTCTGTTCTGTTAAAGAAGAGTGGGTTTTCCTTATTCTTTAATAAATATTTTATTCTCTTATTCAAGTTTGATATAGTGCTGCGGTTTCCTAATCTTAAGATTCAGCCTAAACACTGAAAGAATCTGATTTGCAATACTTCAAGTATATCTTTCCCCTTCTGTGACCATTAGCCACACATTTTGCAATGACTTACAAAGACAAGATGTTTCACAATCATTTTGATGTGTTGCCACTGTAACACAATTTGAACTACCAGAGGGGATCTCAAATGTTCCTTGAGTCATAGAAGGCATTTAGAGACAGAACTTTCCCACAAGCAAAAGAAGCTACATTATATAATAAATCACTGTGCTGAATTATGAGGGAACCAGAGATTAGTAGTCATATGAAATAATTAATGTATCTATGAAATTGGCCCTTACTTAAAATTCAATAATCTTATCTCAAGTAGGATCAATTCTAGGCAATTAATTTATTACATAACAATTTTGACTTTCATTAGTTTAGGGCTTTTTTTTCCTCTTCTATCAAAATAAAATATAAAGACATGACATAAATTGCTTAATGCTGACTTCTTGTATCACCAACAATAAGGGTGATATCAGAAAAAAGTGTAATATACATTCCAATGTCATTCTTCAAAGAAAGAAAGCTGAACCCCAAATAAGTAGTAGCCATGCCAGACATAATAGAGATTGGTCTGGATCCAGGTGCTCTGGATGAAGCAGAGAAGACCCCTGTGGCTGCAGACTCAAGAATGAGCCAGAAAAGTTCATTTTCCCACACTCAAAAGTTAAAATTCTGATTTTTTCACACAATTAGAAGGAGGTACGCAAACTAGTGGCAAAAATTCCCTGGATCAAAGACCATCTGTATTTCTTTATAAACAACATCAGAGCGTACAGAGATGACAGCTATATGCAGAACCTCATAGACTTCATCAAGGAACATCAGCAGTTCCGCGAGGCTTCTGGAGCTGATTACTGGAAGCTAAATATTTACTTCAGTTGCACAGATTCCAACACAAGTCAAGAGTGATGCAGGATGTCATTCTCCTACTATACTAAAGACCCTGCAGAAAATGTCACCAATACTCAGTGTGGCTATGATGTCAGGCAAAAACCAGAAGTTGACCAGCAGATGGTAATCTCCACAAAAGTCTGTGTGCCCCAGTTTGAGAAGTGGTTGCAGGAAAATTTAACCATCGTGGCTGGTATTTTCATATGCATTGCATTGCTACAGATCTTGGGGATATGCCTGGCACAGAATTTGGTTCATGATATTGAAGCTGGCAGGGCCCCTGAAATACTGCTATAAGACACTGGACAGACCCAGCCTTCTTGACCTTCCAGTGTGCATAACCGAATCCATACCATACGGACCCTAACCACAGAGACATCCTGCAATCCCACCAGATGGAGCTGCCAAGAACTTGGTTTGGGGGGTACAACTGGGAAACTCTGCTCACTGACAGAATTAAAAAGATAACCAGTATGGAAAAAAAAAAAAAAAAAAGCAACCCACAGAATCCATTGGGTTCTGTGAGATGTAGAAAAATCAGTTAAACATGATAGCACACAGAAACCCTATAATTACAGGAAGCCGTCTGTCCCAAGGCAGCAGGGTCAGGGGACAGGAGAGATAAGAAACTCTGCATTAGGAATGACCTGTAGCTGCCAACATTTATTGGCTGCATTAAAATTTAAGTTTAATGGACCCAGACCTAACATCCTGCTAGCCCAGAATATGGCCCTGGCTTCTCTCTTACAGTGAGCTCACCAAATTAAAAAATGAAAAAAAAAAAAAACTTTCAAAAATAAGATCCTACCCAAGCTATGAGCAGTGTTTGATACATCTGTACCCATTGACCCAGAAGAGAACTTCCTCCTTGAAACACTATCTTCACTTGACTTACAGGATAATATCTTCTGGTGTTTTCCTTAATCACTGGTTCCTCTTTCTTAGTTTTCTTATTTGTAGTGTTCAAGAGTTGAATCCATAGACATCTTTTCAACTCCAGTGACACTCACTACATTCTATTTTCTGCTCTTAAAAGGCTTTAAATACTACATACATGCTGATGAGTTCCAAATTTAACATTCTCAGCTCACACTTTTCACCATAGTTCATATTTAACATGTTTAACAAGTTAAAACTTCATATGTAACATGTCCAAAAGCAAATTATTTTTTTCTCTTGAAACAGCTTCTTCCCTCAGTCTCCTTCATCTAAATATATGGAAACACCAAACTTCCATTGACTCAGCACAAAAACTTAAGCATCACTTTGACCTATATCTTTTCTCCATACTCCACATATAATCCATAAAGCAAATCCTAACTATTCCACTTTTCAAATATATCAAAAATGTAACAATTTCATGCCATTTTAACCACTTCCACCAAGGCCCAAGCCACTAGTGTGTTTCACTGGTTCATTACCACAGATAGCTCTGCTTCTCTTTTCCGGGCTCTTCATTCTCAAAATAGACCCAGAGTCATGAAGTAGAACTCTTCTACTCAAAGTTCTCTGATAGCACATGAAAAACTAGTCTTTTCAGTGGTCTAGCAGACTGTATGTAACCGAGGATCCTGCTAATTCTCTGATCTCATTTCCCACCTCTCTTGCTTTTGCTCATTTTACTCAAACTACATTAGATTCCTTGCTGTTCTTTGAATCCATTGAACTGCTACTGTAAGTTCCCTCCGCAGGGAATGGTTTAATCTCAGATATCCACTGAGGTTCTCCTCTTTGCTTCCTTTAGATCTTTCTTCCTTAAATATCACCATATCACAGAGACTTCTGCAGACTACCTTAGAATAGCATTCCACATTCACTTTTTGCCCACTCATCCTGACTAATATCCCCTAACACTTTTCATCACCCATCGTATTACATATCTATTTTTTTCTCCCCTGCCACCCCACTTCTTCTAAAATGTAAGGTTTTTGAAAGCAGGAAAAGTTCTCTGTCATATTCCATGTGCCTGGAACAGTATGTCACATTTCCTAGATTCTCAAAAAAATGCTTAGTACCAGATACAAGAAAATATAATAAACAAAATTATTTCAAATGAATGTGTCAAAAGTAAAGAATTATACGTAAGGTCAAGATTAAGTGAGGCTTAACTGGAAGTTAGTTTTATGGATAAGTTAATGTACCAGGTACCTGACTGAGATGACTCTGAAGTGGGAAGAAACAATATAAGCATAGTCCAAGTTAGCATCCAGTCTGCAATGTCAATGAATTAACATACATGCAGTTCTAGAGATATTCTCCTGTATCTTATACCAATGGATGGCAATAATATGAATCATTAGGGAGCAGCTCATCATTCTGCAGTTACAAAAATATTCATTTAAATCTTGGAGCTATGGAAGGTTATAATAAGAAAATGGCTTATATTTTAAATTCTCTCAACTAAAATAAACTGATGAATTCCAAACATGGGAAAACTTACATACACTCTGATTTGTAGTGGTGGAGAAGTTAAAAGGGCCATTTATATGCATAGCAATATTTTAGTAGCAATACATTAGTAGCAATATTTAAGTAATTGATCTAAATTTACATGGATATTTGTTCAGTCAATTGATTGATTAGACAGCTAATTAAAGAATTATTACCTGAAGTTTAACTATGTGTCCTGCACCCAAAAATGGAAAGGCATAAAAACAGCCAACCAATGGGGCACCTGGCTGGTTCAGTCAGTAGAGCATGTAGCTCTTGATCTCAGGGTCATGAGTTCAAGCCCCACGTTGGGCTTAGAGTTTACTTAAACAATAGTCAACCAATGTTACAAAGAAGCAATGCCATACAATAAAGCAAAGATCCTTTTCAACAAATGGTGGTGAATTGTGCAAAATTTGCAAAAAACAAAAACAAAAACTCTAGACACAGACCTTAAACTTTTCACAAAAATTAATTCAAAATAGAACCCGGACCAAAATGTAAAATGCAAAACTGTAAAACTCCTAGAAGATAACTTAGAAGAAACTCTAGATAACCTTGGGTTTGGTGATGGCTTTTTTTTTTTTTTTAAGATTTTTATTTATTTGACAAAGAGAGACACAGTGAGAGAGGGAACACAAGCAGGGGGAGTGGGAGAGGGAGAAGCAGGCTTCCCGCTGAGCAGGGAGCCCGATGCGGGGCTCAATCCCAGGACCCTGGGATCATGACCTGAGCCGAAGGCAGACGCTTAATGGCTGAGCCACCCAGGTGCCCCTGGTGATGGCTTTTTAATATAACACCAAAAACATGATCTATGAAGGAAAGAATTGATAAGCTGGACTTCATTAAAATTAAAAATTTCTGCCCGGTGAAAGACACTGTCAGGAGGATGAAAAGACAAGCACAAACTGGGAAAAAATATTTGCAAAAGATACATCTGATAAAGGTCTGATATCCAAAATACACGAAAGACTCTTAAACCTCAATAATAAGAAAACAAACAACCCAAATAAAAAATGGGCCAGAGACTTCAACAGATACCTCACGAAGAAGATATATCGATGGCAAATAAACATATGAAAAGATGTTCCTCATCATACATCATCAGGGAAATGCAAATTAAAACAAGATACCACTACGCACCTATAAGAATGGCAAAAATCTAGAGCACTGACACTATTAAATGCTGGCCAGGATTGGGGCAACAGAAATTCTCATTCATTGCTGTTGGGAATGCACAATAGTATAACCACTTCAGAAGACAGTTTGGCTATTTCAACAAAATTAAACATACTCTTATCATACAATCCAGTGATGGTGTTCCCTGGTATTTACCTGAAGGAACTGAAAACTTATGCCTACACAAAAAGTTGCACATATATGTTTAAAGAAGCTTTATTCATAATTGCAAAAACTTAGAATCAACCAAGTCCTTCAGTGGATGAATGGATAAACAAATATTCAGACAATGGAATATTATTCAGTACTAAAAAGAAATGAGCTATCAAATCATGAAAAGACATTAAGGAAACTTAAATGCATATTACTAAGTGAAAAAGCCAATCTGAAAAGATTACATACTATATGATTCCAACTATATGACATTTGGGAAAAGGCAAAACTATGGAGACACTAAAAAGATCAGAGGTTTCCAGTGGTTAGGAAGGAGGAAGGGATGAATAGGTAGGTGAAGCAGAGGATTTTAGTTTCACAGGATAGTGAAATTATTCTGTATGATATATAAAGCTGGATACATGTCATTATACATTTGTCCAAACTCATAAAATTTACAACACCAGGAGTGAGTCCTGATGTAAACTATGGTGTTGGGTGAGAAGAAGGAGAAGGAGAAGGAGGGGAAGAAGGAGAAGGAGGGGAAGAAGGAGAAGGAAGGGAAGAAGAAGAAAGAGGAGGAAGAGAAGAAGGAGGAGGAGGAGGAAGAGGAGAAAGAGGAGGAGGAGGGGGAGGAGGGGGAGGAGAGGGGACAACAGGGGAGGAGAAGAAGGGGAAGAAGAGGAGGAGGAAGAGAAAGGCATGGATGAAGCCCTGTGTTATTATCTGGGCTATATGAAGAAGAGACTTGAATGCAATGATATTTTAATTCAGTCCTGAATATTATGGAGATCCATTTCGGTTGATTGAAGTATTGCACAAAACATAGGTTCATTTAACACTACAAACTAAATGCCCCAAATGCTTTGAGGTCCAACTTAATAGTGATTCACTCTTCACAACAAATGAGTAAACCTGTATAATTGAGAAGGAGTAAATGGATGTGAAGAGGAAGACTCTCATCCAATGAATGAGAGAGCACACGAAATAGGTTGTACAGCAGATATCATTCTCGTGATGAAAGACATGAAGCATGACGCTGTGATCAAAACACAAGAAATATAAAACCTTTGAGTAATAAAATAGGAGGAAGCATGCTCTAACCTCCTAGAGAAGATACATCTAACTTAGTTGAGGTGTCAGTGAAGTACTAAAACAAATATTAAGAGGTAACCGTTAGCTTCATTGAAAAGGGTGAGTCAGGCAGAGAAAGTATAATATTCAAAGCATGGAGGTCAAGAGAAAACACAGGCTCTGAGGAACAGCAAGGGATTTGACAGAGTTACCACCAAGAAGAGTTTTTACACTATGCCAATAAGTTTGAGTTTATCGTGAAGGTCCTAGCAAAATTGATTGCACTGTAACGGTTGAAGTCATAGGGAGAAAAATTAAAATTATGATTAATTTTGCCATAATAAAAACTCTCTTTAGAATGATATTATATACCTCAAACAGATTAGGAGAAAGGAAATACAGATATTAAAGGTATTTATGTTTTACACACACTTACAAACACACCACCCACCATATAACCATCTCTAAGTTTACTTGCTAAAAATACCAAAGGAAAGTTCCTACACATTAATGTACGTTATATATAATATATTGCTATATGTGGGATAACATTTACATAACAAGGTGAGGTGGGAAATCTTGTTTGAGATTAGAAAATGATAACCACATTTGTGGCTCAGTAATTAAAAACAGCAGTGAATGACATTAACCATGAATATATGGGAATTAGGATTTAATTGAGAAGTCATGATAACAGGGGTAGACTCACCATCTAAACATGTTTCCTTTTTTCTTGTTACTTTAATAAGACATTTAGCTTATTAGCATGAACTCAATTTTTTCAAGGCCTCAGTCATTGACAGAAATAAATGATTGTCTCCTTGTAATCATTAGTAAAAGGGTAGCGGGAACAATATAGGAATCATTTAGTGAGCTTGGAATAGAAATTTGAAATGTTTTATATTTCCAAAGTTAAGTTTACCTAATTGTAATTGGTAATTCCCCTTGAAGTTTATAATATAAATATATTATGCAACAACCTGACTTATACAAACTCCTTCCATCTTGAAATTCGTCCTCAATATTGATCATACCTTCTTCTAAAACAATCTCCAGCAAGGAATCTATACTACCTGAAATAATTTTTGAGTGAACCTATTTTTCTAAAGAAGCACCTATTTTGGTAAATCCGTTAGAGACCATAATACATACAATGTAAAAATGTTTCAACAGACTGGTGTAAAGTGATATAAAAATAGATTTTGAAAAGTTATGACTTTTTTCCTTATGGTGTTAGAAGTCCTAATGGGACTGTCCCTAATTACATAAAATGCCACATATATGTCATTCTTTAATTTGAATCTCTATTGAATTTTACCTAAAAACAAGACATAGCATAGGGTTTTTGGTCTTAAACAGATTTTTCTAATGTATTAGTAAATACAGGTAATCCTCAGCCTGAGCTTGGAAGGAGATATTTGGTACGAAAACCAAACTGAGATTTCATATTAATATGCCTGCATTGTGTTTACAAGTTTACTACTAACACATTGAATTTCAGTCGGAATATGCACATTACCAATCTCCTGTGTCTTTTTCACAAAACAACTCTATAATCACTTTCATTTACTCTCTAATTCAGAAAAGTAGACCAAACTAATTTAAGTATTGCATAAATTGGTAAGAGTGGAAATCATCCAATCCCAGATTATTATGGCAACATGTGTTCCCATGTAAAGCCCCTTATGCCAAAAGTCAGTCATTAATATTTCAGAAATTCAAGAAGACAGCCGGAATAGCACAGGGACAAACTCACAATAGCACAGTGCAACCTAGAGAGCAAGCTATCAAAGACAGACTACAATTACTGCAGATAAACTAAATGCAACCTTCTAAAGAACAACTTCTATACTTGATTGATACAGAACATTATCAGCAATGTTGCTGCATTCATATTATTCCAGAAGGTTTCACAGAGATTGATGGGATGTTGAATACCTATAATTCTGCCAAAACCAGATTAGTACTCTTAGGTGCAGAAATAGACATCTTTAGACCCAGAGAAATTTCTTAGTAACAGCAACTCATTTAGAATATATGCCTACGTTTCTTGAACGAAAGAGAAAAGATGTCTAAAGATTAGGGGAAAAAAAGGATGAAAAGTTATAAGAATAAGGAAGATGTCTCTATAATTTCCATGTTTTAATGAAATATTCCATCTATAAAACATAGCATCATGATAACATGCCCAAGTAAATGATAAGGGAATAATATCATGCTTACCTCTCTTTTGTACTAGTGAAAAGGGAGAACCTTTCTTGGGATGGTTTTCTGCAATCAATTCATCTTTTCTTCCTTCATTATTTTAATTCATGGAGATAAACCTATGGAGAAAACAGCAAATAAAAATGCCTTATCCAAGTGGCCCCTTCAATAGAGAATGTCCAAGTACATTTATATCCTGGTGAGCCACACACAGTTTAGTCAAAAAGTTTCCATGATTGTTTTATTTTTATTGTGGAACTCACAGTAATCGAGATTATTTTTTAAAAATAATGTTCAACTAACCAATTATAAAGAAAATGAAAGGCATGCATTAAAATAAACAGAATTTTTTAAAACACTCATTTTAAAAACAGTAATTGTAAAGTGTAAAACAGATTTAAAGTCCCTCTTCCCACAATGTAAGTAAAGTATATTCTGTAACTAAGTGTATAATTCAAGTATTTTCATAAAAGTTATTTTGCATATATATCATGTCATACTAGAGAATGTACAAAGGGCAGCTAAACAGACAAATCCCTTCTAATAGTGTATTTGTTAACATAAACACATACATGAAAACCACGTGAAAATTTATCAAAGATTTGTTTTAACGTTAGAGTGAGGGGTTTTGTGAAGTCAGAAAAAAAATGAGTGCATTGTGAGTTACAAGTTCAGGCAAGGTGAAAGGCAATAAAGTTATTTTCAAGATCCAAGGGAATCTGTAACACATGAAGATTACTTTTTCACAAGGTGAGTAATTTTTGTTTGGTTTTTATAATTTCTCTAACACTTCAGAGGATGTGTGGGTCCATATTCCCTCATGGACATTCTGAATTAGACAAGTTACAATTTTGAGCCTTCCAAAGGAACACACACACAGAGGAAATGCCTAAAGCCCTGTTTGAATATATTCATCTTATTTCAATCTGTAATGTCACCAAAAGGTTAATTTGAAAAGTGATTTCATTTTAACTGCTTACAATATTAGGCCAACTAAATATTTTGGAGAGGTTTTCTTAGAACACCTAATTTATGAAAAATTTCAATTTAAAAATCCTCAAAGGGTAAAACTCAAACATCTCTATTTTATAGTTAAACTTATTTAAAAATAGCATTCATTTATAAAAATGTCAAACAATATAGGTAGTTAGGTAAAACTTAAATGTCTTGTTTCACCATTCTCCAACATATTCTCTTTTGTTTATCAGAGATAATGTTTGAACAACCATCCAGGCCTTTTTTCCAAGCAGTCACACACTTTTATACATATAGTCATCTGGATTTTTTACAGATGAGATCATACTATGGATAATCTTTGCAAATTTTTAGGAAAATCCCTCGTGGAACAAAAAATCATGAATATATCTCCACATTATAAAGAATCTACCTTATTCTTTGTAAAGGGTGCAGAGTATTCCGTTGTACAGACGTACAATTGTTTAAACAAACGTTTCCTGGAAATGAACATGTATGTTGCTCTTGAATATTCCTCTTAAAATGTTACCCTACAGAAGTAGCTGAGCACATGTACAAGCATTTCTGTAGTTTGAATACTTTGAAAAGAACTTCTAAGGCAGGTTATGTGCATTTAAAATTGATAGTTTTTCATAAATAGACCTCAAAAAAAGGATTTATCAGTTTATATTCCTATCAGAAATGTATGAAGATATACATTTCCATTCATGTCCAATACTAGATAGCATCAATCCTTTCTTTTCCATATATGTAAGAAATGGTATTCATTGATGTGAAACAATTTGCCCTTTGCTGATTTTCAGTGAATCTGAACATTTTTTCAGGTAGTTATTGATCATTTGTGTACCTTCTCACACACTTAGATTCTATCAATTATCTACATTCTGCCTACTTTTCTCTTAAGTTGTTTGGGAAATTTGTATCAGTTTCTAAAAGCTATGTATATATTATATATATGTATATATGTATTATAGATAATATGTTATTTGGTAACTATTTTACAGGTATTCATTCTCAGTCTGTATCTTATATTGCACCTTTTATACTTCACTGTGCTGATCTGAAAGTCTGTATTGCTAAATGCACCAATCCTCTCCTTTACAGTACCGAAACACAAGCAGAAAGCCTGTTTTGTCTCTAATTATGAGACAACTGTCTTATATTCCAATCTAGCACTTTATATTTTTTCCACATTTAAGTTATTAGAACATCTTCAATTTTTGGCATAATATTGTCCAGGAGCTTAACATTATTTTTGACCCAAATAGCTAACTTTTCCAAAAGCATTGATTTAATAGTTTAAAAGTTTCTCTTCTTGGCCCTTTTAAATATTTCAATTTTATTTCATCTGGTTTGAGCCAATCCTAATAATGTGCTTTCATTTCCTCCTTAATTGCACTCACACTTACTTGTGCCTTAATTTATTTCCCAATCTGCAAGAATCAAGAGTTTCTCTGCAATTAAGTAACACTTGTGTGAAGAAAAGACAGGCAGACACAGATACATAATCCATTGTTTTCAATTCAATCCTTGGGATAAAATGTCAGGGAGTTTCCATGGCCATAAAACCAGACGTGTGTTTATACCCAATTATATAAATGCGAGATATATAAAATAATATAAAATATGTTTAGTCACTATTGCTCTACAGGCCAACTCCGAAAATAGCTATTGATCTTTTCCCAAAAGTCCAAGTTAATATTTGTAACTACAGATCTTTAAACAACAGATTTTAAAAGGAAATGGGGAAAGCAAGCCAGTAATCAATTCAATATGTTTGTACATCCTACTGCTGTGCAAAGACATTCATCATTCTGCATTGAATAAACTCCTCATCCTGCTTCTACCAGGGGGCATTATTGGTCCCCAACAGTGAACATTAAAGGAAAGGCGAATTGCAGGCTAGAGAATTAACAAGAGGAAATGAGAGAGAAGAAAAACATTGTTCTAATCATTCTTTGGGTCCTTATAATTATGAAGTTAAATCATTCCTTGAGGGTTATTATGGTGATAGCCATATAATGCAGAGGGGGCTGGTAGATTGGGATGAGATATGTTGTTTCTGAACTTATATAAAAAGTAAATTTAGAAAGAAGTAGCAAGAAAGTGATTTCTTTCGCAGAGAAACATCATTTTGATTTTAGTCTAGCAATTCAACTGTTGTTTATTAAGAGAAAAGTGAGAACTAGAAGCTCTTTCACTTTTGATCGGTATGTGAAAGGGATAAGTTTTTGTCAGAAATATTTTTGTGGTACAAAGATTTTATTGTAATGAAATTGTATACATATTCGAAGAGAATGTAAAATTCAGAAATTTATTTTTCTAAATGAATAAAGGAAATTAAAATGGCAAAAAAGGCACTCAAGAAATGTATAGGAATGAACATATTACTGTTTTGGTTATTATTAATGGAATTGAACTCTTGAAGATGTATAATCCAGATATTATTGTTATAATTATTAAAATGAAATACCTTCGGCATCATTCTTTGTATTTGGAGTGATTTAATCTCATTCTCAAATCCTACAATCACAGTTTCTAAGACTCAGTAACTAGTTGAAAAAGAAACCAACACGGGACACCTGGGTGGCTCAGTTGGTTAAGCGTCTGCCTTTGGCTCAGGTCATGATCTCAGGGTCCTGGGATCGAGTCCCACATCCTTGCTCAGTGAGGAGCCTGCTTTTCCCTCTCCCTCTGCCTGCCAGTCTGCCTACTTGTGCTCTCCATCTCTGTCAAATAAATAAATAAAATCTTAAAAAAAAAAAAAAAAAAGGAAAAGAAAAGAAAAAGAAACCAACTTGTCTTAAAAATAACTTAAAGATTTCGTTCAAACTCTGTCATCATCCCATTCTTTAAACTCATTTGCATAAATAAATAAATATTTATTAACATCTGTATTTTTAGAATAGTTTATTGAGGCAAAATTCACATAACACAAAATTAATCTACCATTTTAGAGTGAATAATTCAGTGGCATTTAGTCCATTCACAGTGTTATACAATCACCACCTCTGTCTAGTTTCAAAATATTTCCATCATTGCAAAATACAACCTCTCACCCACTAAACAGTTTCACCTCATCTCCACCTTCCCCTAATCCCTGGCAACCACCAATCTGTATTCTCTCTCTATGGATTCATCTATTCTGGATATTTCATATAAATAGACTCATATAGTATGGGACCTTTTGTGTCTAGCTTCTTTCATTTTGGAGGCTCATCTACATTGTAGCATATATCAGTGCTTTGTTCCCTCTTGTGTTAGAATAATTACTCCATTGTATGTATATAACACAATTTGTTTATCCAATCATCTGTTGATGGACATCTGAACTGTCTCCAACTTTTAGCTCTTGTGAATAGTTCTGATATGAGCATGTGTGTACATGTACTAGTTTAGTGCCTTTTTTCAGGGCTTTTTGGAATATATGTAGGAATGGAATGTAGGAAAGGAATGCAGGGTTATATGGTAATTTTATGTTTAATTTTTTTAGAAGCTACAAAACTGTTTTACACAGATGCTAAACCATTCCCACCAGCAATATATGAGGGTTCCAATTCTTCCACATTCTCACCAACATGTGTTATTTTCCATTTTATTTTGTTGATGCTGTTGCATTTTTTGGTGTTTTTTTTAAGTACCCTAAATCTTAATGGGTATGAAATGGTAGCTCATTGTAATTTTGATTTGCACTTCTCTAATAACTAATGATGTTGACCATATTTTCATGTGTTCATTGGCCATTTGTACATATTTGAAGAAATGTCTATTCAACCTTTGTATTCTTAAGCCCCATGAAATGGAAAATAATACTTTAAATTTAGTTTCTGTGCTGTAATTCTTCTAATCACCTATTCTATTCTTTACATTCTTTCATTCCAGGAGCAAAAAGAAAACAAAAAAAGAAAAAAAAAGCTCTTGCTATTTTATTTGCCATGATCTTTTACTTCAATTCAGGTGATGTAGGCAAAATGTCTCAGAAACACATAATTATGAAAGCTAGATGTGGCCCACATATTGAGAAAGCACCCAACTCAGTCTTTGGAGGCTAACCAGGAAATTGTGTGCACTGTAAAAGGTTTTACGCTTTATGCCTATGTGGTGAAATGGAGATGTAATTAAAGGAATTTAAGTCATATGTGAATGGTAACAACAGCTGAGTGACAACAAATGTGGCATAAATTAGCAAATGGTCTTTTCTTTCCCTTGAATTTTAGTTTCCCTATGGCATGTCTCACTTCACAGTCAGAACAGAACATTAGAAAAACAAATCTCTGCTGAAGTCTACTTCCACATATCCCTAGAAAGTCAATACTGTCTAGGTACTTGGAGAAGTTCCTCTGCCATTAATGAAGTGAATATCTTAAACATACATTAAGTCACATCATGGACCCAAAATACCTATCAATCTATCAAGGGCAAGCCCTTCCTTACGTTTCTCTTCCCCTCAAATTTTATTTCCATTATCTAGAAACATTCTGGCTCACAAGTTCACTTAAAGACTCTTCAAAGAAAACAATCACTATTGTTTGTTTGTTTGTTTGTTTTTAAGATTTACTTATTTACTTGGCAGAGGCAGAGAGAGAATACCAACCAGACTCCCCGCTGAGCATGGATCCCAATGTGGAGCTCAATCTCACAACTCTGAGATCATGACCTGAGGTGAAATCAAGAGTTGGATGCTTAACCAACTGAGCCATCCAGGTGCCCCACAATCATGATTGGTTTTTGAACACAACCTCTAATTGACAAGTTTTTATTTTTCTTAGTTGTAAATTCATTTGTACTTATAAGCCTAGATAGCACAGAGGGTTTCAAGGTTTCAGTTTATTCATTTATTTATTCACTCAAAAGTATTTTAAAATGTCTTATGAGGGATAGGCACTGTTCTAAGCAATGAAGAATTATTTTATTTTATTTAAAGATTTTATTTATTTATTTGTCAGAGAGAGAGAGAGGATAAGTGGGGGAAGCGGCAGGCATAGGGAGAAGCAGGCTCCCCACTGAGCAGGGAGCCTGATGCAGGGCTCTATCCCAGGACCCTGGGATCATGACCTGAGCCGAAGGCAGATGCTTAACTGACTGAGCCACCCAGGCATCCTTAAGCATTGAAGATTTAAAATGAATCTAATATAGTCCTATCCTTTACAAAGCTCACAGTCTAATGAAATACACAAAACAAGAAAATACGCAGCTATGATATGGTACATTAAGTGCTAAGATCATAATAAACTCAAGGTGTTATAAAAGAAGAGGAAAAACAAATAACCCAGATAGGACTCATGAATGTTTTCCAGAAAGAGGGGGGAAGCTTGAGCTAAATCTTATAGAACTGGGAAAACAGGGAAGTACAACTGCAGTTCTCTCTCTGACCTTGATGTCTTTGTTGCCCAAGAATACTGACATGTTCTCTCTCATCAGCGATCACAATGCAAACCTTTTTTATTGTAGTTCCTGTCCTGTGCCCTGAGACTCCCATTGATGGCAGCCATAGCATCACATTTTCACTCAGAACATACAGGGTGATAAAATCTGAACCCCATCTCTGGGGTCACAGTTTTTGCTCTCACCAAATCCAAACTCATCAATTGATTGAGTGGAAGCTTCAAGAATACATAGACTGCCACCGAAGTTAACACACATATTGAAAAAAAAAGTGTTTAGGCAATGATATCATACTATTAATGAATGTAAAATTAAGGCTACAATGGCTAAAGAGTTATCATATGATAAAATCTATCTCATAGAGAAATTTCTTATGGATAAATTTTAAATTTATAAAGCAGGGACGCCTGGGTGGCTCAGTCAGTTAAGCAGCTGCCTTCGGCTCGGTCATGATCCCAGGGTCCTGGGATCTAGTCCCGCATGGGGCTCCCTGCTACACGGGGAGTCTGCTTGTCCCTCTGCCTGCCACTCCCCCTGCTTGTGCTTGCTCTCTGTCTCTCTCTCCCTCTCCCTCTGACAAATAAATAAAATCTAAAAAAAAAAAATTATAAAGCAGTTCAGTATTATCATAAAAACTTAATTATTTGGCTGTAATCTTAAAAGTATTTGAAATAAAAATATAATATTTTGGATATATAAACTATATTTTTCCAAGAAATTAAACATTATCATTACTTTTTACACTAAATTTGATCACTATTGTGTTTGAAATCTTTAAAGAGCACTTTGATTTTTCTAAATGTTATTTTCTCGATATCAGTTGACCCTTGTATAATCAATATGGTTGACATATCCACACATCTTCTACTCTGTGGGGAAGCATTTCTTTCTCTTAAGAGAATAATGGATATTTATCTGCCTGCTTAAAAATTCCCAATACTAACACAAACAGACACACATAAAATTATAGCATCTCTTTCCTTCACTCATTTTTGCAAAATCTAATTGTAACCATTAGCAGCCTTCAGAATAAATAAAAATTTGTTTCTATATCATTATTTTCTGAAAACATTAATTAATACTTATAACTGGGCTTGGGGTAGTCATATATATTTGTGTTTTGTCTTACTTCAAATTAATGCCATAAGTTTATACCTACTACTTGCCCTGAAGCACTTTTAGTGATGATATTTGTTATTTATTCAGTGGAAAAACCCCAGAGGCTTCCGTAATCATTATCAAAGTACTCCATGTAATAAATTCAGAGTCAGAAGAGATATCTTTCTTGAAAGAAAGATTAACTCCACCCAGAAAACTGAAGTAAACTCAACAGTTTACAGGCTCACATGGTTTACTTTACATCCCTGCCTAAGACAATTTTAAGTGACAAATCAGGTATAAAAGTCTTAAAGTAGATGATGAGAGAAAAAAAAAGGTAATAGAACTTACAGGGAATATATGATTAAAGTGCATTTGCTTTTCTCATCTTCTTTAGAACCAAAAGGTAGTCAATGGGTTAAAGTAATTATGGTCTATAGCTGGAAGCAGTAGGGAGGAATATAATGCTATTTTATAAAGACTGATATTTTACTCATCAATACAAAAGAAAAACAGTATCTATCTAATAGTAACCATTTAATGATATCATATGGATAAGCCATTTGTACAAAAGTGTACACATAGTAGGTGCTCAATAATTGATAAATGATAATTATTGATAAAATAATTGATAAATAATTCTTAATTGAGTAATTAAATCATAATTTTCATAGAAAAATATGCTTGTTTACATAAAAGAATTATCAGAATGATGCACAGACCTATCTGACCAGGGTTTAAAGACCTATAATAAAATCTGAATGCTTAAACTCTTACCAATAACCACAGAATAGACTGTGTGAAAGATCTGATAAAGTGAGCAGATAAGAGTCGAGTTTTAATAACAAAAAGGAAATAGTAATATATTTACATTTCACTGGAAATAAAATCTTGGTCTTTGGGGAAAAAAATAAGATGTCTGTGCTTCTACCTTTGAAATATTATCTTAGCAGTGGGTGGCTACTGTTGGCTTAGAAAGTCAATAAAGTATAGGTTAATGGTATTTAAATAACATTGCCCAATTGGTCTGGATAAAAAATTATCAGGACTTTCAAGATTTCTACTGGCAATTCAGGGGAAAAACTGGAAAAAGAATAAGGCATGGAAGGAAAAGTCTCTCAGAATAAAGTAAGGCCTGGAAGGTAGAGAGTAGAAGGTCTTAGAACAAGGATATCTAATGATTTGGTAGGAATGGCCGATCAACTTTAGGAAAGATATGTCTAGTAAAATTAATTATGTTGTTGCTATTCTAAACTGTGAAATACTCTAATGTTCCTCCATAACCTCAGAATCTCAGGAAAAGTGCAACACCCTATATTTACTTGTTGCTGCTGTAATGAATGTCCACAAACTTAGTGACTTAAAACAACACAAATTATTTTCTTAAAGTTATGGAGGTCAGAAGGCCAAGGAGTCTTGTTGGGCTAAAATCAAGGTGTCAGTGAGGCTGGCTTTTTCTGAAGGTTGTGGAGGAGTGTCCATCCCTTGTTCTTCTATCTTCTAGAGATGACTGGCATTCTTTGGCTTGCAGTTACACCACTCTACTCTCTGCTTCCATGACACACTGGCTTCTATTGCTAACTCTGATCCTCCTGCCTCCCTCTTATAAGGATCTTTGTGATTATGTTAGACTCACCCCAATAATCCAAAATAATCCTGTCATTTCAAGGCTCTTAATTTAGTCATATATGCAAACTCTCTTGTATCATACAAGGTAACATAACATTCATAGTTTCCAGGAATTAAGATATGGATATCTTTGGTGGGGGAGGGGCATTATTCAGTCTGTTGCATGCACGTGCGTGCGCGTGCGCGCGCACACACACACACACACACACACACACACACACTACTGCAAACAGCTTCGTGTTAGAGATATTTTGGTGAAAAGAGAAATAAAGACAACATCCAACCTAGGAAATGTAGTACATATAATGAACAGAAAAGAAAAGTAGAATTAAGAAGAAAGTAAGAGAGAATTCAGTTGAAGTGAAGAGGAAGAAGAAGGAGGAGAAGGAGAAGAAAGAGAAAAAAATTAGTTATGAACTTGAGAAATGAAATTAATCCCTTCAGAAAGTTTGAATAAACTTCTGGACATGTAAAAATACTGGGATGAAGGAAAGAAAAAGCTAGGTCTCTTGTAATATGTGGGATTGAGGACAAAACAATTTAATTTAAATGTTAAGGGAAACCATGTGCTGGAACCTCTCTAGACTCCCAGATTCCTACATAGGTATTCTCATCTGTGAGTGCTTGTGAAAATCGATGTTTTGAGGGATGATAATGGTAGGAAACTCCTATATCATCATCCTGCTCACAGGAGACACAGTTCAGGTTGAAAGATACAAATAGACTGAAAATAAAGGTTAGAAAATGATACATCATGCAAACAAAAACTGTAAGAGAGCTGGGAATGCCTAGACTAATATCAGACAAAACAGACTTAAAACAAAAAAGTTACTAGAGATAAATAGTGTGTATTATAATGAAAAAATCTTTATATAAAAATTATATTATATATGCACCCAATAAAAACCATATATATCTGATCTTTATCAATAGAATAAAGGACAAAACCCACATGATCTTTTCAATAGATGCAGAGAAAATATTTGACAAAATCCAACCTCACTTAGTGATAAAAATATTTGACAAACTGGTAACAGATGGGAACTTCAATATGATGAAAGACAGCTAACAAAATCCACAACTAAGACAACACTTTATGGCAAAGAACTGAATGCATTCCCTCTAAGATCAGAGACAAGGCAAGATGTCTGTTCTCACTACTTCTACTCAACATTATACTAAAGGTTCTGGCCAGGGCATTTAGTCAAGAAAATAAAATAAAAATCATCCAGACTGGAGAGGGAAAATAAAGATATTTTCATTTTCAGATGACATGATTTGGTATATGAAAAATCATGCCAAAACACGAATGAATCTTGAAAACATTATGCTAATGAAAGAAGTCAGACCATATAATATGTGATTCCATTTAGGTGAAATTTCCAGAATAGGGAAATAACTAGAGACACAAATAGAATAGTGATTGTCTAGAACTTAGGGAGGGGGTGTTTTGGAGGGAAATGAGAAATGATTTCGAAGGGTGCAGGATTTATTTTTGTGGTGGTGGTGAATATGTTCCAAATTTGACTATAGTGGTGGTTGCATAAATCTGTGAATACAGTTAAACCACCAAATTGTGTACTTTAAGTAGGTTAATTGTAAGGTATGTAAATTATATCTCAATTAAAGCTTTTACATACAGACGTTTTAAAAGAGTGAGTTAGGAGACACCATTGAGGAAGCTTGGCTATAGAATTTTCTATTATATTTCTCCTGGAATAAGCTAAGTCCAGTAAAACACAAACTGTTAATTATCATTAAAACAATAAAGTAAACCAAAGGGAAACAGTTATTTATCTTTATTATTTTATTAAGCAAAAAGTCTGTATCTGGGAAATAATTTGCACCATATTCCAAGATAGAAATAATGAATTCATAAAAAAGATTAATAGACCCCCAAAATTATGAATGAGAATGAAAGGGAGTACATTCATCTTACAAGAAGAGATAAAAAGATCTGACCTCTTGCATTTGGATAACAGAAACTGGGGTAGGTATTATTGAACTCCATGAGTTCTTGAATGACACAACTAAAGGGAAGATAAACTTATGTATGCCTAATGTTAATACAAGGGGACTAACTTGTAAATTAATCTAGTAATCTAAAGATAAATATGATGACATATCCTGATATTAGAAATGGACAATATTCTCCTTTAGGATTTTGATGGATTCCTGTCTCACATTTAGGTCTTTCAACCATTTGGAGTCTATTTTTGTGTGTGGTGTAAGGAAATGGTCCAGTTTCATTCTTCTGCATGTGGTTGTCCAATTTTCCCAACACCATTTGTTGAAGAGACTGTCTTTTTTCCATTGGACATTCTTTCCTGCTTTGTCTAAGATGAGTTGACCATAGAGTTGAGGGTCCATTTCTGGGCTCTCTATTCTGTTCCATTGATCTATGTGTCTGTTTTTGTGCCAGTACCATCCTGTCTTGATGATGACAGCTTTGTAATAGAGCTTGAAGTCCAGAATTGTGATGCCACCAGCTTTGCTTTTCTTTTTCAACATCCTCTGGCTATTTGGGGTCTTTCCTGGTTCCACACAAATTTTAGGATTATTTGTGCCATTTCTTTGAAAAAAGTTGATGGTATTTTGATAGGGATTGCTTTAAATGTGTAGATTGCTCTAGGTAGCACTGACATCTTCACAATATTTGTTCTTCCAATCCATGAGCATGGAACGTTTTTCCATTTCTTTGTGTCTTCCTCAATTTCTTTCATGAGTATTTTATAGTTTCTGAGTACAGATTCTTTGCGTCTTTGGTTAGATTTATTCCTAGGTATCTTATGGTTTTGGGTGCAATTGTAAATGGGATCGACTCCTTAATTTCTCTTTCTTCTGTCCTGTTGTTGTTGTATAGGAATGCCACTGATTTTTGTGCATTGATTTTATATCCTGCCACTTGACTGAATTCCTGTATGAGTTGTAGCAGTTTTAGGGTGGAGTCTTTTGGGTTTTCCACATAAAGTATCATATCATCTGCAAAGAGTGAGAGTTTGACTTCTTTGCCGATTCGTATGCCTTTTATTTCTTTTTGTTGTCTGCTTGCTGTGGCTAGGACTTCTAGTACTATGTTGAATAGCAGTGGTGATAGTGGACATCCCTGCCGTGTTCCTGACCTTAGGGGGAAAGCTCTCAGTTTTTCCCCATTGAGAATGATATTCGCTGTGGGTTTTTCATAGATGGCTTTTATGATATTGAGGTATGTACCCTCTATCCCCATACTCTGAAGAGTTTTGATCAAGAAAGGATGCTAAATAAGTCAATCAGAGAAAGACATGTATCATGTGATCTCACTGATATGAGGAATTCTTAATCTCAGGAAACAAACTGAGGGTTGCTGGAGCGGTGGGGGGTGGGAGGGATGGGGTGGCTGGGTGATAGACATTGGGGAGGGTATGTGCTATGGTGAGCACTGTGAATTGTGTAAGACTGTTGAATTACAGACCTGTACCTCTGAAACAAATAATACATTATATGTTAAAAAAAAAAAAGAAGAAGAAGAAGAAGAAGAAGAAGATAGCAGGAAGGGAAAAATGAAGGGGGGTAAATCAGAGGGGGAGACGAATCATGAGAGACTATGGACTCTGAGAAACAAACTGAGGGTTTTCGAGGGGAGGG
Organism: Phoca vitulina; assembly: GCF_004348235.1. Classification (NCBI taxonomy): domain Eukaryota; kingdom Metazoa; phylum Chordata; class Mammalia; order Carnivora; family Phocidae; genus Phoca; species Phoca vitulina. The sequence goes on from NW_022589712.1 coordinate 42,195,108, forward strand.
GGTGGGGGAGGGGTTAGCCTGGTGATGGGTATTAAAGAGGGCACGTACTGAATGGAGCACTGGGTGTTATACGCAAACAATGAATCATGGAACACTACATAAAAAACGAATGATGTAATGTATGGTGATTAACATAATAAAAAATGGACAATATTCATTAACCCTGTGAAAATTAATAAAGGAAAAGCTCATTTTAAAAGGAACTGGGAGGCCAGAAGGGGGAGCTCTCACTCTGTACCACTCCACATTGATCACAGGAAGAGTTGTCAGTTACAGACCCTAGCAGAAGAATCTTTAGCAAGCAGGAAAGAATCATCTGTTACAGGTCCCAACAGGAAAAGATATATATTGTATCTCCTAAAAGAAATCAACTACCCCAGCAAATCAGCCAATGAGCAACTGTCATCACCTTGAACTCTTCTTGCTTTTTCTCCAATGGACTTTCATTCAAAACAGCACCTCCAAACTTCCTTCTTCTTCATAAAATAATATGCCTCTCCTTTGTTGGACTTGTCTATGGTTTTACCATAGCTTGCATGTCCCAAATTCAATTCTATGTTATTCCTAAACAAACCTATTTTGCTGGTAAAATAACTGGCTGTTTTATTTTTAATGTTACCAACCCAAAATATGATAGCAGTAGAAAAATAATTTCATCTGAAAAGAGTTAAAACCAAATTAAGAACTATAAATCCTCAGCAGACTTGTAAAAACTCAGTGATATCTAGAGTTTTATTTTAGGGTGGCAACGAAGCTCTCCCCTGTTGATAAAAGCCAGTTAGATAAGCCAACTTTCAGATTCAGGAAGGTAATTCTGATTTCCAAGGGGGTAAATCCAATAGGCCATTAGATATATATAGGTCTGTGGTTAAAGAACAGTTCTGGGATAAAAGTATACATCTCGCAGGCAACAGAATATCAATAGAACTTGAATGAGATTACCAAGGGAGTGTGTATAAATGTATCAGTGTAGTAGATATAGTATAAATAGATGTAGGTAGTATAAATGGCAAGTAATATGATGTACTATAAGAATATATTTGAGGGGTATTTCTTATTACTGAGTTCATCAGGAATCAAGTGAAGTTCATGCTGTTTGAGTTCAAGACCAGAAGTGGTTTCTGACAATTTGCTAGATGGAAAACTAAAGGAGAGGCATTACAATAAAAAATAATATCAAAGCAAAGACAGAGAAATGAGTTCACTGATTCAAGATTAATACCTTGCAGGCTGTCCTCTTCCTACGAAATTGTCACACAGAAGTTTTCCTGGCAATTAGCTATAGCCCAGTAACTAAGAAAATCTATTCTGGTCAACTGCAAGCCTTATACTACACCTATAATACCAGGAGAGGGTACTCTCTCTACTTCCACTTCCCCAACACTGAATGTTGGTATGAAAAAAATCCTGATGCCAGTTTCAAATGGCACATAGGTGAAACTATTATTCTCAGACCCCACACCTAGCATTATGCCAGTGGAGGATCTAAAATATATCTAAGTAGATGATCTAAAATATATCTAAGTAGATGAAGCAAAACTAGGACCAGGTTTCCTTTGGGAGGAAAAAGGTAGATGAGGTTATGAAGAGATATGCATTGCACTATAGAATTTGGGGCACATTTTTAAATTTTGTACACCGTGGATACCTTATCCAGACAGTTTTTTTCTAAAATTGAATAATAATTTTCATGTCTTTAACAATAAAAAGCAATTGCTACCACTTATGTTTAGATAAAGCAATTTTCTCATGAAATAAGAGTAACTTGAACTATCAGTTTGTTCACTAATTAAGTACAGAATACTTAGTATACATTATTAATCTCCTTTTCTCCAACATCCAACTATTAATTCCCTTAGATACTCTCTCCAGTAACTTTACCCATTTCTTCTTATCATTATAAAACCACAGTTTAAATCTTCTTTAGATGAATTTGGAAACCTTGAGCCTGATTTGAAAAAGGAAACCTTATGTGTTATTAGGTTAATATCATCTTTGCCAAGACTGATTTTGTGCTTGTTTTGGAAGCTCTGCACCTTTCAAAAATATAAATGAAATAAGCAATTCTTTTCATGTTTCATATTACTTGTTCTTTTCTCTTTACAGCATTTCCTAATAATTTATTTCAATAATCTGCACACTGCTTTGATCCAATGCTGTAGTTTGAAAAATTCATTTTTCAAATTAAAGGAAATCATATTATCCATTATTTTTAATCACACTTCCTCTATCCCTAGATATATAATTGTTCATTTTTCTTTTTCTAAAGTTCAGAAAATGATTCTTTTTTTGTCAATATATAATTAATGCCCAATCTTAATGATTCTGAAAGGTACATATTTCTTGAGGTTTATAAATATTGGGCCATCAGTCTTTTGGTGAACCAACAGAGTGAACCCTATGGATGAGAGAGAGAGAGAGCATGCACGTGAATATTTCCAAGTGTAAAAAAGAATGTCATTATTATTCTACCCATGGTATTTCAGTAAGTCTGGATGTGTGCCAAGGTATAAAGGAGATAGGAATGTGTTGCTTTACTAGACAAGCAACATCACTGATGAAAGCAACCATTAAAAAAAATTAAAAAAAAAATGGGGCACCTGGGTGGCTCAGATGGTTAAGCGACTGCCTTCGGCTCAGGTCATGATCCTGGAGTCCCGGGATCGAGTCCCACATCGGGCTCCCTGCTTAGCAGGGAGTCTGCTTCTCCCTCTGACCCTCCCCACTCTCATGCTCTCTCTCTATCTCATTCTCTCTCAAATAAATAAATAAAATCTTTAAAAAAAAAGAAAGAAAGAAAGCAACCATTTTCTAGGCACCACCATTCTTCTTCTAATATGTGCTAAATGCTTCACACAATATCTGTGACACAGGTACCATTATTATCCCCATCCTGTTCTGAAGACACTCGCAAGGTCATGGCTAGGCAGAGAGATTGACAGAGTTAGTATTTAAACCCTGATCAGCTGTCTAATCTCAGAGGATATGCTCTTAAACAAGGTACTAGTCAGCCTCCCAGAGTTGGGGGAGGTAGTCAGAAATATTCTAAGCCAGGATACTCTGACTTGGAATAGTTTTCTGATCATCCTGATTAATAAATACACTTAAGACAAGAAAAGATGAGGGACGCCTGGGTGGCTCAGTCGGTTAAGCGTCTGCTTTAGGCTCAGGTCATAATCCCAGCATCCTGGGATACAGCCCCTTGCTCAGCAGGGAGCCTGTTTCTCCCTCTGCCTGCCGCTCTCCCTGCTTATGCATACTCTCTCTGTCTGACAAAGAACAACAACAGCAACAAAAATCTTAAAAAAATAAAAAGACAAGAAAAGATGAATGAGTATTTTTCCAGGCAGAGCAAATGACAAGCAGGTCTACACCAGTTCCTTTAAGGTCAGAATTATTTCTATGAGACCATAGGTCTCACTGATCATAAATGCAATTTCAGATTTAAAAAAAAAAAAAAAACATTACTGTGCTGTTTTGGTGTATTAGGTATGTGCTCACTATGGTGAGGAATCCTAATGCATAGGATTGGATTTGTTTCCTCTTCACTGATCTTTGGCCTATCTGTATCTTCAGCCATGAGCAAACAGTCGCATATAAATTTTTATCAGATAATGTGTTCATATCCATAAGACATTTCCCCAGCACTTATTGACATATCTTGGCTTAATCCACATATTTGTTCAGGAAAAATAGTGTACAAATCCCTAAAATAAAACTGTTTAGGAAATAACATTATTTGTAAGCATGACTTGACAACTCCTCATTCACATCCCATTAAGATGTCCATGGTGCAATATATTTTAAGATAGCCTTCAGGTTTATCTTTACACTTAAAAATAAATGAAAATTCCCAGAGTCTACTAGTGCAAGAATGCTATAAACGTGTAATATTTCTGTTTCTGTGGAATTTTCTTACCAGTCATATTTGGTTATTGGATCTGTATCTCCTTCATTTACTGTACTGAGTAAACCACTCCCCAAGACAGTTGATTGCTGAATTAAAATCTGAGGAGGGAAAGAAATAAATTTGTACAGTGTTTGTACGGCAATATATTCAGCAGTATACTGTAAGAAATTATGATTCAAAGTAATGCCGTAGAATGCTAGCAACAAAGAATTTAGAGCAGACTCAGAGGAAACTCATAATCATAAAGTCATCCTTAGACAAGGATAATAAAAACACAGTTACAGTAAACAGACTGAGTCCTCAATAACACCGGATAAATCACAAGGTGAAAAATGGAAAAAGCAAACTGCAGACACTATTTGAGCAGGGCAGAGAGAAATTATCAAACAATGAGGTAACAGAAATGTCACAACACTGGAGCCAGTGTTCATTACAACTCCTCTCAGTGCCGTTCATTTCCCTTAAAGGTCAAAGAAACTTTGGGAATGATGTTTCATTTCCTTTTTCTTCTTCTATTTTTAATTCTTTCTGTAAAAGTCTCATCTGAGATCCGACTAGAAAGGTGCAGTAACAGCCCCTGGCTGGGAGAAGAAAGCAAACATATTTTCTCCTGAAACTGATGATATGACCCACTATTCTTAAAAATAATTCTGCTGTTATTAGAAAAGGGAAAGAAAAGCATCAATATGCGAATCAGTTGGCTCATAAACTGGTTCATAGAAAGTCATTGAGGAATCATCATGAGGAATTCTCTAGTAATTCAAAGGCAGAATTCCCTTTGTAGACCTCATGGAAGGTAGAAAATGGAATGCTGAGACACTGACTTTGTTTAGAAATCATGGAAGGTCTTCCCTGGCTAATGATAAAATTAGATTTCCCTGGCCTTATCAAACTAGTGCATGGTTCCCAATTTTAAGGAATCTCTATTTTGTTAACCACTTTTGCCAGCATCCTATAGTATGAGCAACACACCACATGCACAATAATGAGAAAATCTAGGAAAATTAGATCTGGGGTCAAAAGCCTTTTTAAGAGTCAAAAGTGATCAATCTGAACCACTAGGGTCTTGGCTAAAAGATGAAGAAACTAATTCAAGTTTCTCTTTTGTAATTAAAGAAATGTAATCTTTGACTTTAGGAATTATTTCATTTTGGAATTTTTTTTTTTTAATCTGTGTGTGATATTTAACTTTTGACCTGAGATTACCAAGATGCCGTCAAGAGGCATAGAGACCCAAAACAATGGTAGGAGAGGTCAGATGGACAGTCAGTTGTGCGGATCCACTGCTGCTAGCTCTTGACCACTTGGTAGCTTCTGTCCAAGGAACGAATTTTAACTGTCACATGTAATACCAGATTCCACATCTATGAATTAGTTATATATAGGCTAAGTTACTATAAAAGAGATGACACAACATAGCAATTTAAATAAGATAGTTTTTTTTTTCAATATCTCTCACAAAATATTCAGAGGAAATGAGCAGTCTAGGGCAGGTAGGCAAATCTGCTCCACAAAAACACCCAGGGACTCAGGTTAGAAAGGTGAATTTCTGCTTTTTCTTTCTAGGTCTAATGTTGGTTGCTGGTCCGGTTGTCATCATCTTCTATACAATGAGATGGCAGAAAAAGGGAAGTGAAGGAAAACCAGCATTCATTGGCCTGACAATAGTTCATGTCACCTCTACTTCCATTAGTCACAGGGCCAAATCTAGCTACAAAAAGATGCTGGCAAAATAAATTTCAACTTATGCAACCCTAAAGCTCTGTGTGTGTGTGTGTGTGTGTGTGTGTGTGTGTGTGTTTGAAGACTTCTATTGTTCCAAAGGGGGAAAAAAAAAACAAACAGAGAAATAGTGAAGAAAATTAATGAACTGTCCCCATCACATATTATTTTCTGATTACAGAGGGGAATGTTAAAATTTGAAACAACTCAGTCAACATGTTTTAAAAGTGGACCTCATATAACATTTTCCAACAGATTCCAGTCTTAACATATATTCCAAGGATAACGGTCATGAGATAGACTTAACCCAGATGAACTAGATGTGGTGATTGCTTCTGTTAGTAAGTACCTATGGTACTGCAGTTAATGGAGTCTCTATATTTTCACCAGAATTAGAGCAATAGACATATTTCACAGCAAAATTCCCCTGTGCCAATTGTGATAAGAAAACTAAGTAGTACAGCATCTATTAACATGATAGTGATTCATATAAAAATGGCAAAGAATAAGTCAAGAACCATAATTTTGCACATTTTATGATTCTATTTTATATTCTAAATGATATCATAATTTTTTGTCAATAAATTAATTTTGATCAATTTGTGTCATTTATTATTTCAGCTTTGTCAAATTCACAAAGTCAACAAAGTGGATAAAGATCACTTAATGCTGAAGTATTTTTCTATCTATTTTGGATTTGAAAATCAACATTTTGATCTCATTGAGTCCTTGAAGATAACGTGATGGAATGAATTACAATCCCCTATTTCCCTGCCCCCCACAGGAGGATTATTTATCAGCATTCATTTTCATGTGACCTATGGTATATTCCAGTGGTATAAGTATACTTGCCCAAGAATTTACAGCAGCTTGGGGCGCCTGGGTGGCTCAGTCGGTTAAGCATCTGGTCATCATCTCAGGGTCCTGGGACCGAGGCCCACATCAGGCTCCCTGCTCAGTGGAGAGTCTGCTTCTCCCTCTCCTCCTGCCCCTCCCCCCCAATTGTGTACTCTCTTTCAAATAAATAAAATCTTTAAAAAAATTTACAGTAGCTTAACCATGTTACCTGTTTTAGCCAATAAAATATAGGAAGAGTGGCCAGTATTCAAATTCAGAAGAAAAAAATCTTTTTTTAAGATTTTTTATTTGTTTATTTGGGAGAAAGAGAGACAGAGATAGTGAGAGAGAGCACAAGCAAGGAGGAGAAGGAGAAGTAGGCTCCCCACTGTGCAGGGAGCCCAACGTGGGGCTTGATCCCAGGACCCTGAGATCATGACCTGAGCCGAAGGCAGACGCTCAACCGACTGAGCCACCCAGGCGCCCCCAGAACAAAAGCTTTTTCAGAGATCGTGTGGCTTTGTCAGTTCTCTTGCCTTTTCCCTCTGCCTCAATACTTTTGAGTCTCAGAAAGATGCTACTCTTTCAGTCTGGATCCTAAAATAAAATGAAATGTCCATAGCAGCAGAGCTCCTATTGCCCTATGTGATGGCTAATTTCATGTATCAACTTGACTGGGTCATAGAGTGCCCAGACATTTGGTCAAACGTTATTCTGGGTATGCCTGTGAGGGTGTTTGCAGATAAGATTAACATTTGAATCAGTAGACTGAGTCAAGTAGATTGACCTCCCTAATGTAGGTGGACCCCATCCAATCAGTTGCAGACCTGAATAGAACAAAAAGATTCAACCTTCCCTAAGTAAGCAGGAAGTCCCTCCCTCTTTCCTGACTTCATATATATATATATTTTTTTCCAGAATGTCATATAGTTGGAATCATACAGTATGAGTCAGATTGGGTTCTTTCACTTAGTAATATGCATTTAAGGTTTCTCTATGTCTTTGCATAGTTGATAGCTCATTTTTTTTAGCATTGAATAATACTCTATTGTCTAGATTTACCAGAATTTATTTATCCATTCATCTGTTGAAGTTGTTTCCAAGTTTTGATAATTATGAATCTTGGTGGCTTAAAAGTTTAGGCAATTATGAATAAAGCAGGTATAAACATCTCCGTGCAAGTTTTGGCTTGGACGTAAGATTTCAGCTAATTTGGACAAATATCAAGGAATGTGACTACTGGATCATATGGTAAGAATATGTTTAGTTTTAGAAGAAATGGTTGAATGATCTTCCAGAATGGCTATATCATTTTGCATTACTACCAGCAATAAATGGATACTCCCGTTGTTCCACATTCTCCAACATTTGGCATTGTCAATGTTTTGGGTTTTTGCCATTCCAAAAGATGTGTAGTGACATCACATTGCTGTTTTAACATATGAGTTGAGCATATTTTCATATGTTTATTCATTATCTGTATATCTTCTTTGGAAAGATGTCTGTAGCCTTTGACCCATTTTTTAAATCAGGTTATTCATTTTCTTATTGTTCAGTTTTAAGAGTTGTTCGTATATTTTGGGTAACAGTCCTTTAGCAGATATGGGTTTTGCAAATATTTTCTACCAGTCTATGGTTTGTCTTCTCATTCCCTTGACAGTATCTTTAGCAGAGCAGAATTTTTTTTTTAATTTTAATAAATTCCAAACAATCAATTATTCTTTCATGGATCATGCCTTTGATGTTGTATCCAAAAAGTCATCACCGTGTTTAGGCTCATTTTTTTCATGCAGATATCTCAATTATATTTTTAGTCAGCTTTATTAAGGTATAATTTATAGAATAAAATATAATGATTTTAAGTATTCTGATAATTTTTGATAAATATAAACAGATATTTAAATGCCTTCACTCCCAAAATTTTCCTTGTGCCTATTTGAATGAATTCCTTCCCCTTAACCATAGACTCTGGCAACAACTAATCTGCTTTCTGCAATGACAGTTTTGCCATTTCTAGAATTTTACATAAATGGAATTATATAACATAGAGTCTATGCTGACTAACTAGATTCTCTGGTTTTTGAAGATGTTTTTGAGATTTATTTATGTTGTCATGTGTACCAATAATTTGTTCTTTCTGATTACTGAATAATAATCAATTATGTGGTAAATATTATTCAGTTTACCAGTTGACAGACATTTGGGGTGTTTCCAGGTTTTTGATATTATAGATGAAACTGCTAAAAAAATTCACGTACTAGTCTTTGTGTGAATACATTTTCTATTTCCTTAACAAATAAGCAAGAATGGAATAAGTAGATCATATGAAAAGTACATGGTTAACTATATAGGAAGCTGCCAACCTATTTTTCAAAGTGACTACACCAGTCCATATTTCCACCAGCAATATATATGAAATTTCCATTTGCTCCACCACCTTACCAACACTTGTTCTTGTCAGCCTTTTAAACTGTACCTAGTCTAGTGGGTATGTATGGTATCTTCATGTGGTTTAATTTGCATCCCCAAGGAATAATGATGCCAGGTAATTTTAATCCACTTATTTGCCAATGTGATGCAAATATATTCTTTCAGACTGTGTATTACATTTTCATTTTTCTAACCATGACTTAGAAGAACAGTTTTTTTAAATGTTATTAAAATTTATCAATATTTCTTTTGTGATTTATGCCCTTTAAAAGATATTTTCCTAAAACAAAATCACAACTATTTTCTCCTGTTTTTTTGTTTTCAAAAATTTTTATAGTTTTAGCTCTTACATTTATATCCTTATTCATTTCAAGGTGACTTGTGTATAGTGTGAGGTAAAAGTTTAAAATTGTGTTTATCCTAAAACAGATTTCCAAGTATTACAGCATCATTCATTAAAAAGACTAGCTTTTCCCTATTACATCTCCATGACATTTTATTCAAAATCAATTACCACTTGTATGTTGGCTTTTTTCTGAACTTTATTCTGTTTCACTGATGTATATGTTTATTCTTACACAAAACTCACAACTTTTACAGTATTAATATCAGATAGTACAAGTCTTCCAACTTTGTTCTTTTTAAAATTTTTCAGCTATTTTATGTGCTCTTACATTTTCATATAAATTTTTGATACAGTTTGTCAATTTCTTACACTAGTCTGCTGGTACTGTAATTAGGAATACATTAAATCTATAGATCACTTCAGATCAATATTGAGTGTTCCAAACCACAACCATGGACTATTTCTCCATTTCATTTGTTTTCTTTAATTTCTATCAGCAATATTTTATAGTTTTCACTACACTGGTATTGCACACTTTTTACCTTTTTGCCTAAATAGTTCTCACTTATTGATACTTTTGCAAGTAACACTTAATTCAATTACCAACTACTTTAATGCAGTATTATAATGAATGATACAATTGATTTTTGTATATTGATGATGTTTTGTGTGATGTTAATAAAACTGATTAGTTCTAGTAGTTTTTTATAGATTATTTCATATATTTTACATAGATTATCATGCTTTCTAATCTATATGTCTTTTTATTATCTATTTTGCTTGCTTTACCTTATTGCACTGGCAGGAACTTACAGTAAAAAAATGTCAACTACAGCTGGTAAGATTAATATGATTGCCCATGGTCTAATCTTAGGGAAAAAGCATCCATCTTTCAGTATTTAGTATGATGTTGGCTGTAGGTTTTTCTTAGATAAATTTTATCAGTTTGAGAAAATACCCTATTATTCATTTTTTACCAAGAAATTTTATGAATGAATTTTTAAATTTGTCTAATGCCTTTCCTACCTCCATTGAAAAGATCATGCCATTTTCTACGTTAGTCTGTTGATGAGGTGAATTACATTAATTAATATTTTGAATGTTAAATTAACCTTGCATTACTGGGATAAACATTGATCATAATGCATTATGCTTTCTGGATAGTTTTGAATTTGATATGCTAGTATTTTAGTAAGTATTATTGCACCTATATTTATGATGGAAATCTTGTTGTACTATTCTTTGCTTGTAATATCTTTGCTGTTGGTTAATTCTTGCTCCTTGCTACTTTGTTACCTAAATGATAGAGTACCATATCTTAATTAAGCCTAATATCTATCATGCAATCATACTCAAAATGCACCAGGTAGATAAATGTCATGTTTTTGTTTTTTCCCCCCAGAATCCATCCAGGATACCACATTGCATTTAGTCATCATGTCCCTTTAGACTCCTCTTGGCTGTGACAGTTTCTCAGACTTTATTTTTGATGGCCATGATAGTTTTGAGGATTACTTGTCAGGCATTTTATAAAATATCCCTTAATAGGTATCGGTCTGATATTTTATTCGTGATTAGATTGGGATTAAAGGTTTTGTAAGAAAGACTATGGTAGTGGGGCACCTGGGTGGCTCAGTCAGTTAATCACCTGACTCTCAGTTTTGGCTCAGGTCATGATCTCAGGATGGTGGGATTGAGCTCCAAGTTCGGCTCGGAGCTCAGTGCGAAATTTGTTTGAGATTCTCTCTTGCCCTCTGCCCCTCCCCCCACTCTCTCTCTCAAATAAATAAATAAATCTTAAAAAAAAAAAAAAAAAAGACCATGGTAGTAAAGTACCATTTTTAGGGGTGCTTGGGTGGCTCGGATGGTTAGGCATCTGCCTTCGGCTCAGGTCATGATCCCAGGGTCCTGGGATGGAGCCCTGCGTCAAGCTCCCTGCTCAGCGGGGAGCCTGCTTCTCCCTCTCCTGCTCTCCCTGCTTGTGCTCTCTCTCTGTCTGTCTGCCAAATAAATAATACACCTCCTTCAGAGAAAACTATCTATATAAATTATTTTGAATTCTTCTATAGGGGAGATGTAGTAGCTCATCCCTCATTTATTTACTTATTTGTTCAATCATTTGTTTATATCAGTATAGGCACATGGATATTTACTTTATATTTTAAATTATAATCCTACACTATTTTATTTGTTGTTCAAGTTGTTTCGGCTTTGGCCATTGGTAGTGATTTCATTTGGTTTGAATATCCCTTTAACATAAACACATAATTGTCAAATTTTCATTTTTACCATTTTCTTACCTTTTGACACTATAAAATCCTCCAGTTTCATTGTATATTTCTTGTTGCAGTCCTAGAATCAGCCATTCCTCCAAAGGGCCTTGTACTTGTTTTTAAATGTAGTATTCATTTACTTACAGAACTGTGAACCTTGAACCTTTCAATAATAATCTACAACAATAATGTATATAAACTACATAGTATCACTTTTTATAATAGAATGTCAAGAACAATAAATTAAAAAACATTTCTAACATAGCTTTCCAAAACTCTTCTTCTTTCAAAGTTCATATTTAGGCACTATTGCCTTGATGAACTAAAGGTAGTTCAGATATTTGTAAAATGAAGCTCACTTATGAAAATTCAGGTAATTCAGGAAAATTCATATAATTCAGGATGCCAAACACATTCAGACCTAACTCTTCCCTGCATCCCCTAAATTGTTATCTAATATTTTCCATCCCCTTATTTATTACAAGTTTATGGCTTGCCCCATCTCATTTAATTAGCAAGTAAGCAATTCCTTTATACGTACTATTTTTAGAGTTTTCAGCATTCTGTACATATAAGAAGTATATTTTAATGAATTTATGTTTACAGAATCACTTATATAACAGTAGAACATAATAGTACTGTTTATCATATTAAGAAATTTAAAATTTCATATTATGTTCTCCTTATACCAACGGAAAAATCACAATGTACAAATTGAAAGATTAAACATGAAAACACAATGCATTTCAAAATTAGTATTTCTAGAGAAATGTTGCCCATGTTATATTCCATAAGTTCAGCCCCTTGAGCTGTCACTATATTGTCCAAATATACTTGACTTTCAGATTTTATTTTCTAGTCTCTTCAGCATCTTGGTCATGACTGAGTAAGTTATATTGTTCTGTGAGCTCTTTTGTCAACACAATCAGTAAGAGTTAGATTCAGAGACTAAGTAAATATGTCAAATTAAACTAAGTACTTGAAATTTATCTTTAATATATGGCCTGTTGCTGAGTTTCCACTATTTGTGAGTAACCAAAAAATATTGAGACTAAATAAAACACGTCTATGACTCCATGAAAGGGTTTAATGTTTATAGATATAAAAGTTATAAAATATATAGGGCAGGAACTGAAAGAGATGCTTTATATTTCTCATGTTCGCATTATGACATAGGAAGAAACAACTCATGTACCAATCTGAAGAACAATCATATATTTTCCTCCCATTTGGGAGAAGTAAAACTCTTGGAGTCTACCCCTGGAAGCATTTCCCCTTAACCATTACACTTTACTTTGGACTCAAATACTTTTTATCCTTAAACCTGACCATCACCTTCAAAACCATTTCAAAAGGATATAATATAAAGGTTTTTACCTTGCCAACAAAGATAGTTTACTGAGGCATTTTTGATGTAATTTGGCTCTTTCATGAAAAAGCCTCTTAAATTCAGATCTGGACAGATTAAAATCCTTTCATTCAACTCTCTATTATGTATTCGTCCTTTAAAACTCAAACTCTGTAGCAGGGCTTCTCCAATAGTCCCTGACTAAGCCTTTCATAAAGGTATTTTATTCATCATATTTCAGAATCCAGGTGAAGCTAGTCTGTCAATCTCTGCTTATACAAAGTGCAATTAGACCTATTTTTTTGGCTTTCTTTTCTGACTTAGATTGGGATATTGCATATCTTTCCAAAAAACAGAGCTATTTTCAGATCTGCATTCCTCAGACCATGATGAGCCAGTGGTTATTCTCTTGTTTGTGGTATAATTTATACATAATTATATTTTGCAGTGCCTTGTTCTTGGTCTCAAACACAAATTTTGGTCCCTGCCACTTTTTATCTGAATGTAGATAGAGTCTTGAATTTTTTTTAAAGCGTTTTTTATTCTCTTCTTGTTCTAGAGTATTGTATCTTAATAGAGTCTGATATCCATCATGCAAACATACTTAAAACTCACCATGTCAAAACAAAACAATGTAAGTTTTTGCAATGTCAAAGCCATGCAGTATAGGATAAAAAAAAAATGACATGAATTTATGAATGGTTTGATTCAGTGGTACCAGATTCTCTCAGTATACAAGCTACCCTCTTGAAATACATCTCCCAATTTTGGAATCTGCACTAACATTCCATAAATCATTTAGTGCACAGAAGCAATGATGTTTATTAAATAATCCAGCAGTAGTCTAGTGAAATAAAAAATAATACAATATCTTAAAGAGATCTCAGAAGACTACTTAAACATTGAAGGTGTCTGACCAAGGCAGTGAAAAATACTAAGGCAATTACTCAGCTATTTCTTCCACTGGATGTAAAATGACCTTCCTAGTAGACTTGCATTCAATTATAGGCCTCTAGGTATTCTCAGTGGAAATTCAAAAATGAAAAAGTGAGATTAAGTGGTCGTGTTCTTATCAAGGCCTACCTTGTCATTTTTAGATTAACAATAAAAGTATATATATAACCTATAATCCATAGTTATCAATGTATTATAAAACCTTCCTGTGCCTAATAGTGTCTACCATAATGCCTACACTCTAAAGTTTTAAAGTCATATAGAAAAACATAAATGTAAAGAGACAAAAGCAAAGCTATTAAATAGTTACACAATAGGTTTTATAAGGGAAACTTAATTGGATTGGAATTATTTAAACTAGAGAATAATGGACTGCAAGGTGATTTACTGTTGAATATAGAGAGTATAATTATGAGAAGAATGCCAACTTGTTCAGCATACACCAAGAAAAAATTAGAAATGTATTAAACTTGGCAATTCCTTCTTCCTTCCTAGCCCTTGCCCCCGCCTCCATTCCCATCTTCTCTGTATGAATTTAAATTGTAAATAGGACAATATAATTTTAGGGTATGCATATCTAATCTTTTCAACAGAGTAGTGAAAGTGCTTATCTTATGTGAATAAAAGATGGCATGTAGTAAATTTCTCATGATGTGCTTAAAAAGAAAAAGCTAGTCATTGTGGTTATTCTTCAAAATAATTTTTATATTTTGAAATAAAAAATACAAGACAAAAAATTTAAATACAACAGTTTTTTGGGGTGTAGAATGAATAAATTACTTTAAACAAATGGAAAGAGAAAATGAGAGATAAAGTTGTTGAGGTAGATACTTCCTACTTACAAATGAACACATAGACTTCTTTAGAATACTGTTCTGTCAGTTTGTTTTTGCTTACTGCATCCCAGCCTGAAACCTCTGTCTACGAGTTGTACAGTTCTCATTGTCAACCTGTCAAAAAAAAAAAAAATCACTTGCAGCCCCAAGTCTTTCTTTTCTGTGTTTATTTCCTTTAATATCTGGATATACATACTCCTGGTTCAATCTCCAGTCTTCCCATACCAGATTTTTGAACTTGGAATACTCCTTTTAATTCCATATATCAGAGTTTTCAAAATCATGCTATGTTAGGCAGAATTCTAATTTGGCTCTCAAGATTCACATTCCCCCGATGTATACACCCTATATAATCCATTCTCGTTGAATGTAGGCATGACTGTGTCATGTTATGACCAAAGAGATTTTGTAGACATAATTAAGCAGCAAATATTTTGATTTTTATTTAATCAAAAGGCCATTATCTGGATGGACCTGACTTAATCAGGTGGGATCTCTAAAAATGAAGAGATTCAAAGCATGAGTGGGATTCTCCTGCTGGTCTTGGAGACACAAAGTGCCATTTTGTAGAGAAGACCACACACTGGGGAACCGAGCAGCCTCTAGAAGCTGAGAGCAGCTCCTGGCTAACAGCCAGGAAGAAGAATGGGAACCTCAGTCCTACAATTGCAAGGAATTAAATTCTGCCAAAAGCCATGTGATTTTGAAAGAGGATCCTGAGCTGCAGGAACATAGTTTGGCCAACACTTCAATGTCAGCCTTATTAAAACCTGAGCAGAAGATCCAACCATACCATGCCAAGACGTCTCTCTGACCTACAGAACTGTGAGATAATAAATTGGTCTTGTTTTAAGCCAAGTTTTTTTATACTCAGTAGAAATTTGTTATTAAACAATATACATGCCAAGATGAAATCCAGAAGTTCAATAGTATTTTGATACTTCACAATCTTACTTTGAGTCACTCAGCAACCTTACACATCCCCCCTCCAAAAAACAAACAAATCAGAAAAGGAGGCCTAATTGACATTGCATTTCTCTGTTCCAAAATGTTAACTCTCAATATCTTTTGTCAGCTCATAAAAAGTGCAGGCAACTACATAAGAAAGAGCTGTTTGAGATGAAGAATAAAAAGATATTAAAAAATGACTTTTCTTGAAAATCTTACCATAGTACTCCCTGGAAATTTGCCTTGGAATCAATCATGCCATCTGTATAGGTACGGACAGACTGTAGCCAGTGTCAACCTTCCTGCCTATTTCCTTCCACCATACCTAGATGCAGCCTTATAATATTCTAGCAGGCCTGCAAAGTTCTGTGACTCCCTATTGGACATATACTGTGACTTCTACAGTTAAGCATCTTTCAAGATTCCAATTCTATTTCCATTATCTTTGTTACTAAATAGTTGCTGGCAGTAAGTAGAAAGAAAAAATTGATGGCAAAATATACTGTCTTTGCCTCTTCTGCAATGTTTTTTTTTCCCTCTTTTCTTGTAAGATCAGTAAACTGCAATGCCAATGATTTCACCCTTTCTTTGCTCAATAAAACACAACTAAAGGTAAGATTATTTGCTTTCCTCTTTCAAATACACCCTGAAAATGCTATCTCTAATAAATTTCCCCTCAGACAATGTGAAATAGACATTTTCCTGCCATTTGATGCCAGTAATGGGTTGACAAAGGCCACAACTTCAAATGTAAAATATAACAACATACTACACAAATGCCTGGTTCCATCTGAAGGAAGTCAATAGAAACTCTTTGATAATGATGAATCTAAGCAAAATGTGTTGCCTAAAAATTCCTTTTCAAAGTGTAATTCTTTAAATTTAGGCCAGATTTTCCTTAACCCACCCCTTACTTCTCTTTTATAAATCAATTATTTTCACATCCCCCCAGAAAGGATGATGCTGACAGATGACTGATATTGTTAAGTACCCTCTGACCCAGTTGATTCTAATTAATTACCATAGTGCCTGTCAGCAACTAGGCCTTCGCTGTTGTAATCATGGAAACCTATGTAAAAGCTTCATCTGGACCCTAATATGGGAAGTTATTTCCGCAACTTTTGATCAATGGCTTGTGCATTTATGCTAGACTATGTGAGCTGGGAAGTAGAGAGACAATTCCTTATCACATTATTACAGAAAAGCCTTAGAAACCACATAATGGTCATATCAAAAGACCATTAACATTCCTAGAGTGAATTCCATGAAAGCATGTCATATTTGTTCAATCCGAATGTGGAGGAAAGCTTTATAGCAGCTGAATTTCAAAATAACAGCTTCCACAGAAGGCATTTTGGTGTGGAAAGTCCTGCATATATTCATCATGTACTCATATGCTGTAAAATAAGTGCTTTCCTGATTCAAAATGGGTGACTGTCTTGATAGAATTTTGATAGAAATTATTTTCTCCTGTCTTTTATGAACGACTTCTGCATTATATCAGTTCTCTTAATGAGTAGTGCAAAATGTCAAATGCTGAAAGGAAAAGAAATACATTTATGTATTGTTAGCTTAGCAATGAATTCAGACCCACATGGCAAAAATACTATAACTTAAGTCCATCTTACAAAAGCCGAACTAGATTTTCAGAAAAGAATTGAAATACCTGATTGCACATTCACACAAGCAATCAGCTAGGGAAAAAAAAGAGTAAAAAAGACATTTCCTAATGTCCACAGCATTTTGTCTGTTTCCAGGGATGTGTTTCAGGCCTTAGGCCATGATAATCAGTTGCCTGCCCTGTCCCTGACCTCCTATTCCATATTACCTCTTCCCTGTTAGTATTTAAGTAAAAAACACCTGCCTAACCGCCTAAAGCTTCGTGCTAAATGCTGGCACAATACAGCTAAATGGGCTGAATGCAGCCCAGCATAGAACCGTCCAAACATGTGCTTGAAATGTACTGAGAGAAGCATTTTTATGCAAAAATGACAGAAAATGTAATCGAAAAGAAAACCTCTAACAAAGCCATAGCCAGATGGTGTCCTTTATTGGGGACCAGCTCATATTTCTGAGCTTTTGAAAATGTCACAGCTTATTGCTGCTCAATTCTAGATTTACATCTGAAATTTGGGAGAAACCCGTCTCACGTGAATATTATGTCCCCTTCACATTTGTCTTGTAATTCACCATTTGGAAAATGCTTTCAATTTTTTGAAACAATTTTTTGTACAATTTTGTTCAGACAATATATATTCATCACAGAAAAATAGGAAGCAACATGAAAAACTGTAAGAGTAAAAATTAAAAGTTTACTGAGTACACTATTGTTTATATTTTGCTTTATAAGTTTTTTTTCTATGCATTCAGGCAAGTATGTTAGAAAGTTTGGAAAAATTAAGTTAAACTGTATAGAGATTTACATATTTTCTTGTTAAATTGAAAGTTTCATTGTGACCATTTTCCCATGTCAAAAAATACATACATTCAAATTAACATTTTTAATTGTTGGGTACTATTCCACTTAAAGATTATCACATGATATAATCACCAGGATAAATTGTGGGCTGTTCTGTTTCACTATTTCTAACAATGCTGAGTAAATATTCTTATACACATAACTTTGTACCCTTGTTAAAATGTTTGCTTAGAATACATTCCTAGAAGTAGCTCCACTGGACCAAAGTATATTTGTAGGTCTAATAACACGTATTACCAATTATTAAGAAATTTTGCATTCATTCAAAGATCCAAAGAGGCTATAAGAGTTCTTATTGCCACAAAGCCTCAGAAACACTAAGAACTGTCATGTAGACATGCTAAAAACAAGACAACAGGCCCCAAAATGGAGTTGCTTATGCTAAGCCTTACATCACCAAACCAAGACTTACTTTACAGTTTTGGTTCCCCCAGAAATGGAATTTTAAACTGGGAATCACGTGATCAGCTTTAGTTAGGTAAACTGCCGGACACACCCCTGCCATCTCCTCAAGGAAAGTAATCTTGCAGTAACCAATACACTTTTTTGACTAGTGTAACTTCCTTGTTCCTGCTCTCTTCTGCCTATAAAAGTCTTTCATTTTATACCGCTCCTCAGAGTTCCACGCTATCTGCTAGATTGGATGCTACCTGATTCATGAATCTTTGAATAAAGCCGATAAGCTCTTTAAAATTTATTCAGTTGAATTTTGTTTTTAACAGGCAGAAAGGAGTAAATGCTTTTTAAAATTCTATTTATTTGGTAATGCGATTGAATATTTTCATATATTTTGACGTAAGTGTATGTATATATTGACTGTAGCTCTTTGTCTCTATTAGAGAGTATATGTCTTTTACACACGGACTTATATGTACCTTTTATTATGCCCTCCTTGCTTGTCATATGTGGTACATTTTTTCATTTAGTTTTTTTATATTTTCATTTCTCTTATTGTAAGTTACAATGTATTTTCTATATTAGATTATAAAATTTTTTCTTTTATGGTTTATTGTGGATCTACTTGTATCTTCAAACCTTTCCACAAGCCAAATTCATTAGGTGGTAAATTATATTTTCTTCTAGAATTCATTTTGGTAAATCAGTTATTCTAACACCTTTCCCTAGTGATTTTTATTATATACTAAATGCTTATATTTACTTGAATGGATTCATAGACTTAGGGGTTGATTTTTCTACCATAATATTTTAATTACTATAGATTTATAAGAAATTTTCTTGGTTGGTCAACTTTGACTTCTCTCATTAATCTCATTTTGCAAAACATCTGCTCCTAATAGAAAAGTCTAAAGGCAGATTTTTGCCCAACCTTCACTGATATCATTTAATGTTTGCTTGATCCTTTGTAATATAAAATTTTGTCCATATATATAAAATATGTATATATACATATGATATTGGGACCTGATATTAATTTCTATTAGTGTATAGATTTAAACTTTTCAATTTGCATATATAGTACTTTATTCTTTTTTTTTTTTTTTTTAAGATTTTATTTATTTGAGAGAGAGAGCATGAGCGGGGAGGAGAGGGAGAAGCAGACTCCCTGCTGAGCAGGAAGCCCGATGCAGAACTCCATCCCAGGACCCTGGAATCATGACCTGAGCTGAAGGCAGACGCTTAACCGATTGAGCCACCTAGGAGCCCCTATAGTACTTTATTCTTTATCCAGAACATTTTCATCCATTTCATGTTGGATTATCTCATCTGTTTCATTTGTGTTGGTCTCTAGAAAAAAAGTTACTATCAATAGAGCATCTCTCCTCTCTATCCTCAGATATCTAATCTTATTTCCACATTATTTTTCAGGATCATTTCATGTGTGCATCTTTTATATTCATGTTTCAATTTTTTGACAGCCTTAGGTTTTATATTACCTGACTCTACTACTGTGTTTTTTGTTTGTTTGCTTTTAGTTCTTTTATCATTTTATTGAAATTACTTTTCTATCATTACTTCACCTTTTTTTCCAAGCTATTTTTCTCCTTAGGATTCATAATCTAATATTTAGAAGGTATGTCCTCCTGTATACTTTTAAGGAAGCTAATTTAATAATGAGCAGAAGGCTTTTCACAGTTATATGATTGTTTTTCCAGGTATTCTTTTATTTTCTTCGG
This sequence comes from Phoca vitulina, assembly GCF_004348235.1. Taxonomy (NCBI): domain Eukaryota; kingdom Metazoa; phylum Chordata; class Mammalia; order Carnivora; family Phocidae; genus Phoca; species Phoca vitulina. The sequence goes on from NW_022589712.1 coordinate 42,215,326, forward strand.
GAGTACTCTTTATTAAGACTACCTCCAATGCCAATGAAGTAGATATGGATGCTCAATGGTGAAATCACAGAAAAGAAATTCTAAAATCTTAGAACTCTGAACTCAGTCTAAACAATCACTCCCCTATAAAGAAAACAGAATTGGAAATGATGCAGATTTCTGTAATGTGATTTATTAAACACAAGTAGAAAAAAAAATGAAGACAAACTATAGTTTGTGGATCCAAGTAAGTAAAAAAGACCTCTTCCCTCCATGAAAAAAGTTGAAACACAGGAAGTTTTACAGCAAACAAAAGATGGCTTGACTTTTAAGAGGAAAAACCCCCATAATATTTAGGTATTGAGCATAATATTGGCAACCTTATCCATTGGTCAACCTGTTGCTTAAAACTTATGATTAAAGTACTTTATTGAGAAAGAAATTTGATTGTGGAGTAATTCTACAATATAGATGAAATAGCTCTAAATTATATTAATTTACCTACCTAAGTGGCACAAAAAGTAGAGCAAACATAACAAAATAGGGGAAAAAAATCAGTGAAAGAACCACAGTAGCTGCCTAAGACAATACAACTGGAAACCATAAATTATTGCTTTTTATTATTGACTGTTCAAAAAATTTTAAAGTGTTATAAAATATGAATTATTCTTTACCAGCATACTAATGGTCATAAAAATAAACATGAATCGATTCTGATTTAGTCAAAGTTTCTTTTTTCTAAAAAAATGCATTATGAATAGAAAAACTTTGAGAACATTTTAACTGAAAAGGCTTTAAACTTTAAACCTTCTAGGCAATGGCTTCCGGAAGCAATTTTGAGGATCAGAAAGGGCATGTTTTATAACAGCTGATGCAACCTAATTGAAAAAATTTTGGAATATTTAAAGACATGACTAAGACAAAAGTTTGGTGAGTATGTAAGAATAATAAGATACCACACAGACCAATAGCCAAAGAGTAGATAATGATGATGCATTTTTTACAGTTTGGTAGAGGCCCTGTATTTTTAATCTAGGAGACTGATTTTATAGGAGGTATGAATCTTTATTCTAATTTTTTTGTATTAGTAAGGAGAATTAAAATAAACCCTGGTAATAATTTTCTCAGTCCAAAAATCTATTCCAAAATTATTGTTCCTCCTTCCTTTAGTAATTATATTACCTTAAGTTTGATTATGCTATTTTGAAATTTTGTCTCCTAATGCATCTTCGAGAACCTTTTATTGGGAAAGGTTTCATATCATACAATGTAATCTGAATTATATATTTATATTTTAAAAAATTATTTTCAATTGTAAGTCCTGTTATTTCACCATGGAGTTATCAGAACTTATTTGGTATACAGAGCAGTGATACACCCTTACTACATAGGTGTGCAGCTGAGGGCCAAAGCTGTTCAGTGGGTTGTGCTAGATCATACATCTGGAAACAGGTGAAGTTGAGATTGGGGTTCAGATATTAAGTTTTCATTATAACTTCTTTCCACTTTTACAAGTGATAAACAATATGATATGATGCAGACTGTTAGTAGTAACATCAACAATATATAGAAAGAAGACCATGGTAAGGGACTGCTAGAATTGGGTAATACTTCTAAGATTCTCTAATCTTTCACTGTCAAGAAATTGACAAAAAATCCATTATGTAATTAAGACTGAAATTTGGGATATATAGTCAAAATATAAGAAGCAATTATTCTGCATGTGCCATTAAAAGGGAAAGGGAGTATGCAAATGAGTAGTTCTAGGAAGTAATGCAATTAAATAAAAATTATCTTTCCAGGTCAAAATGACAACATTTAACGTCTCTGATATATTGTCTCTGCAGTTTAAAAAGAGTCAAACACTTTATAATATCATCTTTGAGTAAGAATATCAGCCAACATTTTGCCAAAGAATTCAACTTAACTAAAGTTAGCATTGACAAAGGTAGACTAAGAAATAGAGCTTCCACTAACACAAAGTAGGGAAATAATGAAAAACTAGGACCATCTACATGTACCTTAAAAGTCTAGGGTCTACATCGAAAACAATTTCTTCCATAATTATCACCATACTACACTCTGCAATTCAGGAAAATCACATTCTGAAGCTATCAGAGTCACATACTGCTATAGACTGAATCGTGTCTTCCAAAAATTTATATGTTGAAGCTCTAATCCCCAATGTGATGGTTTTTGGAGATGGGGCTTTGAGAGATAATTAGGTTTAAGATGAGGTCATATGGGTAGAACCCTCATGATGGTATTAGTGCTCTTAACAAGAAAAAAAAGAGCCATCAGAGCTCTCACTCTCCACCATGTGAATACACAGCAAGAAGGCAGACATCTGCAATCCAGGAAATGTCTCACTAAACCAAATCAGGCATCTCCATCTTGGACTTCCTAACCTTAAATAAATGTCTGTTATTTTAACTACTCAGTCTCTGTCATTTTGTTACAACAGCCAAAGCAGACACAATCTATTCCACACATACCCAATCTATCAGTTTCTCTTTTACATTCATTTAGATACTATCTGGTACATCAGGCAGAAATAGAGAGAAATTAAGATAGTATATGGTAATGCTCACAGAATGGATCTGTAGCTTGTGAGAAGTTGATAAAATCCTAGATGAAGTTTCTGGGAAAGAACTACACATTTTTTTTTTTTTTTCAAGGATAAAAATTATATTATTCAGTAGTTCTTACAGACGGGGTGGGGGGATGGAAGTGGAGGAGGGGCTGGAGAGAGGAATGGAAGGAAGTGATAGGATCCACTGAAAACCTTTTTTTTTTTTTTTTTTAAATATTTATTTATTTGTTTATTTGACAGAGAGAGAGCACAAGTAGGCAGAGTGGCTGGCAAAGGGAGAAGGAGAAGCAGGCTCTCCACTGAGCAGGGAGCCAGACGTGGGTCTCGATCCCAGGACCCCAGGATCATGACCCAAGCCGAAGGCAGCCGCTTAACCAACTGAGCCACCCAGGCGCCCCTCCACTGGAAACCTTTACTTAAATGAGTGGGTTCTAGGTAGAACCCAGACATATGTATTATGAATAAAATTCTCCAGTTCAGGGCTAGGATTAGAGAAAGGTATGCAATGCACTCTCCTCAGGCACAAAATTTAAGAGGGCACCAAAAAGCTCAGTTTTCAAAATATATAATATTTTACTGCAGTATCTTTAAATGCAAAACAAATGTTGAAAAAAAAATCAAAATTGTAAATAAAGCCAGATGTGATCCTGCATTTGCATGACCCTTCTCACTCACCTTAGCCTAATACCAACCCTTGTTCCAATAAAATTAATTTATAAAAACAGAGGCCAGGTACCTATGGGCCATTCCTTCCCAATTTAATTTGAAAAAAAAAAATTTAAATATTGCAGCATTTAAATAAAATACATTACATTTTTATACAAATATTACTTGTCTTGAATACTGAGTTTTTTGGGCACCCCTTTGAATTTTGCACCCTAACAAAGTAACTCACTTGAGTTAACCTAGGCCCAAATTCAGAGAGAATCTAAAAATGTTCTGCTTGTCTTTTTTTAGAACCAATTATCTGAAACATTTTTTTTTTTTAAAAAAGGAATAAGAAGTAAGCGAGGCAGGAAAAAAAAAAATCTCAACTTCAGCATGCAACAATGTAAGATCAAAGCCTATAGTTACCAGAAATTGGACTATACACTATCCACATCAACACAGTTTTAGATCTGAGAGTCTATTAGCACCCAAGTACAAGAAGAGGACTCTAAAAACAATCAAAGCACCCTATTTTTAGCAAGTGCTTGACATTAAAAAAATGTATCCTCTTTCATATATGAATGATTAAACTAGGGTAGAAACTATTGAGAATCCAGGGCAAAAGAAAGAATAGAATTATTTCAAAAGAGAATCAATCTCTTGGAAATAATTTAACACAAGAAATACATGAGGATTTTAAAAATATCTGCTTCGTGCCTTCAAAAACTCAGATATAAATGTCTATACGAACTAATATTAAAATATCATAAAGAAAAGTAGCTCAGATGAAGAAAATTAGCTAAAATGAAGGCTGCAATGAAACAGCAAGTTAAGAAAATAATTTTAAGAACACAAAAATGTAAGAGATTAATTTAAATCTACTGTAAAAATGAACTTAAAGGGAAGAAATTACTCAGAAAATTAACTTTTTAATATGTGATACAAAGACCAACTTCAAAAGTTCTAGATTTCAGAGGAAGAAAAATAAAAGAACACAGATATACCAATAATAAGAAAATATAATGGATATGGAAAAAAGAGAAATTTTCCTCTTCAAATATAGAGATTCAAGTTGAAAATATAATCCCAATAAATTCACCTAAACCAATAAGCAAAATTATTAAAAAAAAAAACTTACCACAGTTAAAAAACCAAAAATGACTAAACATATAGTTCAAAATAATTCATAATATACAAAATAGATGAAAAATGAAACATAGATATATCTTGGTTAAATTTTTTAAATTTCAAGAAAATATTTGTGTGTGTGTATATATATAATTTATATAAATGGAATAAAAATGACACTGGCTTAATCACAAATGTGCAAGAGTTGTTTAAAGAAAGCTATGAACTTTCAACTATGAGATGAAAAAGATATAAGGAAAAGGCAATATTTCTAAAATGAAATATAAATATTATAACACTATTTTCCCTAAGTTACTATATAAATTTACAAACAAAATCTCAAATGGAATGTTCTGAAATTGATCAAGTGATTTGAAATTCCATAAGAAAGAATAAATACATGAGAATGGCTATGAAATTATTTAAAGAGCAGATATTAAATATAATGTAATGACATTTTGCACAGGAATAAACATCCAGACCAATGATAAAAACAATGATAATGGGAAACAAATATAATGGTATATGCTGAAGTTTAATACAGAGTTTATAAAGAAACCAAAGTTTGTTAAGTAACATAGTATGTATTCAATGTTACTTAAACATAGTTAATTTAAATAAATACATCAAGTTTAACCTCATCTTATAAAATATCCCAAAATTAATTGATTAAAGAAATTAAGAGTAGAACTGGAAGGACATCAAATGACTACATTTAAAACAGGATCACAAAACTTTAAAGCCATCAGGAAGGTAAAAAAAAAAAAGAAGGCAAAGAACAGTCTCATGAAACTACAAAACAAAAAGCAAGAAAATATTTGCCAAAAAAATAGAAATCATAAATAAAAAAGGCAAAAGTGAGATTAAGTGCATTATAATTACATGTATAATTACAATTATAATTACATTATAATAAATGTAAATGGATAAAAACTATAAGCTCTTATATTTTGGAATATCAATAAGGCATTTTATAGTAAGAGAAGATCTGATTTTCCTTTCAAAAACTCAGGTGAAATGAAGAGGAGAAAAAGGTAAGCAATTTATTTTTTATTTATTTATTTTTTTAAAGATTTTATTTATTTATTTGACAGAGATAGAGACAGCTAGAGAGGGAACACAAGCAGGGGGAGTGGGAGAGGGAGAAGGAGGCTTCCCGCCAAGCAGGGAGCCCGATGCGGGGCTCGATCCCAGGACCCTGGGATCATGACCTGAGCCGAAGGCAGACACTTAACGACTGAGCCACCCAGGCGCCCCAAAAGGTAAGTAATTTAAAGTCTACACATAAAAAACTTGACCCACAATTCTGCCTTCACACTTATGCACAGAATGTCAGTCTTGTAAACATGCAGGGGAAAAAAAAAAAAAAGAAAACATGGAGAAGTTTTCTCCCATGAAATCACAGAATCTTTCTGAAAAGAACTACACAGACTAAAAGAGGCATTATGCCCTCAGGACAATGCCCTCCACTTTACATAATTTAAGGAGACCCGGTTCTATATGTATTTCCCATACTTCACCTTAGAAAAACCAAAGCTTCAATACCTATGGCCCTTAGGCAACAATAAAATAACTAAGACAAACTGGGTTATCTTACATATAAGCATGTTTCAAAATAAAGATTAGGTATCATTTAAATTTATAATTTCAAACATAGAGATTAAAAATAAAGTATTTAAATATTATATATTTTTTGTACTATCTTACTCCTTCTATATAAACAGGAAAGCTGGAATTTTTTTCTCTGCCCCAAAGTGTCAATAATGAGTCTCGTGTGTGTTGGGGGAAGGGGGGGATACATATGTAATAGAGAATTGAGGCTTGAATCTTTACCTAGGAGCAATATTTCATGTCATTCATTGTTAAAAACATGAATAGAATTTTTATAATATTTTACAGTAACTAGTTCTCAAATATTTGTATAATTCTGATATTCTGATGTCATATTTGGTTTACACTACCATATTGCACTGCAGTGCAATGACTTCCATTCTTAAGTCTTAATTGACACCACTAGTCATAACTGAGAAAGGCAAACTCAACAATGATAGTTCAATTCAGAATTGAGTATTCACAAATAGCCCAATTATGGAAGAGGAATTCAGGAAATCATGTTCATTTAAGAAAACATATGTCAGTATAGAAAAGGGCACCAAATGAGCTTCCCAAATAGATATGTTTGCTGGGGGATGAACAAATCAATTTATACATGTAGGTAAATACATGTGCATACACTTTGCAGAGAAATCACATTTGGAAGAATATTTAATCATGACTATAAATGTCTACCAAAAAGACTGGTTACATAATTCAACATTTGCCGGTGAGCTAAGGTGAGGACTCTGCTCTGGGTGATGGAAGTATGTTGATTCTTTCAATAGTTAAAATATCCCTATGCCTCCATATACTTGCCAAATAACTTCCAGACTATATCATGCATCCAGTCAATTGAGCAAAATCTTGACTTGCTAAAGTTTAAGGAAAAAAAAAAATCCAAGTTACTTGGTTCATTTAATCATCCATCAAACAGTTATTGAGCACCTCTTATGTTCTAGACAATTTTCTAACCTCTGAGAATAAAAAAACAAAAATAAAAACAAAATTTAAAGACAATATACACTGTCCTTGTGGAGTTTACTTTCTATTTATTTATTTTTGGAGTTTACTTTCTAAGTGTATATGTGGGTGTAACTGTGTTGGGAAGGGTGGGGGACAGAAAATATATAGGTAATGAGAATATATGGCTATGGAGAAAAAGAAAGCAGAAAAGTGATATGAGGTGTGTGTTGGCAGGTGGCAGAGGGTGGGAAGTGCTACGTTAAATACACTGACCAGGGGAAGACATCACAGGGAAAGGGGCACTTTGGGAAATAGCCAAATGAGGCAAAGGAACCAGCCTGTTGGGAGAATTCCTGGGAGAATTTTACAGGCAGAGGGAAGAGCTGGTGCAAAGGTTTTGGGGCACAGGTACACCTGGCCCCTAAAATGCCTGAAGTGGATTAAACAAGGGAGAAACCATTAGGAGATGAAGTCCAAGAGGTTAGTGTATGAGAACAGCACCAACTGTGAAGCTGATAGGCCATGGTGATATATTGATTTTTACTCTGAAAAGACTTTTAAAGTTTTAAGAAAATGAGTTTAAGTGTATTATATGTTATGATCTTAACTTTTTTTGACAAAACTATTTCGGGTTAATAATGGAATCTAAAGACCTGAGTTCCACATGTCTGCAAAATGTTATTGTTTTGTATTTAAGTTTATTTAAAAATCCAACACAGATCATCACTTAAGCATCATCTATAAATATTCTTACTAATTTTGACCAATTTACATTAAACTTACCTCAATCCTAAAAATTAAGTAATTCTGTGACTGTCAAGGCACCATTTCTAAATGTTAGTCAGTGATATAACATTTTTTTACTGAGATGAATATATACACCTAAATAGTTGGCATTATTTACAGTTGTACTATCATCAAGTACAAGAAACAATGCCATAAATGACTTAACTTTTTTTCTTCCAATGTAGATTGTAAATTCTTAGCCATATCTCCAATTTCACTTATATTTTCAATGCTTGTTTCTTTCAGGACATACAATTTCTATTGCCTCCATTAGATACTCTTTTATAAAATTACCATCTGTAATAAAAATGCCATCTGGACAAATTTTTAATCTAATTCATAGTAGTAACATATCATACCCAAATCACTTACTTTTATATGCATTTGTATTAAAAAATTAAGCTGGTGGAAATTTTAGTCCATATTTCAGTTCATTAATTTTTTCATCATGAATTCTTCCATGTCTGTGATGATTCTTAGTTATTAAAAATATATATAATGGCACTTTCTATTGTATTCATTCAACAAACATTTTGCCAACACTATAAACATGTAGGAAAACTTATTTCCACTAAGAAATAATCTTTCATTCTTCTTGAAACAAACTGTACATTCCTTCTTGTACCCACTTAGAAAGATAAGCAAATAGAGACTCTCTCCAGTTTTTTTTTAAAAAATGGCACAAGCATGATGATGCACAGCAACCAACAACTGATCTTAAGATCAGGAGGACAAAGGGGAGCAGAAATGACAGGGGCAATCTGGAACATGTGTATCCCATCTAAGAGTGGAAGCTGTTACTTCTTGCCAATTACTTTCATTCAGGAATGCAAGTTTGATTTACCAAATCTTCCAGTTTGCCAAAACTGCCAGAAACCTGTATTTTTAGCTGAAATCTACCAATTTTAAAATATTTGAATTGATTATTTTCAAAATATTATTCAGATTAGACAAATTAGGTCTTCAAGCTGTGTTTAGTCTCTTAGTCACCATTTTGTGATGTCTGCTTTAAAAGTTCCAACATCCATTTAATAAGATTCATAGGAAGATTTATGAAAAAATAGAGGGAATTTGGGACAGGCGATGTTTCAAAGAGAGAGAGAGAAAGATAGAGGAAGGAAGGAAGACAAACCGAAAGAGAGACCAAAAGAAAGACCAAAAGAAAGAGGAAAAAAAAAAATAATAACAATTTCCCAGCAATCTCCCAGCAATGAAGACAAAATGGCTCTTAAAATTAAAAGGGCCTGCATTTTAGGAGCAAAAAGAAAAATAATAGCAAAAATAAAACCCACACCTAAAAACAGAACATGTCTGAAGACAAAATACTAAAAAGCTTACATAGTAAATGGGGAATAAAAGACTACAAACAATAATTACAATTATATGGGCCACAAAGTCATTGACAACATTAGAAATAGGAAGACAAGGAACTAAGCTTTAGATTCTCTGAGAAAACGGCTTTTAGTATAGAATTGGATACCTAGCAACAGCATTATTTTCAGACAACAGGACTCAGAAGTGTTACCACAAACTTATTAATTCCCAAAGCAAAGCTGGTAGATGTTTCCCATGAAGAAAAATAATTGAATCATAAAGAAATGGTGCAAGAATTTGGTAAAGATTCTTTACCAATAATTTGATGTGTAAGAATTGAATGCAAAAAAGAAAATTATTTTAATCACAATCTGGTAATTAAATTACAAATAAGATCAATCTGAGGATGACAGAAACTAAGAAAGCATACAGTTCTTCACATGTTTGAGGAAGGATATAGTCTAATCTTCCATAATAGTGTTACAAATATAAAATTTAGCATGTGCATTAAATATTTAAAATTACCTCAACAAGTGAAGAAAAATGAAATGCATAATCCCCCCAAATTAAAGGATAATAGTTTTGAATAAGAAAAATAAATGATAGGGGCGCCTGGGTGGCTGAGTCATTAAGCGTCTGCCTTTGGCTCAGGTCATGATCTCAGGGTCCTGGGATCGAGCCCCGCATCGGGCTCCCTATTCAGTGGGAAGCCTGCTTCTCCCTCTTCCACTCCCCCTGCTTGTGTTCCCTCTCTGTGTCTCTCTCTGTCAAATAAATAAATAAAATCTTAAAAAAAAAAATGATAGTGCAGAATGGAACCCTCAATCAGCATGCAAGGAAAAAAAAACCAGATTTTATATCAGTAGAAAAGGATAGTTATTCAATAACAACAGTGAGATAATTGGATATCAATGTGCTTAAAAATCAAAATTAAATTGCTGCATCATCATGGGAAAAAATTAACTTCAGCTGAATTAAAAACTTAACATATAACAAGATCTCTACATACCATAGGTATATGGGAATATTCCATAAGACAATATATTTATGAATCTGGAGGAGGAAAGGACATTAAGTTAAAATGAGCAGGAAACAGGTATGCAAACAGATACTTACACACAAATGCTCACAGCAGCAATATTCACAATAGCCAAAAGGTGGAAATAATGCAAATAACCATCAATGGATGAATGGATAAACAAAATGAGGTATTATACATATAATGGAATTTTTATTCAGACATTAAAAGTTACAAAGTACTGATATATGCTATAATATATATGAACCTCAAAAACATCATGCAAAGTGAAAGAAGCCAGACACAGAAGGCCATGTATTGTATGATTACATGATATGAAATGGCTGCATTAGATAAATCCATAGAGAAAGAAAGCAAACTGGTGGTTACCAGTTACTGGAAGGAGAAGGGAAAGGAAACTAACTGCTTAGTCTATACTGGGTTTTCTTTTAAGGCAACGAAAATATTTTGGAACTAGAGGTGTTGGTTCACAACATTATGGATATACTGAAAAGCACTGAAATGTATACTCTAAAATGGTTAATTTTATGTAATTTTCACCTCAATAAAAGAAAAGTAAGATACACCCAGCTAGCAAAAATAAAATCATTTTTGTGATAATATATATATATCATTTAATATGATTTTGGAAATTTGGACCATAGCAATGAGAAAATCTGGACACACCAATTACCAGCAAACAGTTTGAATGAGTAACCAAAACCTCCCAACAAACAAAAGTCCAGGACCAGATGGCTTCACTGGTTAATTCTATCAGACATTTTAAGAAGAATTAATCCAATCCTTCTCAAACTCTTCCAAAAAATTAGAAAAGGAGGAGCCTCATCTTATGAGACTATAATTACCCTGATAAGAACACTACAAGAAAATTATAGGCCAATATCCTGGATAAACATAGATGCAAGAATCTTCAACCAAATATTAGCAGAAAAAATTCAACAATACATTAAAAGGATCGTATACCATGATCAAGCGAGATTCATTCTGGGCATGCAAGTATGGTTCAACACCTACAAATCAATCAATGTGATACACCTCATTAACACCACATTAACAAAAGGAAGGACAAAAAAATCATATGACCATCTCAATAGATGCAGAAAAAGCATCTGACAAAATCCAACATCCATTCATGATAAAAATTCTTAACAAAGGGGGTATAGATGGAATATGCCTCAACATAATAAAGACCATATATGACAATCCTACAGCTAACATCATACTAAATGGTGAAGAGCTGAAATTTTTCCTCTAAGATCAGAAACAAGACATGGTTGCCCACTCTCACCACTTTTGTTCAACATTGATATTGGAAGTCCTAACCAGAGCAATTAGGGAAGAAAAAGAAATAAAAGGCATCTAAGTCAGAAATGAAGAAGTAAAATCATCTCTATTTACAGCTGACATGATATTATACATTGAAAACCCTAAAGACTCCACTAAAAAATTGTTAGAATTAATAAATTCAGGAAAGTTGCAGGATACAAAATCAATATACAAAAATCAGTTGTGTTTCTATACACTAACAATGAAATATCAGAAAGAAAATTTAAGAAAATAATCCCATTTTACAACTGCACCCAAAATAATAAAATACCCTTAGACTATAGAACTAGTTACAAGGTAATTGGCCTGCCCTTTTCCCCTACGTCATATTTTCCTGTAACTGAAGGCCTATGTGATCTGATACATCCAGTGTTTTTTTTCCAATTTTTTTTATCCAAGTACTGTGCCAAAAATATTCTTACTATGTAGCTCTTTATATGAAATTCCCAAGAATGTGGAACATGCTCTTGATTTTTTTTAGAGTGATACAGATTGTGACAAATCCTCAAAATGACCTCTTCCACAGTGGTAAAGTACAAGCCAATGTATAAAAAAATCCCTGGACATCACAGAACAAAGAAGAAAATCACCCCATAATTGTCTCAAAAGTGGTTGAGTCTGAGATCCCATGTTCACTGTTCATTATATACTTTTTGATATATAATACTTAAGACAGTGTGGTACTCTCATAACTAAATCAACTACAAAAAACTTCAAGTTCTACCTTAAGGACAATGAGACTCCCCATAGAACTGGTTATATGAGAAACATACCCATCCTTTCTATTTTCCTCTTCACTGAACTTGTAGAACATATTTCTCTAAATGTCTAGCACCCAGAACTTCCAAGTGCAAGAGTTTTATAAAGTATGTTTTTTATTATTAAAATAATACAAAACCATTATTTAAAAATTGAAAAATATAGAAAATCATTGAGAAGAAAACAGATCTATACATGTACCACCTGTAGATAAATACTGTTAATGTTTTCAAATACATCTTACCTGTATTTCATCTAGGTATGAATACACATAAATATTTTTCAAATAAATTGGCCACTCATCATTACATATTGTTCTATAGGTGGCTTTTGCTTTTTTTCACATTACAATTTACCAGAAACATTTTTTCCAAGTAGTTATCAAACTTTAGTGGTCATTAGAAAAAAAAAGAATAAAATACCTAGGAATGAATTTAACCAAGGGGGGTAAAAGACCTATAGACTGAAAACTATAAGACATTAATACTTTTCTAGGTTCCAGGAATATAGCAATAAAAAATGTTAATGGGAAGCAGATAGTAAAGCTGTATATATCACAAATTTTCAGGTGATAGTGGGTAAAAGGATAGCTATAAGGGTTACTATTTGGATAAAATGGCCATTGATGTCCTTTCAAGGAGAGGACAAATGAGCAAAGATCAGTATTTTTTCAGGCTGATTAGCTCTAACTTTCAAGTCCGGTCTATTTCTAGTCAATTATCTTTTGGTTTAGTTCCTTGAAACACTTTATACTAATATGTTCTTTATACTAAAATGTTCTAGTCAAAAAATAAAAAAAATCAAGCTTACTATTCAATTCTTAGCTATTTAATTCTTGTGAAAGAAAAGCCTCCATAAAATCCAATGTCTTTGTCACTTTCCAACCAGGTGCTGGTTTTTATCATTATTATTATTATTATTATTATATGCAGATTTACCCAGTGTGAACTTTTTAAAATCTATTTTTCTATCTCTGAAATCTGAAGCATCTTGGAATCACTCTCAGCCATGGGATAGTCACAACATATTCATTGCCATACACATACAAACTTGTCATATTGTCACCACTTTGAGCTATGTGTAATCTTGATAGTTCTTGTATTGCATTTAATTGCCATTTTACATAGCTTCAAAAAATTACACTCTGAAAAAAAAATTTAAAAAATTACAGTCTGATTCTGCTTTAAAATGAAATGAGAATTTTACCCAGAAACGCTTAGAAATGAAACAAGCAGAGCATACATATGAAGCAAGTATTTGTAACTGGAGGAATGGAGCACTCTGATCCACAGAGTCTCCCATTTTTCTAGCAGACTAGATGGGGCTTATTCACATGGTAGTAGCAGGTATCCAAAGAGAGAAAGGAGAAATGCACAAGTCCTCTTGAGCACTAGGCTCTCAACTGGCACAGTGTCATGTCACTTCCATCACATTCTGTTAGCCCAAGCCAAGTGACAAGGCCAAGGCAAATACAAGGGGTGGGGAAAAAGACCCCTTACCTTGATAGTAGAAGTTGCAACATCACACTGAAAGGGGTATGTATATGGGGAGTAGTGGAGGATTTAGGCTAGTTTACAAGAAATCTACCCAGTATTATACACCACTATCACAACCAAATGCAGAAAAAAAAAGGGGGGCGGCAAAACCTTTGACTATATGAAAGAAATATCAAAACCCTGAGAATCTGGAGTGAATAAGTCATGTGATTCAGATGTTGTATAGGACTGCCATTAAGTTATCAATATCAATTTCTGAGAAACTTCTGACTAACTTTGAACACAACTTGCATATTTTCAGATGGCAAGTGATTCAACTGATGCCCAAGTCTTGCCCCATAGGAATTTGACAGAACCTAGACATGCCTCAGAATTGTGCTATTAATGGTAAAACTGCTAAAGGGTTCAAGGTCATGAGAACAGATTACATGTTTTCTATGTCAAGACATCTAAAGGAGCTCTTCCAATAAATATAAACATTTTAAGTGATAAGAGCAATTTGCCATGATTTACCTGGTAGTTTTTCTTTTCTTTTTTAAGTGGTACATAAAATAATTACATATATTTTGTTTAATGATATGTTAGATTTTCTTGGGGAAAAAGTTAAAAAGACTGATATTATTCACCTGTTTGAGCTGCTTCTACCACCATTATGGATACATTTATCACAAGTTAAGCAGAGGTTTTTAGTTTTAGGTATGAAATTAGATAGCTTATGCTCACGTGGTAATTGATTCCTTTTTAGATCATGGGTTCCTACACTAGTGAGTGTGAGAATTATTTGGGGAGCATCTCTGGCATTAGGTCCTTAGGATACAGGAGTGTAAAGTAGAGTCTAGGACTCTACATATTGAACTAGTTTCCCAAATCATGCTTGTGCACCAGGAACCACACTCGGGAAAATTTGTCCTAGACAATTTTCTCTTAAATTGAGTGGGATATGATGTTTTCATAATGACTGTGTGATAATAAGAGCTACAAACACTATTAATAAAGAGACTTTGGTCCTCCTACTTATTATCTTTTAAAAGAAGTATTTTTAGCTCAACATCACTCACCATCAGGAAAATACAAATCAAAACCATGATGAGATACCACTTCACACCTGTCAGAATGGCTAAAATTAACAAAACAAGAAACAACAGGTGCTAGCAAGGATGTGGAGAAAGGGGAGCCCTCTCTCAGTGTTGGTGGGAATGCAAACTGATGCAACCACTCTGGAAAACAGTATGGAGGTTCTTCAAAAAGTTAAAAATAGAACTACCCTATGATCCAGTAATTGCGCTACAATCCAGTAATTGCCAGTATTTACCCAAAGGATAAAAAAATACAGATTCGAAGGGGTACATGCACCCTGATGTTTATAGCAGCACTATCAACAATAGCCAAATAATGGAAAGAGCCCAAATGTCCATCTACTGATGAATGGCTAAAGAAGATGTGGTATATATACAAGGAATATTATTCAGCCATCAGAAAGAATGAAATCTTGCCATTTGCAATGATGTGGATAGAGCTACAGTGTATTACACTAAGCAAATAAATCAGTCAGAGAAAAACAAACACCATATGATTTCTCTCATACATGGAATTTAAGAAACAAAACAGATGAACATATGGAAAGGAAAAAAAGAGAGAGCGAGCGAGAGAGAGGGAAGCAAACCATAAGAGAGACTCTTAACTATAGAGAACAAACTGAGGGCTGATGGAGGAAGGTGGGTAGGGGATGGGTTAAATGGGGGATGGGTATTAAGGAGGGCACTTGTTATGATGAGCACTGGATGTTATATGTAAGTGATGAATCACTAAATTCTACTCCTGAAACCAATATTACACTATATGTTACCTAACTAGAATTTAAATAAAAATTTGAAACATAAATAAATAAATAAATAAATAAATAAAAGAAGTATTTTTAAAACAGTATAAAATATAAATAGGAAAGATACACATCAACTTTAGACTTATTTTCCACTCAGAGAGGGGAAGACAGGATTAAGGACAAGTAAAAAGAAATGTTTCAACTGTTTGATGTTTTATTTCTCTTAAAAATATAGTTACTGTGAAAATCGCCAATGTAAGTCTGCCTAGTGTGTGCTCCAGGGGAACCTGCCACATAAGTAGTGTGTACAAATAGTGCCACCCCTGCTCTGAATTGTATGTTCCGTGCTCTCTATAGTCACATGTGAGAAGACTGACATTTTTAAAAGGTACACGTGGTGTATACAATGATATTATGGTGTTACATTATTCTCTAGATTTTTTTAAACTTATATAAACTTTTAAAAATTAGCAGCTACCAAAAACCCTCATTTTATTAGATGGAAATATATGAAATTGCCAAAAATTAATCATTTTGGACTTATAAAACCAGCAATTTCACATGGTTAAACCCAGTATATACAATGAGGAAAAAAAGCCACTCAAGTTTGCAGATATTCTGTATAATTAATATCTTCCTAATCTGGGCTTGAAACAAAATAAAACACAAATGATTTGCTCAAGATTCACTTAATCATATGTTATATTCAATCTTGCACTAAACTTACTTAATATCTAAACTAACATTACAACTTAATATAAATATATTGTACAATTGGCATTCAACAATGAAGACTCATTTTTCCTTGCACAGAGAGTGGGCAAATATTGTCTGGCCAGGAAACTGCAGGCCAGTGTCTCTATGTTTAATCTTGATTGTTGTCATTTAATTTCTTGCATGAGTGTTATAGAGAACAGATGTTCAGCATTTCTTAACATTTGGTTATTATATTACCAATCCTGGGGAGTTTTGATTTTTCCCAGACTTTAAAACTCTGTTGTTATTTTTTCCTTACTGTACATACTTTTATTTTCTTCTGTATTTTTTTATTCCATTTGTCCTTTTTCTTGGAATTTACAACTATTTACTCACTACCTATTACATACCAACCACTGTGCTAAGCACTGGGGATACAAAGCTGGACAAGACAGCCATCCCAGCTTTCACAAAGCTGACTTGATGACTATCTATGCTTCTAGTACTTCCTTCTTCACCCTAACTGGGCTCACTGGCCCTTGGTTCATTCTACTGCTGGGCTGAGATCTCATGATGGAGTACTTACTTCCCCAGTAGTCAGAGTTTTCCCTCTCTTGTCCATTCACAGAGGATTTTCTATAAACGCTTTGGACATTTACCCCTAAGACTCAATCTGTACATACATAGTACCCTACAGTGGCTAGCCAGATGTCAATGTGACTTCACAAAATACATTAACACTAACTCTTTGTTGTTGTTGTTGTTGTTTTCTTTTCTTTTATTATGTTAATCACCATACATTACATCATTAGTTTTTGATGTAGTGTTCCATGATTCATTGTTTTCATATAACACCCAGTGCTCCATGCAGTACGTGCCCTCTTTAATACCCATCACCAGGCTAACCCATCCCCAAACGCCCCTCCTCTCTAGAACCCCCAGTTTGTTTCTCAGAGTCCATAGTCTCTCCTGGTTCATCTCTCCCTCCAATTTCCCCCCCCTTCACTCTTTCCTTCCTGCTATCGTCTTCTTCTTCTTCTTTTTTTTTTTTTAACATAAAATGTATAATTTGTTTCAGAGGTACAGGTCTGTGATTCAACAGTCTTGCACAATTCACAGTGCTCACCATAGCACATACCCTCCCCAATGTCTATCACCCAGCCACCCCAACCCTCCCATACCCCACCACTCCAGCAACCCACAGTTTGTTTCCTGAGATTAAGAATTCCTCATATCAGGCAAGATGGCGGAGGAGTAGGAGACGTAGATTTCGTCTCCTCTCAGGAATTCAGCTGGATAGGGATCAAACCATTCTGAACACCTACAAACTCAACAGGAGATCGAAGAAAAGAAGAGCAACAACTCTCTGAACAGAAAAGCGACCACTTTCTGGAAGGTAGGACGTGCGGAGAAGTGAATCCGAGGCGATATCCGGGAGGATAGACGGCGGGGGAGGGGCCTCCGTCGGCTGCTTCTGGCAAGTGATAGAGGCACGGAGCACAAAATCGGAACTTTTAGAAGTCGGCTCCGGTGAGGGACGTCACTCTGGTGGCTAAGTGGGGGGTGGAACCCTCGCGGGACAGTGTGGTCTCAGGACCCTTGGGGTCACAGAAAGACCAGGGGTGCCTGAGTGCAGCAGAGCTCCCAGGTATCAGAGCAGGGAAGCCGGCTGCAGAGACGGAGCCGAGGAGCGGGCTCTCAGCTCGGGGTTGCCATAAACCGTGATCCGCGGCACAGTCGGGCCACTGCTCCTCCAGCAGGGACCCAACAAGCGGCAGATCTGGGGAGACTCACCTTCTTCCCCCAGGAGGAGCGGCACGGGAGTGCACCGCAGGGATCTGCTGGGTTTGGAGACTCCACCCGGGGTCGGGTGCCAGAGATAGAAACGCGCGGTCACAGGCCGGGTGAGCACGGAGTGCGGCCGGAGACCAGGGAGACGGGAGTGATTGACTGCTTTTCTCTGGGGGCTCACTGAGGAGCGGGACCCCGAGTTCTCGGCTCCTCCGGGGCGGAGACTGGGAGGCCGCCATTTTCACTCTCCACCTCCAAAGCTGTACGGAAAGCATGCAGGGAACAAAAGCTCCCAAGAGCAAACCCGAGCAGACTACTTAGCCCGGACCAGGCAAGGGCGGGGCAATTCTGCCTCCGGCAAAGACATTTGGGAACCACGGCAACAGGCCCCTCCCCCAGAAGATCAGCGAGAACAGCCAGCCAAGACCAGGTTTACCGATCAGTGAGAACGGCAGAACTCCAGCACTAGGGGAATACTGCACATAGAATTCATGGCTTTTTTACCATGATTCTTTAGTCTTTCAAAGTTAATTATTTTTTTTAACTGTCTTTTTTTCTTTTTTCTTTTTTTGAATTTTTCTTTTTCCCTTTTTCAACCAACATCTTATCAATCCTTTTTTTAAAAAAACATTTTTATTTTTCATTTTTAGAGTCATATTCTATCCCTTCATAGTAGTTACCCGTATTTTTGGCATATATATATAAGTTGTTCCCTCTTTAAAATTTTGAGATAGTTTCTTCTAACAGATCAAAATATACTCTAAATCTCTAGTGTATGGTTTTTTTCTACTCCCCTGCCTGATCACATTCTCTCCCTTTTTTCTTTTTTTTTTTAAATCCGCTTCTTTCTTTTTTCAAAGAACTTATCAATTCCTTTTATAAAATTTTTTGATAATTTCCATCTTTACAGTCATATTCCATCCCTTCATCATATCAACCCTTATTTTTGTACATATATAAGTTTTTCTTTCTTTAAAATTTTGGGAGGCACTTTCTTTTAACAGACCAAAATACACCCAAAATCTAGTGTGTGGCACTGATCTATAAACCAGCCTGATGATATTTGATCACATTCTGTTTTTGTTTTGTTTTGTTTTGTTCTGTTTTTGTTTGTTTTTATCTTTATCTTTATCTTTTTCTTTTTTCTTTTTTTCTTTCTTTTTCTTTTTTTCTCTCTTTCCCTTTCTTTTCCCACTGCTTCAGGTCTTTTCTGATTTGTTTAGAGTATATTTTCTGGGGACGTTGTTACCCTGCTAGCATTTTGTTCTCTCATTAATCTATTCTCCTCTGCACAAAATGACAAGACGGAAAAAATCACCTCAACAAAAAGAACAAGAGGTACTACCGACTGCCAGGGACCTACTCAATACGGACATTAGTACAATGTCAGATCTAGAGTTCAGAATCATCACTTTAAAGATACTAGCTGGGCTTGAAAAAAGCATGGAAGTTATTAGAGAAACCCTTTCTGGAGAAATAAAAGAACTAAATCTAACCAAGTAGAAATCAAAAAGGCTATTAATGAGGTGCAATCAAATATGGGGGCGCTAACTGCTAGGATAAATGAGGCAGAAGAGAGAATCAGTGAGATAGAAGACCAAATGATGGAAAATAAAGAAGCTGAGAAAAAGAGAGATAAACAACTACTGGATCACAACGGCAGAATTCGAGAGATAAATGATACCATAAGACGAAACAACATTAGAATAATTGGGATTCCAGAAGAAGAAGAAAGAGAGAGAGGGGCAGAAGGTATAATGGAGCAAATTATAGCAGAGAACTTCCCTAATTTGGGGAAGAAAACAGGAATCAAAATCCAGGAAGCACAGAGAACCCCTCTCAAAATCAATAAAAATAGGTCAACACCCCGACATCTAATAGTAAAACTTACGAGTTTCATTGGTGGCGCCTGGGTGGCTCAGTCGTTAAGCGTCTGCCTTCGGCTCAGGTCATGATCCCGGAGTCCTGGGATCGAGCCCCGCATCGGGCTCCCTGCTCTGCGGGAAGCCTGCTTCTCCCTCTCCCACTCCCCCTGCTTGTGTTCTCTCTCTCGCTGTGTATCTCTCTCTGTCAAATAAATAAACAAAAATCTTTAAAAAAAAAAAAACTTACGAGTTTCAGAGACAAAGAGAAAATCCTGAAAGCAGCTTGGGAGAAGAGATATGTAACCTACAATGGTAGAAATATTAGATTGGCAACAGACTTATCCACAGAGACCTGGCAGGCCAGAAAGGACTGGCAGGACATATTCAGAGCACTAAATGAGAAAAATATGCAGCCAAGAATACTATATCCAGCTAGGCTGTCATTGAAAATAGAAGGAGAGATAAAAAGCTTCCAGGACAAACAAAAACTAAAGGAATTTGCAAACACGAAACCAGCCCTACAAGAAATATTGAAAGGGGTCCTCTAAGCAAAGGGAGAGCCTAAAAGCAACATAGACCAGAAAGGAACACAAACAATATACAGTAACAGTCACTTTACAGGCAATACAATGGCACTAAATTCCTATCTTTCAATAGTTACCCTGAATGTAAATGGGCTAAATGCCCCAATCAAAAGACACAGGCTATCAGATTGGATTAAAAAACAAGACCCATCGATATGCTGTCTGCAAGAGACTCATTTTAGAACCAAAGACACCCCCAGATTGAAAGTGAGGGGGTGGAAAACCATTTACCATGCTAATGGACACCAAAAGAAAGCTGGGGTGGCAATCCTTATATCAGACAAATTAGATTTTAAACCAAAGACTGTAATAAGAGATGAGGAAGGACACTATATCCTACTTAAAGGGTC